>NC_090647.1:445297729-445668354 GCF_040937935.1 Hyperolius riggenbachi | reverse complement strand
AAGAGAACCCTCCCACCCCACCAATATGCTATAGATGTGGTCTCAACCTCACATCTGACTTGGACCCACACAACGCATTCTACTTCCCCTGACAATCACACATACCAAGAAGAGTACCACTCTGGCAGCGGAGATACCGTTCTTGATTGGTGCGACAAATAGACTGCGCAGTAGAGATCAAAGTCTCTGCTTCAGTCAAGACACCACCAATAGCATAGGTGAATGGCCCTACATTGCTGATTTATCAGCAAAAAAACCCTCCCAGATTAAGACACCCTCCCCAGGGAACAATTTCATTCCACCAACATGCTGTATGTCGGCTTCCCATCCAGTGCTAACCTAACATGAGAAGTATCTTCCACTGGAAATCAATCTTCTCTGGGACCCCACCCGCACCTCCGGTTCACTATATGTGTGGCGTCAACTTCAGTTAGACTTGGCGCTAAACTGCGTCTCCTACCTCCCCGGCATCACACACATCAGTAGCAGCTTGGCTGCTGAGATGTTTTACTGATTTGTGTGATAAGCAGAAGGCGCAGCAGAGATCCTAGTCACAGCAAAAAGTGACATCACACAGACACCCTCCCCAGGGAACTACTTCATCCCACCAACCTAGTATATGTTGGCACAACCCACCCCGTACTAACTGAACAAGAGAAGAATCTTCCAATGGAAAACACAATCTTCTCTAAGGAACCTACCCCCCACCCTTTTAAAAGCCTATAATAGTTGAAAGGTATGCCCTAACTAGTTGAAAGGAGTACAAACTCCAGGAAAAAATCTACCCTTCTAAGAGAACCCTCCCACCCCATTAATATGCTATAGATGTGGTCTCAACCTCACTTCTGACTTGGACCCACACGACTCCTTCTACTTTTCTTGACAATCATACATACCAAGAAGAGTACCACTCTGGCAGCGAAAATACCGTTCTGGATTTGTGCGACAAATAGACCGCGCAGTAGAGATCAAAGTCTCCGCTTCAGTCAAGACACCAACAATAGCATAGGTGAATGGCCCTACACTGATGATTTATCAGCAAAAAAAACCTCACAGATTAAGACACCCTCCCCAGGGAACAATTTCATCCCACCAACATGCTGTATGTCGGCTTCCCACCCAGTGCTAACCTAACATGAGAAGTATCTTCCACTGGAAATCAATCTTCTCTGGGACCCCACCCGCACCTCCGGTTCACTATATGTGTGGCGTCAACTTCAGTTAGACTTGGCGCTAAACTGCGTCTCCTACCTCCCCGGCATCACACACATCAGTAGCAGCTTGGCTGCTGAGATGTTTTACTGATTTGTGTGATAAGCAGAAGGCGCAGCAGAGATCCTAGTCACAGCAAAAAGTGACATTACACAGACACCCTCCCCAGGGAATTACTTCATCCCACCAACCTAGTATATGTTGGCACAACCCACCCCGTGCTAACTGAACAAGAGAAGAATCTTCCAATGGAAAACACAATCTTCTCAAAGGAACCTACCCCCACCATTTTAAAAGCCTATAATAGTTGAAAGGTATGCCCTAACTAGTTGAAAGGAGTACAAACTCCAGGAAAAAATCTACCCTTCTAAGAGAACCCTCCCACCCCACCAATATGCTATAGATGTGATCTCAACCTCACATCTGACTTGGACCCACACAACGCATTCTACTTCCCCTGACAATCACACATACCAAGAAGAGTACCACTCTGGCAGCGAAAATACCGTTCTGGATTTGTGCGACAAATAGACCGCGCAGTAGAGATCAAAGTCTCCGCTTCAGTCAAGACACCAACAATAGCATAGGTGAATGGCCCTACACTGCTGATTTATCAGCAAAAAAACCCTCCCAGATTAAGACACCCTCCCCAGGGAACAATTTCATCCCACCAACATGCTGTATGTCGGCTTCCCACCCAGTGCTAACCTAACATGAGAAGAATCTTCCACTGGAAATCAATCTTCTCTGGGACCCCACCCGCACCTCCGGTTCACTATATGTGTGGCGTCAACTTCAGTTAGACTTGGCGCTAAACTGCGTCTCCTACCTCCCCGGCATCACACACATCAGTAGCAGCTTGGCTGCTGAGATGTTTTACTGATTTGTGTGATAAGCAGAAGGCGCAGCAGAGATCCTAGTCACAGCAAAAAGTGACATCACACAGACACCCTCCCCAGGGATCTACTTCATCCCACCAACCTAGTATATGTTGGCACAACCCACCCCGTGCTAACTGAACAAGAGAAGAATCTTCCAATGGAAAACACAATCTTCTCTAAGGAACCTACCCCCCACCCTTTTAAAAGCCTATAATAGTTGAAAGGTATGCCCTAACTAGTTGAAAGGAGTACAAACTCCAGGAAAAAATCTACCCTTCTAAGAAAACCCTCCCACCCCACCAATATGCTATAGATGTGGTCTCAACCTCACATCTGACTTGGACCCACACAACGCATTCTACTTCCCCTGATAATCACACATACCAAGAAGAGTACCACTCTGGCAGCGGAGATACCATTCTTGATTGGTGCGACAAATAGACTGCGCAGTAGAGATCAAAGTCTCTGCTTCAGTCAAGACACCACCAATAGCATAGGTGAATGGCCCTACATTGCTGATTTATCAGCAAAAAAACCCTTCCAGATTAAGACCCCCTTCCCAGGGAACAATTTCATCCCACCAACATGCTGTATGTCGGCTTCCCACCCAGTGCTAACCTAACATGAGAAGTATCTTCCACTGGAAATCAATCTTCTCTGGGACCCCACCCGCACCTCCGGTTCACTATATGTGTGGCGTCAACTTCAGTTAGACTTGGCGCTAAACTGCGTCTCCTACCTCCCCGGCATCACACACATCAGTAGCAGCTTGGCTGCTGAGATGTTTTACTGATTTGTGTGATAAGCAGAAGGCGCAGCAGAGATCCTAGTCACAGCAAAAAGTGACATCACACAGACACCCTCCCCAGGGATCTACTTCATCCCACCAACCAAGTATATGTTGGCACAACCCACCCCGTGCTAACTGAACAAGAGAAGAATCTTCCAATGGAAAACACAATCTTCTCTAAGGAACCTACCCCCCACCCTTTTAAAAGCCTATAATAGTTGAAAGGTATGCCCTAACTAGTTGAAAGGAGTACAAACTCCAGGAAAAAATCTACCCTTCTAAGAGAACCCTCCCACCCCACCAATATGCTATAGATGTGGTCTCAACCTCACATCTGACTTGGACCCACACAACGCATTCTACTTCCCCTGACAATCACACATACCAAGAAGAGTACTACTCTGGCAGCGAAAATACCGTTCTGGATTTGTGCGACAAATAGACCGCGCAGTAGAGATCAAAGTCTCCGCTTCAGTCAAGACACCAACAATAGCATAGGTGAATGGCCCTAAACTGATGATTTATCAGCAAAAAAAACCTCACAGATTAAGACACCCTCCCCAGGGAACAATTTCATCCCACCAACATGCTGTATGTCGGCTTCCCACCCAGTGCTAACCTAACATGAGAAGTATCTTCCACTGGAAATCAATCTTCTCTGGGACCCCACCCGCACCTCCGGTTCACTATATGTGTGGCGTCAACTTCAGTTAGACTTGGCGCTAAACTGCGTCTCCTACCTCCCCGGCATCACACACATCAGTAGCAGCTTGGCTGCTGAGATGTTTTACTGATTTGTGTGATAAGCAGAAGGCGCAGCAGAGATCCTAGTCACAGCAAAAAGTGACATCACACAGACACCCTCCCCAGGGATCTACTTCATCCCACCAACCTAGTATATGTTGGCACAACCCACCCCGTGCTAACTGAACAAGAGAAGAATCTTCCAATGGAAAACACAATCTTCTCTAAGGAACCTACCCCCCACCCTTTTAAAAGCCTATAATAGTTGAAAGGTATGCCCTAACTAGTTGAAAGGAGTACAAACTCCAGGAAAAAATCTACCCTTCTAAGAGAACCCTCCCACCCCACCAATATGCTATAGATGTGGTCTCAACCTCACATCTGACTTGGACCCACACAACGCATTCTACTTCCCCTGATAATCAAACATACCAAGAAGAGTACCACTCTGGCAGCGGAGATACCGTTCTTGATTGGTGCGACAAATAGACTGCGCAGTAGAGATCAAAGTCTCTGCTTCAGTCAAGACACCACCAATAGCATAGGTGAATGGCCCTACATTGCTGATTTATCAGCAAAAAAACCCTCCCAGATTAAGACCCCCTTCCCAGGGAACAATTTCATCCCACCAACATGCTGTATGTCGGCTTCCCACCCAGTGCTAACCTAACATGAGAAGTATCTTCCACTGGAAAACACAATCTTCTCTGGGACCCCACCCGCACCTCCGGTTCACTATATGTGTGGCGTCAACTTCAGTTAGACTTGGCGCTAAACTGCGTCTCCTACCTCCCCGGCATCACACACATCAGTAGCAGCTTGGCTGCTGAGATGTTTTACTGATTTGTGTGATAAGCAGAAGGCGCAGCAGAGATCCTAGTCACAGCAAAAAGTGACATCACACAGACACCCTCCCCAGGGATCTACTTCATCCCACCAACCTAGTATATGTTGGCACAACCCACCCCGTGCTAACTGAACAAGAGAAGAATCTTCCAATGGAAAACACAATCTTCTCTAAGGAACCTACCCCCCACCCTTTTAAAAGCCTATAATAGTTGAAAGGTATGCCCTAACTAGTTGAAAGGAGTACAAACTCCAGGAAAAAATCTACCCTTCTAAGAAAACCCTCCCACCCCACCAATATGCTATAGATGTGGTCTCAACCTCACATCTGACTTGGACCCACACAACGCATTCTACTTCCCCTGATAATCACACATACCAAGAAGAGTACCACTCTGGCAGCGGAGATACCATTCTTGATTGGTGCGACAAATAGACTGCGCAGTAGAGATCAAAGTCTCTGCTTCAGTCAAGACGCCACCAATAGCATAGGTGAATGGCCCTACATTGCTGATTTATCAGCAAAAAAACCCTCCCAGATTAAGACCCCCTTCCCAGGGAACAATTTCATCCCACCAACATGCTGTATGTCGGCTTCCCACCCAGTGCTAACCTAACATGAGAAGTATCTTCCACTGGAAATCAATCTTCTCTGGGACCCCACCCGCACCTCCGGTTCACTATATGTGTGGCGTCAACTTCAGTTAGACTTGGCGCTAAACTGCGTCTCCTACCTCCCCGGCATCACACACATCAGTAGCAGCTTGGCTGCTGAGATGTTTTACTGATTTGTGTGATAAGCAGAAGGCGCAGCAGAGATCCTAGTCACAGCAAAAAGTGACATCACACAGACACCCTCCCCAGGGATCTACTTCATCCCACCAACCTAGTATATGTTGGCACAACCCACCCCGTGCTAACTGAACAAGAGAAGAATCTTCCAATGGAAGACACAATCTTCTCTAAGGAACCTACCCCCCACCCTTTTAAAAGCCTATAATAGTTGAAAGGTATGCCCTAACTAGTTGAAAGGAGTACAAACTCCAGGAAAAAATCTACCCTTCTAAGAGAACTCTCCCACCCCACCAATATGCTATAGATGTGGTCTCAACCTCACATCTGACTTGGACCCACACAACGCATTCTACTTCCCCTGACAATCACACATACCAAGAAGAGTACCACTCTGGCAGCGAAAATACCGTTCTGGATTTGTGCGACAAATAGACCGCGCAGTAGAGATCAAAGTCTCCGCTTCAGTCAAGACACCAACAATAGCATAGGTGAATGGCCCTACACTGATGATTTATCAGCAAAAAAAACCTCACAGATTAAGACACCCTCCCCAGGGAACAATTTCATCCCACCAACATGCTGTATGTCGGCTTCCCACCCAGTGCTAACCTAACATGAGAAGTATCTTCCACTGGAAATCAATCTTCTCTGGGACCCCACCCGCACCTCCGGTTCACTATATGTGTGGCGTCAACTTCAGTTAGACTTGGCGCTAAACTGCGTCTCCTACCTCCCCGGCATCACACACATCAGTAGCAGCTTGGCTGCTGAGATGTTTTACTGATTTGTGTGATAAGCAGAAGGCGCAGCAGAGATCCTAGTCACAGCAAAAAGTGACATCACACAGACACCCTCCCCAGGGATCTACTTCATCCCACCAACCTAGTATATGTTGGCACAACCCACCCCGTGCTAACTGAACAAGAGAAGAATCTTCCAATGGAAAACACAATCTTCTCTAAGGAACCTACCCCCCACCCTTTTAAAAGCCTATAATAGTTGAAAGGTATGCCCTAACTAGTTGAAAGGAGTACAAACTCCAGGAAAAAATCTACCCTTCTAAGAGAACTCTCCCACCCCACCAATATGCTATAGATGTGGTCTCAACCTCACATCTGACTTGGACCCACACAACGCATTCTACTTCCCCTGACAATCACACATACCAAGAAGAGTACCACTCTGGCAGCGAAAATACCGTTCTGGATTTGTGCGACAAATAGACCGCGCAGTAGAGATCAAAGTCTCCGCTTCAGTCAAGACACCAACAATAGCATAGGTGAATGGCCCTACATTGCTGATTTATCAGCAAAAAAACCCTCCCAGATTAAGACCCCCTTCCCAGGGAACAATTTCATCCCACCAACATGCTGTATGTCGGCTTCCCACCCAGTGCTAACCTAACATGAGAAGTATCTTCCACTGGAAAACACAATCTTCTCTAAGGAACCTACCCCTCACCCTTTTAAAAGCCTATAATAGTTGAAAGGTATGCCCTAACTAGTTGAAAGGAGTACAAACTCCAGGAAAAAATCTACCCTTCTAAGAGAACCCTCCCACCCCACCAATATGCTATAGATGTGGTCTCAACCTCACATCTGACTTGGACCCACACAACGCATTCTACTTCCCCTGATAATCACACATACCAAGAAGAGTACCACTCTGGCAGCGGAGATACCATTCTTGATTGGTGCGACAAATAGACTGCGCAGTAGAGATCAAAGTCTCGAAGGGCGTGGTCAACATGGCGACCTAAGCGGACGCGTGGTGAAGAGGCTCCGCTACCTAGTTTTCTTTTCTCCGCTACTACTGCTCAAACATAGCTGAATCCTGCTCTGCATACCCCCTGCAAGCCCAGCATACACCCAGGCGCAAACTGGAGAGCTGGTTCGATCCTCCAGCGGAGGGATCTGCGGAAACCGGTGCCGCTGCTACCTCTGACTGGGGAGAGTCTGTGGGTCCTGCCCGGGAAAAGTTATCCTCATCTCGTCATCACCCCTACGAGGCCCCAGCAATGTCGCAGCGCAACAAGCAGAATAAAGAAAAAGAGAAAGGGGACAAAACTAAACAGCCAGACCAACCTACGGCTACCCCGTCTGCCCAGAAGCTGAAAGAAAAGGGCGATAAGGAAGCAGACATCATGGTCGCAGCTGAAGAACCTGAGCCACTCCCGCTATATGTGGGCACCATCATGGAGGCAATACAGACATGTCAGGCTGCCCTTACAGTTAAAATTGACCATGTGGACGCTGGCTTGGGGCTGCTTCGACAAGACATGTGCAACATTCGGGAGCGAATGACTGAGGTGGAAAGACGCACTTCAGACAACGAAGACACGGTCCGGGCACACAGCAGTGACATCCCCGCCATGCAACGACGGTTGAAGACCCTGGAGGAAAAATCGGTAGATGCCGAGAACAGGAACCGGCGTAACAACCTGCGCCTGGTTGGTCTCCCGGAGGGATCTGAAGGGGACGATGTACCCGCATATGTTGAACAACTACTCAGGCGCCTTCTCCCTGACAACACTTTCTCCCCCTTCTTCGTGATTGAAAGAGCCCATAGGGTCACCAGCAAAAAGAATCCTCCTGGAGCACCTCCGCGAGCCCTGATATTCAAAATCCTAAACTTCAAGGATCGAGATAATATCTTAATAGCTGCAAGAAACGTCGGTGACCTGTTCCTCGAGAACCACCGTTTAATGATTTTCCCGGATTTTACCAACGAGACGCAGAAACAACGCCAGTCCTTCTCACAAGTTAAGCAGAAGCTACGAGATCGTAGTATCCCGTACGCCATGCTTTTCCCAGCAAAGCTCAGGGTCCAGGCAGATGGAGAGACCAAGTTTTTTACAACACCTGCTGAAGCTATGACTTGGATAAATACCTTACCACGTATACCTGAGTAATATGTTTATTATTGCTTGCCTACGGAACTGTAAGTACAATGTTATCTCCACTTTGATGCCGATAATCAGACGCTGGTCCAGATATTCAGATTACCATGAGCATATACAATATCCCCCTGGATAGCCCGGCAGACTGGTCGATGAGAGATCACTCCCGGCGTCTATCTAGCTCCTTCATAACTAACTCGGATATGTGAACCTGGTTCGATTTTGTTTTTGCAGTCCGCTATATATGTTCTCTCAGGACGTTCATTCATTTTTTCTTCTAAGTGTTGATAGTGGGTGCACGGTTTATTGCTCTGAGACTGTCTATTAGGCAGTATCGGGATACTGATATGCAAGTCCCTCAATCATCAGCCGGACTTGTTGATGTTATTTCCGTTATACTGTTATTTTCTTCTACTGTTCAACTCTATTTTATAAACTCCTGTAATATGCTATACCATTGCTGTGAAACATAATGGGTGTCTTAAACGAACCCCTGCAGTTGGAACTAGATCTCTCCGTTTATTTCAGAGACTGTTCAACAGACACAAAGTGAATGTATACTTCTCCTGCCTTTATCTGTATATATGTTGCCGGCTATAGACGACCCAGGGGATCTAATGTACCGGCCCAACAGGCATACGCTAAATCTGATCCGCCATTATACTCCGATTGGCGCGCTAATGACCTTGTTGCTCTTCGTTTTTAAATTGCCCGCCCATATCTTTTTATCTTTTTGGCGCGCGCGCGGTGTACATAACGGTCAGTTGTAATCCCCGGTTCTTCATAGCCTGTCTGCTAACATGATATACCCTAATACTCGGTCTCCTGGATCGTCTAGAGGAATTAATGCGGTTTAATTTTTAATACTGCGTGCCTGCAATGTTAGGTTAGGATGGGAGTATAGATATATATTAGTGAATTGTGATATACTGATATGATTAATACAATCAGGCGCATTGGTAATGTGACTTATTGCACAGCTAAGCCCTTAAGGATTGAGAGATGCCTGAAAATGTGTTCTTTATTTGCTTTGTGCCTTGTGCCGGTGACGCCTCGGGGGACCGAGCAGTTGAAATCTTCCTGAAGGGAATGCTATGCCTTTAATACTTGCAATAATAATTACAGGAAAGGCCGGTTACTAGCCTTCATACAATAAGCCTCTTCAAACTCTTACATTCCTTGATTTCGGATGGCTCTGCATGTACTGCCTGCAGCTGGTCTCCCGCGGCGTCGCTGGTGGGGGGCATCTCTATTATTCTGTATTTTAGTCTATCCTTAGGTACTTTATGGTAAATGGTCATATCCATTCTGCTTGCAGATTCGGCCCACGATGCTAGGCATATAGGTAAATAATACCCTTCCTTTCACATGCTGGATCCACTCGGTCCTTTCTATGGTTAAGACACTCCGTTTGTATACTACCCTTTAGTTCCACGTTTTAGTGGAAAAATACCCTGGGGTGCGCTTCCTATACTGCCATATGCTAACCCTCAGTGCCTAGGACATATATGTTCAGTTAATGATTATGCCTACCGTGTAGGCTGCACCATCCTAAAAACGCCGTACTGTGCAGCAGAAGGGTGTATGAGGCACCGTGATTATACCACTCCAGTATTACGGGGCCCGGCTTTATTATATGTATGACCCTGAAAGTGAGTAAATACTATATTTCTGTGATAGGGGGTCACTGAGGATGTTTACAACACCTCCCCGATTTATGACGGAAGAGTCGACTCACATACTTTAATTAGTGGCTTCATACACAGATTGAGTCTCTCTTTAGGTTGGAAATATGCCTCTAATTCTGACCATAGACTGCATTACCCAGTAGATGGCGGTATAGCACCAGATATACAATATTCACAAGAAACCATAGCTCCTTACACATTAAGAAAACTGAACGATGGACTGGGTGCTGCGCATCTGAGGCTTTTCCCTCCCTTTAAAGGGTAACTTTTACTGTTAATGCCCTCCTTTTTAGATAGCAGTCTTAATCTAACTAGGGGCAGAGTGTACATATGAAATTTGAGGAACTTCTAATGGCTCCTGTTGTTTGGATAACTTAGTAGTGCTCGCTTCATACTCCAGGCACCGCAGCATCACGTTGTGGCTTGAATGGTCACACAGCTCTAAATTGGTCCTCTATAAAAATGCGTTGTGGATTAGTGGAAGCAATACCCTATTTTCCCGGCACCACGCACAAGAGAATGTGGAGCGCTGAACAAGATATAATATAGCCACATAGCTTGGCCACTATACTCTGGTCCAGCTCCGCAAGCTTTCCCAATTCTCCATGGTACTATGTCTTGCAATGTTGTATTTCCTATGTTTGAAACGTTAAGATATGCACCCCCAGCCCATTTTGGGTTGGGTGCACTAGGTGGCGGCCCCCCACGCGCTGTCCGCTTCCCCTCAGAGGTGGCCCTATCGGAATTTCATCCATCAAGTTAATCTTCGCAAGCTTGACTACCTCTGCAGTAGATTGTTAGTTAGGGTGCAGACATGCTCTACCTGGTGTTGTTGGTAAGAGATGTAGGGTGGGGGGTTCTGGGGGTTTTGTTTTCTCTTTCTTCTATTCTTTTCTATCTTTCCCTTGGCTCTGGGCTCATCCTCTGGTCACGGCTCAACAGGTTGTTGTTCACACTATTGAATGACCTCTGGATGCCTGCAATGTGGACAACATATGGCTCTTGGAACAAGCACTGTAGGTATGCTTTATTAATATTACTAAACACTGTAAATGGATACACTTAAATGTATATGTTGGAACACAAGAGGGCTGGGCTCTAAAATTAAGAGATCCTTAGTGTTCAATTATTTAAAGCAGTATACCCCACATATCTGCATTCTACTTGAAACACATTTAACAGGGAACAAACTCTTGTCACTTAGGCGCCCCTGGGTGTCGCAGCATTATCACTCATCATACTCTTCTTACTCTAGGGGAGTCTCGGTACTCATCCATAAATCCCTTCCACTACGGGTGGTCGACTCGTGCTGTGACGGCCAGGGACGTTTTGTTTTACTTAATTTTGAACTATACGGCCTCGACTATATCATAGCAGGAGTATATGTTCCTCCGCCAGCAAACAAACAAATTTTATATGATATTATTACTAAGTCCTCTAGGTGGCATGGTGACAGACTTATTATAATGGGTGACTTTAATTTAACTATGGACCCTGCATTAGACAGAACCAGTGCCTCCTCCAGAGATGGTACTGACCTTAAAACCTGGGCGGAAGGTAATCACCTACAAGACATATGGAGATGGAAACATCCCACAGACAAAGCCTTTACATGCTTCTCCTCTGCGCACCGCTCTATGTCCCGGATAGACCTAGCCTTTGCCTCCCCACCTATATTACCCCAGGTACAGTCGATTGACATACTACCATCAGGTATTTCAGATCATGCTCCTATCCTACTCACAGTAACCATTTCCACTAAACCCAAAGACCGGCTATGGAGAATATCACGCTTCTATATAAACGAACCCCTTATACAACCTCAAATTTCGCAGGCCTTACGAGACTACTGGGCTACAAATTCTGGATCCACTTCTGACCCGGTGGTCTGGGATGCGGGGAAAGCAGTTATCAGGGGGCAGTATATGACAGAACTCAGGACATATAAAGCAAACTCTAGGGCACATGTGCTGAGCCTTGAGAACAAGGCTAAGGACGCTGAAAATACCTTTATACAATCTAACTCCCCTGAGTCCTGGAGATCTTGGCAGCAGCTAATTAGGCAATGGAGACTAGCTCAAATATCCTTAACTAAGAATATCATGCTACATCAAACGCAACGCATCTTTGAATTTGGGGACAAAAATAGTAAATTGTTGGCCTGGCTGTCTAGGGACTCTGGTTTACCTACAGCTATTCCTGCTATAGTAGACCAAGGCAATGTCACTCATATGGATCCAGAAGAAATTAATAAGGTCTTTTCTAATTTCTATCAAACACTATATACTACAAGGGCCCATTACTCCGCAGAGGAACTAAACAACTACTTAAATAATATAGATGTGCCAATGCTATCTGAACAGAATAAAGCGATCTTAGATAAACCAATAACCATTGAGGAAATACAAGATGCCATATCCGAGCTTAAACCTAACAAAACCCCTGGATCAGACGGTTTTCCTTCTGAATTCTATAAATGCTATACTGATATCTTGGCTCCTAGGCTGCGCTCCCTCTTCAATGAAGTTCTAGAGGGATCTCCCTTACCTGAGTCCTTCTCAGAAGCCATAATCATCCTTATTCTGAAACCAGGGAAAGACCCAACACAATGCGGGTCCTATAGACCAATTTCATTACTCAACACAGATGCTAAAATCCTTGCTAAAGTATTAACAAATAGGGTTAAGCCAATAATAACCTCCTTAATCCACGGTGATCAATCCGGCTTTATGCCTAACAAAGGCACCGATATTAACCTGCGCAGGCTCTTTACCAACATCTCTCTGTCCTCCTCGGTGCCCGGCCATAGGGTAGTTGCCTCGCTGGACACCGAGAAGGCATTTGATTCAATAGAGTGGCCCTATCTCTGGGAGATACTAAATAGATATGGGTTTGGTAATAGTTTTGTCAAATGGATTAAAGCTCTATATCAAGCTCCCAGGGCAAAAATTCGCACTGGAAACAACATTTCTGAGTCTTTTCAATTGCAACGCGGTACCCGCCAGGGGTGTCCGCTGTCCCCATATCTCTTTGCCCTTGCAATAGAGCCCATGGCCATTTTAATCCGTGACTCTGAACACATTCGGGGAATTCCGGTGGGGTGTATTGAGGAAAAGATATCACTATACGCGGACGATACCCTGCTATATCTAAATGACCCAGAGAAATCTCTGACCTCGGCTTTAGATATCATCACAACATTTGGCTCATTCTCGGGTCTCAGGGTCAACAAGGATAAGTCTGTCATCATGCCACTCGACGATTCTCAACCCCAAACATCTTCTAACTCATTACAATGGGTTTCTGAATTTAAGTATTTAGGTATTTTAGTAACAAACGATATACGCGAGTATTCTAAACTTAATATTAAACCAGTTGTGGAGGCCTTTCGGAAAAAATCCCAGACTTGGAAACAATTGCCGCTCTCACTCATTGGGAAAATAAATATATTCAAAATGATTTATTTACCCAAATTTTTATATGTACTCCGTAACTCACCAATTATGATCCCCAAAAAATTCTTTAAAACCCTACACTCTTTAATCTCAACATTCATCTGGTCGGGCCAAGTCCCCAAAATTGCTTTGACTACGTTGCAATTGGGAACCGACCAAGGTGGTTTGGCGCTTCCCAATATGCAACTTTATTACTACGCTGCAACATTAGTCACAGCTAGGTGGTGGCTCTCTCAGGACCAATATAATCCCGCTGTAGTTACGGAGGCGGCGTGCTTGGGATCTTACGAAAGACTTACTCTCCTGTTGTATAGAGGCACTACCAACGATGAACGCTGTACCATCCCAATGCAAACGGTTTGTAAGATATGGTCAGAGGTGGTTAAATATTTAGGTGTAGATACTTATATTTCTCCATATACTCCCATATGGGATAACCCCAACCTACTGCACTTTGCTCAGATCCCAGACCCTAAGATATGGGCTAAGGCGGGAATTAAAAGCCTACAACATATCATCAAGGATGGTTCTTTATTAACATTTAATGAACTAAAACAAATGTATTCCATTACAAACAAAATGTTTTTTCGCTACCTACAACTCCGACATGCCTTTGCGGCTCAGTTCTCTGGCGGCGCACCTATATTGGTTGTGCATGATCTCGAACGCACTCTCCTGACAAAACATCTAGAAAAATCCCTATCCGTAATTTACTCAGTCCTTATGTCTAAAAATAATGAAAAAACCCTTCGCTGTCAGGAAAAATGGAACATAGACATCCCAGGACTAGATAACACTGACTGGGAGGATATTCTTGAAGATTTTGTAAAAGTCCCCATCTCAGCCAGAGACAGGCTAATCCAGGTCAAATTTTTGCACAGAACCTACCTAACCCCGACCAGAATGCATAATATCTGCAGTGGCAATAGTGCGTTATGCCAGAAGTGCTCTGCTGCAAATGGCACGTTCTATCACATGTTTTGGACCTGTGACAAAATTAAGATATTTTGGAACAATATATTTGATACTATAAACGAAATCCTAGAGACGTATGTCGAATGTACACCAAAACTTGCGCTACTGGGGATATTTGAAGAACCATCCTATAATAAATTTACACAATACTTGGTCCGCATTTTATGTTTTTATGCACGTAAAGAAATATTAAGAGTATGGAAAGGTGAGGCAGTACCTTCACTCAATATGTGGAAACGCACTATAAATCGAGCTCTACCACTATATCAAATGACATATAAGAATCGTAACTGCCCATTAAGATTTCATAAAATATGGGCACCATGGTGTGACAACCTCTCTACGAATGGGTCCAACCTGGAGTCTGATTAATCTCCTGCTCCTCCTATGGAACAACAGCGGGTCTATGGAGGATAAGGCTGCCAGGGTGGTGGCTGGGGGTGAGCCTGGAGCCAATCCCTTTTCTTCTCTTCCTCTTTTTTCTGTCTTTCCTTACTCTCTCTTCCTTCTCCTCCCTAAATACGCCTCTCTTGTCGGATACTGGGTCTCCCACGCGCAGTTTGCGGGGTTGACATCACATCTTAGTAGAAGTGCCAATCCGGGTATATATGTGTGGACTTTCTATGTATCCGTAACTATATCCTTTTGTTACTCCGCATGAGACTGATGAAATTCCCTCTGGAATACTGCATGATAACACTGTTTCCTGTTCTACCTGTGATTGTAATACCCATTGTGACGAGAATGTAACTAAGACATATTCTCCCGTGTGTGGGGGCTCAGTGTTCCTTCACTGTATCTGTATTTTTCTGATGTTTGTTTTTCAAAATAAAAATTGATTTGTTAAAAAAAAAAAAAAAGAGATCAAAGTCTCTGCTTCAGTCAAGACGCCACCAATAGCATAGGTGAATGGCCCTACATTGCTGATTTATCAGCAAAAAAACCCTCCCAGATTAAGACCCCCTTCCCAGGGAACAATTTCATCCCACCAACATGCTGTATGTCGGCTTCCCACCCAGTGCTAACCTAACATGAGAAGTATCTTCCACTGGAAATCAATCTTCTCTGGGACCCCACCCGCACCTCCGGTTCACTATATGTGTGGCGTCAACTTCAGTTAGACTTGGCGCTAAACTGCGTCTCCTACCTCCCCGGCATCACACACATCAGTAGCAGCTTGGCTGCTGAGATGTTTTACTGATTTGTGTGATAAGCAGAAGGCGCAGCAGAGATCCTAGTCACAGCAAAAAGTGACATCACACAGACACCCTCCCCAGGGATCTACTTCATCCCACCAACCTAGTATATGTTGGCACAACCCACCCCGTGCTAACTGAACAAGAGAAGAATCTTCCAATGGAAGACACAATCTTCTCTAAGGAAACTACCCCCCACCCTTTTAAAAGCCTATAATAGTTGAAAGGTATGCCCTAACTAGTTGAAAGGAGTACAAACTCCAGGAAAAAATCTACCCTTCTAAGAGAACTCTCCCACCCCACCAATATGCTATAGATGTGGTCTCAACCTCACATCTGACTTGGACCCACACAACGCATTCTACTTCCCCTGACAATCACACATACCAAGAAGAGTACCACTCTGGCAGCGAAAATACCGTTCTGGATTTGTGCGACAAATAGACCGCGCAGTAGAGATCAAAGTCTCCGCTTCAGTCAAGACACCAACAATAGCATAGGTGAATGGCCCTACATTGCTGATTTATCAGCAAAAAAACCCTCCCAGATTAAGACCCCCTTCCCAGGGAACAATTTCATCCCACCAACATGCTGTATGTCGGCTTCCCACCCAGTGCTAACCTAACATGAGAAGTATCTTCCACTGGAAAACACAATCTTCTCTAAGGAACCTACCCCTCACCCTTTTAAAAGCCTATAATAGTTGAAAGGTATGCCCTAACTAGTTGAAAGGAGTACAAACTCCAGGAAAAAATCTACCCTTCTAAGAGAACCCTCCCACCCCACCAATATACTATAGATGTGGTCTCAACCTCACATCTGACTTGGACCCACACAACGCATTCTACTTCCCCTGACAATCACACATACCAAGAAGAGTACCACTCTGGCAGCGAAAATACCGTTCTGGATTTGTGCGACAAATAGACCGCGCAGTAGAGATCAAAGTCTCCGCTTCAGTCAAGACACCAACAATAGCATAGGTGAATGGCCCTACACTGATGATTTATCAGCAAAAAAAACCTCACAGATTAAGACACCCTCCCCAGGGAAAAATTTCATCCCACCAACATGCTGTATGTCGGCTTCCCACCCAGTGCTAACCTAACATGAGAAGTATCTTCCACTGGAAATCAATCTTCTCTGGGACCCCACCCGCACCTCCGGTTCACTATATGTGTGGCGTCAACTTTAGTTAGACTTGGCGCTAAACTGCGTCTCCTACCTCCCCGGCATCACACACATCAGTAGCAGCTTGGCTGCTGAGATGTTTTACTGATTTGTGTGATAAGCAGAAGGCGCAGCAGAGATCCTAGTCACAGCAAAAAGTGACATCACACAGACACCCTCCCCAGGGATCTACTTCATCCCACCAACCTAGTATATGTTGGCACAACCCACCCCGTGCTAACTGAACAAGAGAAGAATCTTCCAATGGAAAACACAATCTTCTCTAAGGAACCTACCCCCCACCCTTTTAAAAGCCTATAATAGTTGAAAGGTATGCCCTAACTAGTTGAAAGGAGTACAAACTCCAGGAAAAAATCTACCCTTCTAAGAGAACCCTCCCACCCCACCAATATGCTATAGATGTGGTCTCAACCTCACATCTGACTTGGACCCACACAACACATTCTACTTCCCCTGATAATCACACATACCAAGAAGAGTACCACTCTGGCAGCGGAGATACCGTTCTTGATTGGTGCGACAAATAGACTGCGCAGTAGAGATCAAAGTCTCTGCTTCAGTCAAGACACCACCAATAGCATAGGTGAATGGCCCTACATTGCTGATTTATCAGCAAAAAAACCCTCCCAGATTAAGACCCCCTTCCCAGGGAACAATTTCATCCCACCAACATGCTGTATGTTGGCTTCCCACCCAGTGCTAACCTAACATGAGAAGTATCTTCCACTGGAAATCAATCTTCTCTGGGACCCCACCCGCACCTCCGGTTCACTATATGTGTGGCGTCAACTTCAGTTAGACTTGGCGCTAAACTGCGTCTCCTACCTCCCCGGCATCACACACATCAGTAGCAGCTTGGCTGCTGAGATGTTTTACTGATTTGTGTGATAAGCAGAAGGCGCAGCAGAGATCCTAGTCACAGCAAAAAGTGACATCACACAGACACCCTCCCCAGGGAACTACTTCATCCTACCAACCTAGTATATGTTGGCACAACCCACCGCGTGCTAACTGAACAAGAGAAGAATCTTCCAATGGAAAACACAATCTTCTCTAAGGAACCTACCCCTCACCCTTTTAAAAGCCTATAATAGTTGAAAGGTATGCCCTAACTAGTTGAAAGGAGTACAAACTCCAGGAAAAAATCTACCCTTCTAAGAGAACCCTCCCACCCCACCAATATGCTATAGATGTGGTCTCAACCTCACATCTGACTTGGACCCACACAACGCATTCTACTTCCCCTGACAATCACACATACCAAGAAGAGTACCACTCTGGCAGCGAAAATACCGTTCTGGATTTGTGCGACAAATAGACCGCGCAGTAGAGATCAAAGTCTCCGCTTCAGTCAAGACACCAACAATAGCATAGGTGAATGGCCCTACACTGATGATTTATCAGCAAAAAAAACCACACAGATTAAGACACCCTCCCCAGGGAACAATTTCATCCCACCAACATGCTGTATGTCGGCTTCCCACCCAGTGCTAACCTAACATGAGAAGTATCTTCCACTGGAAATCAATCTTCTCTGGGACCCCACCCGCACCTCCGGTTCACTATATGTGTGGCGTCAACTTCAGTTAGACTTGGCGCTAAACTGCGTCTCCTACCTCCCCGGCATCACACACATCAGTAGCAGCTTGGCTGCTGAGATGTTTTACTGATTTGTGTGATAAGCAGAAGGCGCAGCAGAGATCCTAGTCACAGCAAAAAGTGACATCACACAGACACCCTCCCCAGGGATCTACTTCATCCCACCAACCTAGTATATGTTGGCACAACCCACCCCGTGCTAACTGAACAAGAGAAGAATCTTCCAATGGAAAACACAATCTTCTCTAAGGAACCTACCCCCCACCCTTTTAAAAGCCTATAATAGTTGAAAGGTATGCCCTAACTAGTTGAAAGGAGTACAAACTCCAGGAAAAAATCTACCCTTCTAAGAGAACCCTCCCACCCCACCAATATGCTATAGATGTGGTCTCAACCTCACATCTGACTTGGACCCACACAACGCATTCTACTTCCCCTGATAATCAAACATACCAAGAAGAGTACCACTCTGGCAGCGGAGATACCGTTCTTGATTGGTGCGACAAATAGACTGCGCAGTAGAGATCAAAGTCTCTGCTTCAGTCAAGACACCACCAATAGCATAGGTGAATGGCCCTACATTGCTGATTTATCAGCAAAAAAACCCTCCCAGATTAAGACCCCCTTCCCAGGGAACAATTTCATCCCACCAACATGCTGTATGTCGGCTTCCCACCCAGTGCTAACCCAACATGAGAAGTATCTTCCACTGGAAAACACAATCTTCTCTGGGACCCCACCCGCACCTCCGGTTCACTATATGTGTGGCGTCAACTTCAGTTAGACTTGGCGCTAAACTGCGTCTCCTACCTCCCCGGCATCACACACATCAGTAGCAGCTTGGCTGCTGAGATGTTTTACTGATTTGTGTGATAAGCAGAAGGCGCAGCAGAGATCCTAGTCACAGCAAAAAGTGACATCACACAGACACCCTCCCCAGGGATCTACTTCATCCCACCAACCTAGTATATGTTGGCACAACCCACCCCGTGCTAACTGAACAAGAGAAGAATCTTCCAATGGAAAACACAATCTTCTCTAAGGAACCTACCCCCCACCCTTTTAAAAGCCTATAATAGTTGAAAGGTATGCCCTAACTAGTTGAAAGGAGTACAAACTCCAGGAAAAAATCTACCCTTCTAAGAAAACCCTCCCACCCCACCAATATGCTATAGATGTGGTCTCAACCTCACATCTGACTTGGACCCACACAACGCATTCTACTTCCCCTGATAATCACACATACCAAGAAGAGTACCACTCTGGCAGCGGAGATACCATTCTTGATTGGTGCGACAAATAGACTGCGCAGTAGAGATCAAAGTCTCTGCTTCAGTCAAGACACCACCAATAGCATAGGTGAATGGCCCTACATTGCTGATTTATCAGCAAAAAAACCCTCCCAGATTAAGACCCCCTTCCCAGGGAACAATTTCATCCCACCAACATGCTGTATGTCGGCTTCCCACCCAGTGCTAACCTAACATGAGAAGTATCTTCCACTGGAAATCAATCTTCTCTGGGACCCCACCCGCACCTCCGGTTCACTATATGTGTGGCGTCAACTTCAGTTAGACTTGGCGCTAAACTGCGTCTCCTACCTCCCCGGCATCACACACATCAGTAGCAGCTTGGCTGCTGAGATGTTTTACTGATTTGTGTGATAAGCAGAAGGCGCAGCAGAGATCCTAGTCACAGCAAAAAGTGACATCACACAGACACCCTCCCCAGGGAACTACTTCATCCCACCAACCAAGTATATGTTGGCACAACCCACCCCGTGCTAACTGAACAAGAGAAGAATCTTCCAATGGAAAACACAATCTTCTCTAAGGAACCTACCCCCCACCCTTTTAAAAGCCTATAATAGTTGAAAGGTATGCCCTAACTAGTTGAAAGGAGTACAAACTCCAGGAAAAAATCTACCCTTCTAAGAGAACCCTCCCACCCCACCAATATACTATAGATGTGGTCTCAACCTCACATCTGACTTGGACCCACACAACGCATTCTACTTCCCCTGACAATCACACATACCAAAAAGAGTACCACTCTGGCAGCGAAAATACCGTTCTGGATTTGTGCGACAAATAGACCGCGCAGTAGAGATCAAAGTCTCCGCTTCAGTCAAGACACCAACAATAGCATAGGTGAATGGCCCTACACTGATGATTTATCAGCAAAAAAAACCTCACAGATTAAGACACCCTCCCCAGGGAAAAATTTCATCCCACCAACATGCTGTATGTTGGCTTCCCACCCAGTGCTAACCTAACATGAGAAGTATCTTCCACTGGAAATCAATCTTCTCTGGGACCCCACCCGCACCTCCGGTTCACTATATGTGTGGCGTCAACTTTAGTTAGACTTGGCGCTAAACTGCGTCTCCTACCTCCCCGGCATCACACACATCAGTAGCAGCTTGGCTGCTGAGATGTTTTACTGATTTGTGTGATAAGCAGAAGGCGCAGCAGAGATCCTAGTCACAGCAAAAAGTGACATCACACAGACACCCTCCCCAGGGATCTACTTCATCCCACCAACCTAGTATATGTTGGCACAACCCACCCCGTGCTAACTGAACAAGAGAAGAATCTTCCAATGGAAAACACAATCTTCTCTAAGGAACCTACCCCCCACCCTTTTAAAAGCCTATAATAGTTGAAAGGTATGCCCTAACTAGTTGAAAGGAGTACAAACTCCAGGAAAAAATCTACCCTTCTAAGAGAACCCTCCCACCCCACCAATATGCTATAGATGTGGTCTCAACCTCACATCTGACTTGGACCCACACAACGCATTCTACTTCCCCTGACAATCACACATACCAAGAAGAGTACCACTCTGGCAGCGAAAATACCGTTCTGGATTTGTGCGACAAATAGACCGCGCAGTAGAGATCAAAGTCTCCGCTTCAGTCAAGACACCAACAATAGCATAGGTGAATGGCCCTACACTGCTGATTTATCAGCAAAAAAACCCTCCCAGATTAAGACACCCTCCCCAGGGAACAATTTCATCCCACCAACATGCTGTATGTCAGCTTCCCACCCAGTGCTAACCTAACATGAGAAGAATCTTCCACTGGAAATCAATCTTCTCTGGGACCCTACCCGCACCTCCGGTTCACTATATGTGTGGCGTCAACTTCAGTAAGACTTGGCGCTAAACTGCGTCTCCTACCTCCCCGGCATCACACACATCAGTAGCAGCTTGGCTGCTGAGATGTTTTACTGATTTGTGTGATAAGCAGAAGGCGCAGCAGAGATCCTAGTCACAGCAAAAAGTGACATCACACAGACACCCTCCCCAGGGAACTACTTCATCCCACCAACGTAGTATATGTTGGCACAACCCACCCCGTGCTAACTGAACAAGAGAAGAATCTTCCAATGGAAAACACAATCTTCTCTAAGGAACCTACCCCCCACCCTTTTAAAAGCCTATAATAGTTGAAAGGTATGCCCTAACTAGTTGAAAGGAGTACAAACTCCAGGAAAAAATCTACCCTTCTAAGAGAACCCTCCCACCCCACCAATATGCTATAGATGTGGTCTCAACCTCACATCTGACTTGGACCCACACAACGCATTCTACTTCCCCTGACAATCACACATACCAAGAAGAGTACCACTCTGGCAGCGGAGATACCGTTCTTGATTGGTGCGACAAATAGACTGCGCAGTAGAGATCAAAGTCTCTGCTTCAGTCAAGACACCACCAATAGCATAGGTGAATGGCCCTACATTGCTGATTTATCAGCAAAAAAACCCTCCCAGATTAAGACACCCTCCCCAGGGAACAATTTCATTCCACCAACATGCTGTATGTCGGCTTCCCATCCAGTGCTAACCTAACATGAGAAGTATCTTCCACTGGAAATCAATCTTCTCTGGGACCCCACCCGCACCTCCGGTTCACTATATGTGTGGCGTCAACTTCAGTTAGACTTGGCGCTAAACTGCGTCTCCTACCTCCCCGGCATCACACACATCAGTAGCAGCTTGGCTGCTGAGATGTTTTACTGATTTGTGTGATAAGCAGAAGGCGCAGCAGAGATCCTAGTCACAGCAAAAAGTGACATCACACAGACACCCTCCCCAGGGAACTACTTCATCCCACCAACCTAGTATATGTTGGCACAACCCACCCCGTACTAACTGAACAAGAGAAGAATCTTCCAATGGAAAACACAATCTTCTCTAAGGAACCTACCCCCCACCCTTTTAAAAGCCTATAATAGTTGAAAGGTATGCCCTAACTAGTTGAAAGGAGTACAAACTCCAGGAAAAAATCTACCCTTCTAAGAGAACCCTCCCACCCCATTAATATGCTATAGATGTGGTCTCAACCTCACTTCTGACTTGGACCCACACGACTCCTTCTACTTTTCTTGACAATCATACATACCAAGAAGAGTACCACTCTGGCAGCGAAAATACCGTTCTGGATTTGTGCGACAAATAGACCGCGCAGTAGAGATCAAAGTCTCAGCTTCAGTCAAGACACCAACAATAGCATAGGTGAATGGCCCTACACTGATGATTTATCAGCAAAAAAAACCCTCCCAGATTAAGACACCCTCCCCAGGGAACAATTTCATCCCACCAACATGCTGTATGTCGGCTTCCCACCCAGTGCTAACCTAACATGAGAAGAATCTTCCACTGGAAATCAATCTTCTCTGGGACCCCACCCGCACCTCCGGTTCACTATATGTGTGGCGTCAACTTCAGTTAGACTTGGAGCTAAACTGCGTCTCCTACCTCCCCGGCATCACACACATCAGTAGCAGCTTGGCTGCTGAGATGTTTTACTGATTTGTGTGATAAGCAGAAGGCGCAGCAGAGATCCTAGTCACAGCAAAAAGTGACATCACACAGACACCCTCCCCAGGGAACTACTTCATCCCACCAACCTAGTATATGTTGGCACAACCCACCCCGTACTAACTGAACAAGAGAAGAATCTTCCAATGGAAAACACAATCTTCTCTAAGGAACCTACCCCCCACCCTTTTAAAAGCCTATAATAGTTGAAAGGTATGCCCTAACTAGTTGAAAGGAGTACGAACTCCAGGAAAAAAATCTACCCTTCTAAGAGAACCCTCCCACCCCATTAATATGCTATAGATGTGGTCTCAACCTCACTTCTGACTTCGACCCACACGACTCCTTCTACTTTTCTTGACCATCATACATACCAAGAAGAGTACCACTCTGGCAGCGAAAATACCGTTCTGGATTTGTGCGACAAATAGACCGCGCAGTAGAGATCAAAGTCTCAGCTTCAGTCAAGACACCAACAATAGCATAGGTGAATGGCCCTACACTGATGATTTATCAGCAAAAAAAACCCTCCCAGATTAAGACACCCTCCCCAGGGAACAATTTCATCCCACCAACATGCTGTATGTCGGCTTCCCACCCAGTGCTAACCTAACATGAGAAGAATCTTCCACTGGAAATCAATCTTCTCTGGGACCCCACCCGCACCTCCGGTTCACTATATGTGTGGCGTCAACTTCAGTTAGACTTGGAGCTAAACTGCGTCTCCTACCTCCCCGGCATCACACACATCAGTAGCAGCTTGGCTGCTGAGATGTTTTACTGATTTGTGTGATAAGCAGAAGGCGCAGCAGAGATCCTAGTCACAGCAAAAAGTGACATCACACAGACACCCTCCCCAGGGAACTACTTCATCCCACCAACATAGTATATGTTGGCACAACCCACTCCGTGCTAACTGAACAAGAGAAGAATATTCCAATGGAAAACACAATCTTCTCTAAGGAACCTATCCCCCACCCTTTTAAAGGCATATAATAGTTGAAAGGTATGCCCTAACTAGTTGAAAGGAGTACAAACTCCAGGAAAAAAATCTACTCTTTTAAGAGAACCCTCCCACCCCACCAATATGCTATAGATGTGGTCTCAACCTCACATCTGACTTGGACCCACATGACGCCTTCTACTTCCCCTGACAATCACACATACCAAGAAGAGTACCACTATGGAAGCGGAGATACCGTTCATGATTTGTGCGACAAATAGACCGCGCAGTAGAGATCAAAGTCTCAGCTTCAGTCAAGACACCACCAATAGCATAGGTGAATGGCCCTACACTGCGGATTTATCAGAAAAAAAAACCCTCCCAGATTAAGACACCCTCCCCAGGGAACAATTTCATCCCACCAACATGCTGTATGTCGGCTTCCCACCCAGTGCTAACCTAACATGAGAAGAATCTTCCACTGGAAATCAATCTTCTCTGGGACCCCACCCGCACCTCCGGTTCACTATATGTGTGGCGTCAACTTCAGTTAGACTTGGCGCTAAACTGCGTCTCCTACCTCCCCGGCATCACACACATCAGTAGCAGCTTGGCTGCTGAGATGTTTTACTGATTTGTGTGATAAGCAGAAGGCGCAGCAGAGATCCTAGTCACAGCAAAAAGTGACATCACACAGACACCCTCCCCAGGGAACTACTTCATCCCACCAACCTAGTAAATGTTGGCACAACCCACCCCGTGCTAAGTGAACAAGAGAAGAGTCTTCCAATGGAAAACACAATCTTCTCTAAGGAACCTACCCCCCCCCCCCCCCACCCTTTTAAAAGCCTATAATAGTTGAAAGGTATGCCCTAACTAGTTGAAAGAAGTACAAACTCTAGGAAAAAAATCTACCCTTCTAAGAGAACCCTCCCACCCCACCAATATGCTATAGATGGGGTCTCAACTTTACATCCGACTTGGACCCACACAACGCCTTCTACTTCCCCTGACAATCACACATACCAAGAAGAGTACCACTCTGGCAGCTGAGATAACGTTCTTGATTTGTGTGACAAAAAGACTGCGCAGTAGAGATCAAAGTCTCAGCTTCATTCAAGACACCACCAAAAGCATAGGTGAATGGCCCTACACTGCTGATTTACCAGCAAAAAAACCCTCCCAGATTAAGACACCCTCCCCAGGGAACAATTTCATCCCACCAACATCCTGTATGTCGGCTTCCCACCCAGTGCTAACCTAACATGAGAAGAATCTTCTACTGGAAATCAATCTTCTCTGGGACCCCACCCGCACCTCCGGTTCACTAGATATGTGAAGTCAACTTCAGTTAGACTTAGCGCTAAACTGCGTCTCCTACCTCCCCGGCATCACACACATCAATAGCAGCTTGGCTGCTGATATGTTTTATTGATTTGTGTGATAATCAGAAAGCGCAGCAGACATCCTAGTCACAGCAAAAAATGACATCACACATACAGCAAAGGAACAAGGCCAATACCCCAACTAGCTGAAAGGAGTACAGATTTCAGGAAACCACCCTCCCTAAGGGAAACCTCACAGCCCAGAAGCATGCCATTTATGTGGTTTAATATGTGGTTTCTACTTTACATTTAACTTGGAACTACAATATGCCTTCCACTTACCTTCACATTACGCAAAGCTACAATTGAGTCTAGAATAGATGTTGCTATTCCTTTATGTGGCAAGTGAAAGGAACAGCTTTTTTCCAAGTCATTGTTACAGCTGAGGGTATATAAATATCATGGCATAAGCTTGTATTTTTTTTCACCACCCTCCACTCTACAGAAAAAAAATCCCTCTTACAAGTGTTGTACCTAATGTATGCTGAAGTCACCCAGTCTTTGCCTGCACCTACTTCTGCCTTACGCCACGCCTCTAAAAGCGAAAAACACTGGGCAGCAGTTTTGGATTTTATCTGAAAAAGGGCACTTTACTTTGATATTGAAAGTGCAGGCAAACGTTAAAGAGACTCTGGAACAAAATTTTCAGCCTTAGTTCTTCTATCCTATAAGTTCCTTTGCCTGTTCTAATGTGCTCTGGCTTACTGCAGCTTTTCCTAATTGCACAGTGGCTATGTTATCTCTGTTTATGATCTAATCTGTTTTCTTCTGTCAGCACAGTCGGGCTAAGGCTGGAATGTGTGGAATGTGCAGGGCTGCTTGTGATTGGTAGAAGCTATACACATCCCCTCCAGGCCCCCTGCAGGCTCTGTATGATTCACACACTCTGCTTATGTGAGCCTATCACAAGCTGGTTAGTTTGTTTGTAAACACTGCCTAAAACTGGCAATTACAAGCCAGGTTTGCAGCAGAGAGTGGCAGAAATAGCACAGAGGGGCCCAGGAGAACATAATGAATAGAATGGTATGCTTTTTGCTGTAAAAATTTTAGAGTACAGATTCTCTTTATGTAACTTTAAGTGTACCTTGCTGACTAGACAAAAAGCGTCTCAGGCACCATATTTACCGGTGGCTTCCTTAAGCCCCCTCGTTGTCTCTCCAGGTGGCTCCGGTCCTCGGCAATTTGGCCCTGAAAGTTTGGCCGAGTTACGCTTTATCACGTAAATGCGCTTGGCGGTAAAAGCACACCAGTCACTCTCCCGCAGCGGGAGCATTCTACGCCAGTGCAGAACTGATGTGCAAGCGCAGAAAGCTTCCAGCAGTGGGACCACAATGGGTTAGCGTGCAGCAGAGCAGCACATGCGCGGTGAAACGTGATTCAGTCAAGCTTTCGGGCCAAATTGAGGGGGACAGAGGCCACTTGGGGAGACAGCAAGGGACTTAGCAGCCTCAAGGGGGCTTAAGGAAGCCCCAGGTAAGTATGGAGCCTGAGATGCTTCTTGTCTCAAGTTCTCTTTAAGGCACTCCTGGAATTAGGCTACAACTAGAGGAGTTAGAACACTTGATCTGTAACCTCCTTTGGGTTTAGTATCTCAATAAGGTCTACAGTAATTTTCCATTTCTGTGATTTCTTTCTATTTCCTTTTCATACAAATTCAGATGCAGAATTACACCCCACTAAAATCACTTGCAGGGAAAAAAAATAGGAGTCCCTGCTGCATTTTTCTAACATGACATCTGAATGCTTCTAGCCATGCATTGGCATGCCTACTGGATTGAGATGTGATTTCACATCAGCATGTGGCACAGGGCAAATGAAGCCTAATTCAAGGCTTGTACAAATGCTAAATGAATCTCTACAATGCCTCTCCCAAGTGTGTTTATTGGGGCCCGGCCTCCCTCATGTATCAGCACGATATCTGGACTGATGAATTATCTTGCATAAGCACTGGCCAAGTATAATGTACAAGTTACTTATGCCTCCAGTTTAGTGTTGCTCCCTCATGCACCATTCCTCCGCTTTGCAACAGAGCACATCACTGGTCTGGAGGCCTGATTGCTACAGGTGACAGTACTCATGCGTGTCACAAAGCAAAGAATTACTACAATAACCATCCAAGTCAGTGCAAACTTTGGACTACAGCCATGTGAAAGAGCAGTAATAATTTCACAAAAGCTGCACTTCATGTGAATATACATTTACTGGTATCCCATGACCTGTGAATAAGAGGACAATTGTTTGGGGCCCTTGCATAGTCCCCCTTTCACAAAGCATAACATTGCAGTGTAAAGTATATCATACCAAACACATACATTTATGTTATTCAGGAATAAACATCAACCAATCTACATCTGGGCAAAGACAGTTAGCAATATGTATATTTTATGGACTTACAGGTCTCTTATGGTGGCAGGTCATAGCATGCAATTTACCCTTACAGGCCTATTTACAGAAGATATCATTATGCACAAAAATCAAATGATGCCAATTTGTTCTTTTTTACTAAGGTTTTTTAAGCCACTTCGCACAAAACTTGCAAAACGTTTTCATTAGTATCACAATAAAGTTAGAGTGTGATGTTGATTTTCACCGATAGTGTTCAGTGAAGAATATGACAAATCTAATGATATTGTTCTGTGAATAACACCTGTGTATCGACGTTAACTTTGGTCTCCTACAAATGTACCAACGATGTCCCATTTCAGCAAGGAAGAAGATGCATCCAGCAAGTGATCGTTGTCTGTCCAGGTTCGCTTTCACACTTGTCTGTTATACCAGCAGCAAACACCGGCAGTAAACGCCACTGCCAGCAGCAGTAAACGCTACTAATTAGCAGGCAATGGCCCAGTGGCGCGCATCCTTGATTGTGCACCCATGTCTGGGAGTACTCTGCATATAATGTCATGACTACATAGTGGGCATGTGTACCATGTAGTCATGATATCATGCGAAAAGTGCTGGCGGGCACATGGTCAAGGATGGGTGCCATGGGGCAAGCACCTGCACACTACTCACTGACCTTGCCAACCCAGAAGTAGCTACATGGAGAACTGTTCACCAGTGAACAGTTGTGGCATCACTAACAGCCACTGATTAGCAGCTGCCACTATGCCAGCAGCAGTAATGGACACTCATTAGCAGATGTCTCTTTGACAGCAGCAGTACGAGAAAATCTCATACTGCACACGCACAGGACAATCCCAGCTATGGGAGCGTGATCGAGGACGCGTACGTCTAGGGCCCCACAGCCATTGACTGGCCCATTCGCCAAAATCGAAACTCAGCCAATGCAGGCGACCGGACAATCGTTCCATGATGGCACATGAACAGAGCGGCTGCAGGGAGCTGGTAGAAGCCACAGGTAAGTGAAACTATTTTTCTTCCTTTCAGTTCAGGTTCCCTTTAAGGCAGGGAGCACACGTGTCTGTGTCTGCGTGTGTTCTGCACAGGAAAACTAAGAACCAATGTTTTGTTTTTTTTTACTTTCAAAAGATGTTTATTGAGAAAATAAACAGAAACATCACAATGAATTATAACTGATAACAGCAACAGCAAATAGTGCAATAAACAAAACAATTGAGAGTCCCCATCATTCTTGCAGTCTTACACATAGTAATATTATGCTAGAATAGAGATATGAGTATAACCAAGGGCCCAATTCCATGAAGATGTCATAACCATATGTAGTAGTTTAAAGACAACACAAAACAAAACAGAACAAAGAACGAGGAACAGGTATACGTAGAAGTGAGAATTTGCATATCCAAAGATGTTGTAGACCTTACTTAGAGGAAGTATGGGAGATCATGTCCCCTATGAGAAAGCTTAATGCACTTTTCTTATCATACTCATGTCAGATTAACATGTACTCAAAATTGTTTGTATATGTTTGCCATAATCTGAGGTTAGCCAAGGTTCCCATATTGAAAGAAAAGGTGCTGTGTCTCCTATAGTCAGAGCCCATATAAATTTGTTTAAACAGATATAATTAATTTTTTGTATGACTTTGTCCCAGGACAGTTCATTGATTAGCCAAGCTTGGGCGATGTGGAGTCTAGTGGCCACCAATATTTTAGTGAATAAAGGGTTTTCTAACCGGGAAAGTTTGTCAATCTTTAGGTTCAGTAAAGCTGATAGAGGGTTAGGGGTAGCAGCTTTATCCCAAAATTCCCTTGACAGCTCAAAAATATTTGACCAGAGTGAATGTACCATAGGGCAAGACCACCTAGGGCTTAATTCACAAAAGAGTGCTAACTGTTAGCACAGCCGTTTTTGCGCAAATTTTTGCATTGTGCACGATCGCGAATTTTCGTGCGAAACGATAACGTTTTTGCGCGCAAACTCAAATTTTCCCGCGAAATCGATATCGTTTTCGCGTGAAACCGGTATCGTTTTGCGCGAAAATTTGCGATCACGCGCAATGCGAAAATTCGCGCGAAAACGGCCGTGCTAACAGTTAGCACTTTTTTGTGAATCAAGCCCCAAGTGTGAAAAGAGTCTCCAATGTCTAGACACCCTCAGAAACATAAATTAGAAATGTGAGGTTTATATTTATTAATTCTAGAAGGAGTTAAATATGTGCGAAACATAACAGAAGTTTCCGTCATTGATACATTATTTGAACATTTGGAAGTTCTTTCCCAGATTGTTGACCATTGAGAATCCGAGATTTCATGGCCTAGATCTTTCTCCCAGTTAATTTGATAAGGCCTCTTCGATGTGGGAGTTAATGTATTGAGAAGCTTGTATATTATTGAAATCGATTTTGTGAATTCATCTTCCCGGCTCATTATTTAGTGATTCTGATAATTTCCTTATTTGTTCAGGATTGGTTAACATGAAGGGTGGAACTCTCCATCTTGGGGTCCTATTAGAGTTATGTTGTGGTGTGAAAGTGGTACAGATGATTGAATGATCCGATAAATATGAATGGATGAATGTCGAACTCTTAATCCTAGTAGTAAGAATTTTTGTAGTAAATATATAATCAAGCCTTGAAGAGCTGAGATGGGGAAAAGAAGGTAAAATCTTTTTTTTTTTTCTTTTGGATGGGTCTCTCTCCATGTATCTGTATCTGCCTAATAAATGATATGGGGGCGGGGGTCTATCAGAAAGGGTCGAAGAGGATTGGTAATCCAGCTTTGGGTTTAGTGCTAACTTCATATTCCCTCCTATGATTATATTCTCATTTTGAAATTGATGGAGGGTGTCGATTATATAATTGTAGAATGCTCCATTTTTGGTTGAGGGTGCGTAAATATTGACTAACAATGTTGGTACGCCTGCTAATGAAATGTAGCGGCCCTCCTTATCAGTCACTTTGTTTCTTAACATAAATGAAGTATTTTTGTGGAGAAGGATAGCAACTCCATTTCTCTTGGCTGTTGGGTGACTAGATAAATGAAATTCAGGGAAATTTTTATGGAAAAATCTTGGAAATGACATCCTAATAAAATGGGTCTCTTGTAGCATAACGATTGCAGGGTTTCTCGCATTATAATAGCGCATGCATTTAGCTCTTTTTGTAGGGCTGTTAAGACCTTGAGTATTATGTGAGAGTACTTTCATGAATCCGGAAGCCAGAGAACTGAAGTTGCTGTCACTCTCCTTATGCTGTATCTAAGGGCTCGTTTCCACTATCGTGAATCCGCATGCGTCCAACGCATGCGGATTCGCACATGTAATGCAAGTGGATGGGCCTGTTTCCACTGTAGCGTTTTTAGGGTGCGTTTTTTTTAAGCTGTGAAAAAACGCACAAAAGAGCCGCAGAATTCGCCTGCGAGTGGAATGCATGCGAATCGCATGCAATGTATTTAATAGGGAAGTCGCATGCGTTTTCCCCATGCGTTTTTTGCCGCGAATTCGCATAGGTACCAATGTAAATTCACACAGGCAGTGACATGGTTAAAATCGCATATACCCTCACCTATGCGAAATCGCATGCGAATTCGCGGCGAAAAACGCATGGGAATCGCATCCGCATGCAATTTCATCAGCGGTGGAATCCAGGCGATTCTGCACCGCAATAGTGGAAACGAGCCCCAACAAGCAATTTGTTTACCAAAATAATCCTATAGATCTCAACATCCCTTTTACATAGTAAAAATATTAGTAGTGAGGACTTGATCTCTCTCAAAAACACGAACACCCGTATTGCAGATCCGGTCTTATGGGTCACACTTCTATAACTAAAACTAATACAAAAAATATTTAAGATTACCGTACATTCAAATAAATATATATATTGAAACATGAACACACAAGCTATGAGAAAGCACATTTCAAATAACCAGGGAAATGTTGGAGCTGCAAATCACACAGCTGGACCGAAACTGCTGAGAGATACTTAAGTAATACTGCCTGAACCGCAGAAGCTACCAGGAGGTATAGCTTATTAATGTAAATCCTAGCCAGTAAGCAAGTTAAAGGCAAAGAGAGTGCCAAGATTGGCTGAGTCTGTATTATGTGAGCAAGTAAAGCTCTCTTTGTCCCCTTATGGATGATTAACCTGTGGGTCACTTACAGGAGTAAAGGAAGCCATCAGTCTTTATCGTTGCCCGACCTTAAAGCTCTTGGGATTTTAGAAGGAGTCAGGTGTTTTTCTTTGCTTCGTTTATAGGTAGAGTGGTGCGTTTCCTGCCAGCCTTTTATGCTTGTTAGAAGAGTCCATAGGCGATTCCTCTGTGATTTCCTGTACTCCATTTTCTCTGAGGGCTTTTAATCCTTCCTGCAGTGTATGGACTTGATATCTTTTGGGGCCAAAGTTGAATGCGAGTACAAAAGGAAATCCCACCGATATGGTATCGCTCTTTTTTGCAGGGCTGTAGTGACTGGTCTTAAAGATCTACGTTTTGCAAGTGTAATTGGTGACAGATCTGGAAATATGTGTACCTTATGGTCTCCTATTCCATTAGGATCCATTTCCCATGCAGCTCTCATCACCTCTTCTTTCGTTTCCGAGTAGTGCATTTTTAGTATAATGTCTCTTGATCACTCCGGGTTTTTGAGTGCTTTTAAAGCCCTATGAATCCTATCAAATCTGAACATCTCATCAGGGAGGTTAGGGAGAAGTGCTTAAATAACGCTGTCACATAAGCCTTAATGTCCGTCACAGAGTCTGGTACAGATCTGATCCTAATATTTTCCCTCCTACCACTATTATCCAGATCTTCCAATTTATTCTCCTGGTTTACCAGTTTTTCCTCCTGGGCTGCATTTTGGTTCTGTAATTCTGTAATAATGTCCACTGCGTCATCCATTCTGTATTCTAGTTTGCTCGTCCTGTCTCCCAGTTCTTCCATCTGGGCAGAGAGTGGCTCTGATCTCATTCGTGAAGGAGACCTTTAGATCCGTGAGAAGGTCTGTGATATCCTTCAGAGAGAAGTCAGTACGATGCAGAGATTCTCCTTCTTTCTCAGTAAGTGTATTAGTTGCCTGCAGCTTCTCGGCGGCCATCTTAGCTGCTGTCGCACCACGCGGCCTGAAGAAGTCCAGGGATCTGAGCACTAATTCATTATCTTTACCCCGGGTTGAAGGCATATGAGGTGCGGGGGTAGTCTTCCGACCCTCTTCTTTGCCTATGTCGTCCGTTTTAAGTCCGCGGTTCAGAAGTTATGCCACTGTCTGTCCCCGCTATGATCGGAGCTCACGGAGCTTGCATCCGCCATACTCCGCACTGCGCCCCTACTAAGAACCAATGTTAATCAATGGGCTAGTTTATCCTTGAATGCGTTTTCGCATGCAGACAAAAATAATAATAATGAGAGCAGTACAGCACTGTGTGCATTTTCTCCAGCAATTACATTAGCATCTGTGAAAAAGCACACACGTTTACCCACCTACAGACACACATGGAGTGCAGAAAATGCATCCTAATAATCATGCGTAGAAAATGACAGACAACAGGTGTACTCCCAGCCTAATGGCCTCTTATCCAGGGATGCTGGCAACAAGCACCATTCAGCTGTAATTACATGCAGCTGAGTGGAAGCGATCGGTAAACACATGTTTTACACACGGTTGTGTTAAACAGTTTCATGCTGCATCTGAGCGCGGCAAGTGTCATGCTCAGATGAAACTACATGGGGGGACTGCCTGTGCCGAGCGCTAGCAAGCACCCAGCCAGTGGATGGGAGCAGCTGACAGGCAGTGAATTCACTGCCTTCAGCTGCTTGTGTAAAAGAAGCCTTAAGGTATCCATATATCTAGCGATTCTGATTCAGTCGACAAAGCAATCGCCTTTACTGGAGATCAACTTCAGTGTGGTTGATCGAAAGTCGATCGGCTAGTAGCCCACACAGTACAAGGGATAGCCTATGTGATTCACTTTCACAAATCAATCTGACCGATATTGTACCTCCATGCTCTGAATGCAAAAATCGATACAGCGTCAATCAAACGGTATGTGAAAAGTAGCCAATTCCTGTGTGAATGACCGAAATCTTGAATCCTGCTCAATTGACTAAGGTGGTCAACATGATATCAGCAACTTTTCATTGGTTAGATATACTGAAGCACATTTGATTTGATGAAATGACAGAATGAAAGCCGAATCACTAGATGTATGGCCACCTTTAGAGTCTGCTAAGAGGTAGAAAAATGAAGGCACCATCAGGACTAAATCCTATAGGCCGGTTCACACTGTACACAAAAACGGTCTGTTTTAGGAAGGTATCCCAACGGATGCGAACGGATCCTCAGTCTGTTTGAAAAAGATGTGTTCAGTCCGTTCTGCTGATTGGATTGCAAATATAGGGAGTCAACTATTAATTCCAGATTGAGAAATGCATCGACCGATCGGTAATGGAATGGAAATCATGGATGAATAACTGATGCCCAATAAAGATGATCTGTTTGATGGATCAGTTTTTCATCCATGCAGTGTACAGTGGCTCTTAGTGATGGCCAGGGTGTGTTTCTTTTGACTAACCTTCCATGTGAAGCCCCACTTCTGTGTATAACCACTCATTACATGTACATCAAATCACCTCCCACTCCACACGCAGTCCCCACGTCCGTATTAAACATTCAGCAACACCTATTTCTCTAGTTGTTTTGCATTAAAGTGTATAAAACAAATATGCATTGATGGAACCTAAGCAGTGTTTTCTACTTTTTAAGAAACAAAGTGTTAAAGTCCCACCTGTCCGCCGGCGCGACTCCTGGCCTCTTCCAGTGACCTCACCGCGAGCTCCTGTTCCTCGCCACACTGGTGTTTCTTTTTGATATCTGTCTGCAGTGAGTGGGCAGGCAATAGAATCCTTTCAGAACATATTCAATCTGAAATCAAGCAGAAGAGAAATCAGGCTGATGGTCGATTTGGTGGCAGATTGACATGTGTATGGGCACATTAAAGTGAACCTTAACCGAGTAGAAGAAAAAAAGTTTAACTTACCTGGGGCTTCCACCAGCCCCCTGCAGAAGTCCTGTGCCCATGTCGATACACACCAATCCTCTGGTACCCTGCAGCCTAAAACTAAACTCAACAGGGCGTGCGCAATTAATTGCATTAAGCAAGATGATGTGCATAAAGTTTTGCCGCAGGATTAGTAGAGCAGAATGCAATACATTACACGCAATGCATTAGTCACTACTAATCATGCAAAAACCTTAGGTATGAAATTCTGCTTAAAGCGAACCCAAACCAAACAATTTTCAATTTAAAATATTTAGTTGCACCACTCTAACACATACAAAGATAAATAAACACTCCTTCAAGCCTATGAGCATTTCAGTGCATGCTTTTCACCCTTCTCTTTTCATAACTAGGGTTATACAGGTGGCAGCCATTAGCAATTCCTCCTTTGCCGGACACCACCTACTCCACCAGTTTGCCGGATTCTGTCCTGGCAATATGAAACGAAGGGAGGGATCCTTCCAATAAATGTAAAATATTTTATATTTGTCATCATGCAGCCTTACTCATCTATTTGGCTGTAGTAGTATCTGAATATCACCTGAAACAAGCATGCAGCTAATCTTGTCAGATCTGACAATGTCAGTAACACCTGATCTGCTGCATGCTTGTTCAAGGTCAATGGCTAAATGTTATAGAGGCAGAGTATCAGGGAAATAAATATGTCAGCCTCCATATCACTCTCACCTCGGGTTTACTTTAAGGCTACTTGCACACTAAGACGTTGCGTTAGGTGCCACGTTAAGGTCGCATATTGTGCACCTAACGCAACGCCTGGTGCTCTTCTATGTGAACGTCAGAGTGAGCCGCGTTGTGCAGCTCACTCTGGCGTCCGTGATGCCGTGATGCGTACTCTTGTGCGCATGCGGCATCATGTGGTCCCGCCGGCCAATCACCTCACAGAGCGGCCGCTCCAGGAAGTAAACACTGCACGTCACAACGTGCAGTGAATATTAATTAGCCATGTGCCTGGCCGCTCTCCGCTCCTCCCCAACGTGACTGCGCATGTGCAGACAGTCTAATGCGGCTTAAGCCGCTCTAACGCCGTAGCATGCTGCACTTTCGGGAGAACGTGCAGCTTTACATGTAACGCAACGTGGGCTGTGTGAACAGTCCACTTGTGTTACATTGCTGTGCGTTGGGGGAGCGTTACAGGCGCACTAACGTGCGCCTGTAACGTCTTACTGTGTAAGCAGCCTAAAGGAGTTGTCCGGCAAAAATAAATAAAATAAGCGCTACTTACCGGGGGCTTCCTCCAGCCCCAACCTCCCAGCACGTCCCTCGCCGCAGCTCTCCCTTCAGCCATTTGCCGGAGCTTCGACCCGGTCCCCGGCGATGATGTCAGAGCGACCTAGAGGTCGCTCTGTACTGCACCTGCGCGATCGGCACTGTCAATCACCGTCACGTGGGCTGGAGCGGACTGCGCAGGGGCTGGAGGAAGCCCCCGGTAAGTAGCGCTGATTTTATTTATTTTTGCCGGACAACTCCTTTAAGGCCTCTTCTCCAGAACTTCAGCCAGGTGGTGAATTCCCCTCCTGTCAGCTGCTACTGTCCACCAGCCGGGTGCAAGCTAAAGCATGGCATATGCAGCAGACAGCCCTGAATAGCAATCGTGGGTGGTAGACAGGATGCTTAAGTACCAGACAAATGAGCAGTTCAGCCATCTGTGGAAAAGAGCCCTGTACTGGCAGCAAGTCACAAAAGCAGGCACTTTGGGCACCTGCATGGTGACAGGACCGTGATCACAAGCGGAAGTGTTACTTGGGGCTTCTGTTGGCCCTCCACAGCCGTCCTGTTCCCACGCCAGGACAAAAAGATACTCTAGTCTTCTGCTGCGGCTCACTTCCAGATTTTGCAATTTTAATGTCGCAAACTACTGTGCCTGCATGGCCCTGGTCGTGCGCGTCCTCACTCCCGCAGATTTTACCGGGAGCTTCCTGCGCAGTACAGTACTGCGCCGGAAGCTCCTGATGAAGACAGCGGGCGCGAGTATGCAGTAGTTTGCGACACTGAAGTCACAAAATTCGAAAGTGAGCCATGGCAGGAGACCAGAGGATCGCTTTATCCCGACGCAGGCACAGGACATCTGCGGGGGGGGCAGTAGAAGCCCCAGGTAAGTTAAATACTTTTTATTTTTTATTTTTACCCTTACAATACTCCTTTAAGCCCAGGGCCTTTTTTGAGAGGCAGACCCATCTACCCTTCAGCATCATGGGAGAAAAGGCGCCTCTTCTTAGGCAACACCCCACTATGCTTTTCATTCTAGCATTCATCAAGATGGGCTTTAATGTCAGCAGATGGTATTTCCTGTCCACAGACTGGACATAACACTGTGCTCTCCAGGGTACCACTGTCACATGTCCTGCAGCCACCACCTTGTGACATTTTTGGGGGGCTGTAGAAACTAGAAATTCTTAACTTTAAAACTGCGTGCTGCAAATAAAATAAGCTACTTCCAAATGCACCCACCCAAAAAATGGAAGTTTATCATTTAATTGTAAAATGCTGCTGCAGCACAAAGCAGTAACACATGAGCAGACATCAACACATTAAGTGTACATACTATAAAAATATACACAATTACAAGGACCGAGGGGAAAGGATAATAATTATGGCACCTTTGCGCTACTGCATTTACAAGTAGTGATGTTGCGAGCAGTTCTGCAAACTGCTCGCTGCAAAGCTATGGGCAGCCTGGCCCCTGTACTACTTCCAGGGCACAATGACCTGCAGTAGTACGTATGCCCTGGGCCGGGGATTCGTTCATTAGTACGCATGCTTGGTGAGCGTCCTAGATTGTGCGCCTGTGGCTGGGCATGCTCTGCGCATGAGCGTGGCATCACGAAGCGTACCTGGCAACAGGTGCACAATCAAGGCCAGGGCATGCGTACTAATGAACGTACTTTTACTCACAGTAATGACTTCCATTCTGTGCCTCCATCCTGCCATTCCCGCTACCAGCCACAAGGGGGTGCTCCGGGTATGATTACTGCTCGGAAAGCCGATCTCTTTCACTTCTGGTTAGTGGAGGTACGGGGCTGGAGTAGCTTCTATCCAGTCTACTGCCGAATCTGCGAGAAGTAGATCCTTGAGGTGACTATGATGTCTGACTATGACGTCATGTCATGGGCGTGTCACCGCTGGGTACAGCGCAAGCAGTGACAGGTGACCGCATGCAGGGCCGCTCTTAGAAATTTTGGGGCCCCTCACACATCATCAGGCCTGGGGCCCCCTTCCCTGGGCCCACCCACTGGTTGCTGTGCCCACCCACTAGCCACCCCACCCCCGTGCATGAAGTGCGCTGCGCGAAAAAATGTTCATGGCTCAGACACTAAAGAAAGCGGCATGCACAGCAAGATGCGGGGGGACAGTGGGCGTGGCCATGGCATGTTGAGGGTGGAGTCAAATACTAGCAAAATACAGGTAGTCTCCAGTTAACAAATGAGACAGGGACTTGTAGGACCGTTATTATACTTTATCCATTCTCTTTTGTTCCCCTCTTTTCTTCCTGTGCCTCTTTTGTCAGTGCTGGAATGCAGTGTGCTGGTTAGTGAGCCACAGGCCCGCAGCCAGCATATGCGGCCCTTCCAGCGCTTGGGGGGGCCCAGGGCCCCCAGAAGCCCTGGGCCCCTCACTGCAGTGTCAGTTGTTCCCCCCTGATGGCTGCCCTGACCGCATGCAACTACACGTGACCACAACACAAATACCTTACCAATACCTTACCATGGAAGTGTATAGCTTTGGCCTATCATTAGTACCAGGGCTGTGGAGTCGGTCCAAAAATCCACCGACTCCGACTCCTCAGTTTAGGATTCCACCGACTCCGACTCCGACTCCACGACTCCTCTAATTTGCATATTACAATTTTGTTGATTAAAAGTATGTAACATGAAATTCGTCTCTTAACTGCCAACGCTTAGGAATTTTACAAGACAACTGAAGTGAGAAGGATATGTAGACTAATATATTTATTCCCTTTAGACTAAAACTAGTCCTTGGTAAGAGTGCTTGTAAAAGGTACAAACCGGAACAAAGAACATCTATCAGGCCCTAGGCAATGTAAGTGTGGGTACATGTAAGAATGATGTGCAGGTACTCTGCAGGGGAATGAGGAGATTGTAAACAGACAACACCTCTGTGTTCAATGTGCACAGCATTCTCAGTGGATTCCCTGCAGCTCTGTGGGGAGTGCATATGTAGAGTATAGTACTACTGTGTAACAAAGTAAACCTGAGACAGATGAAATTAAAGTTTTATACATACCTGGGGCTTCCTCCAGCCGCCTTCAGGATAATCAGTCCCTCGTTGTCCTCCTCCACCACCTGGATCTTCTGCTATGAGTCCAGGTACTTGAGCCAGTCAGGCGTAGTGCGCATGCACACACTCCGCCGCCAGGAGCATAATACACCTGTGCAGCACTATTGCGCAGGTGCAGAATGTTCCTGGCTGTGGGAGCGGCATGCGCCGGACAGCGCTGACTGGCTGAATTACCAGGACTTATAGCAGAAGATCCGGGTGGTGGAGGACAGCGAGGGACTGATTAGCCTGAAGGGGGCTGGAGGAAGCCCCAGGTATGTATAAAACTTTACTTTTCATCCGTCTCAGTTACCCTTTAATTTGTAGTCACCAAACCAAATTTTAATAACATATCACATTATTTGATTTCATCAGCAAAGGGAGTGCATACATTTGCATAAATCAGAATCGACGCAGAATTATTTCCATCTCGTTGACCATCTCTATTTGTGACACGGCTACACATCAGGCTTTATTCTTACAGCATAGATGTTATTTAGTATATATAAGAGATTCCTGTGTACACATCATATATACAGTCACAATCAGATATGTATATCTGACCTTAAAGATACAGGGACTGCTTTATTGAAGCAGCACAAGTAACTAATTTTGATTGGTTTATTTCATTTTTGTGGACAAAGCACAGCTATTACTGTATATATACTGTATATATACTGTATATATACATTATTTTTAATGACTATTATCTGAGAAATAGAACATTTTATCATATTTTCTATTTTAATTACAGTTACAAATTCATTAGGAGTCGGAGTCGGTGCATTTTTTCCCGACTCCGACTCCAGGCACCCGAAATTGCCCGACTCCACGACTCCGACTCCACAGCCCTGATTAGTACCCCAGTATGTGCAGAAACTGCGCGCTGCAAATGAACTCCGCTACTTCCAAATGCACCAAAAAATGGCAGCTTATAATTTAATTGTAAAATGCAGCTGCAGCACAAAGCAGCAGCACGTGAGCAACATCAGCACATTCACTGCAAACACTATTAAATATATATATATATACAATGTATAGGCCAGAGGGTAAAGGATATTCAGGACACTTTTGCGTTGCTGCATTTACAAGATAGGTGTGGGACTGAGCTCTGGCTGTCTGTGCAGGGGTCATATGGTGGCCTATACTGGGGAGGGAGTGAATACATCCCGCTGCCTATACTGGGAGGGCGAGATTAGGGACCTGGGATAAATGTAACCCAAAACCTGCCCCGGTCAGAACTAGGTTCATTTTTACTCACAGAAATCTCCTTCAATGTTTTGTCTCCATCCTGCTATTGCCGCTACAGCCACAAGGGGGAGCTCCGGGTGTGATCAGTGTTCAGACAGCCGCTCTCTCCTTCTAGCTGCCAGCCACAAGGGGGAGCTCCGGGTGTGATCAGTGTTCAGACCCGCTCTCTCCTTCTAGCTGCCAGCCACAAGGGGGAGCTCCGGGTGTGATCAGACAGCCGCTCTCTCCTTCTAGTTAGTGGAATCGACGTATAGGGCTGAGGTAGCTGCCGTCTTAGCAACACGGACGTCAGTCCTCTCTGCTACCGCCGCCGGCCGAGTGTGCGAGCTCGAGCTCTCTGCAACCGGCGCCGAGTCTGCGAGGAGCGGATCCTCGGGGAAGGTATGATGTCTGACGTCATACTGGGCATGTCACCGCTGAGGGCGGTGCATGCAGGCACACGTGACCAGAGCCCATTTACCTTACCATGCAGGTATATAGCTTTGGCCTATCATTAGTGCCCCAGTAGCTGCTGTGCACTATCGTTATTATTGGGGAAAACAGAGCATGATGGAGGATGGATGTGAAACATTTATAGATAAGGAAGGAAGAAGCAGCCTGTGTGCTGCTGTACGTGTAGAGTATGTAGTAATGTCTGCCTATTGACTGTTCACATGCAAGGAGGCAGAGCCCTGGAATTGTGTACTGTATATGCATAATATGATTAGTGATGTATTAATATTTCTTGGGCAGGGGCGTAGCAATAGGGGTTGCAGAGGTAGCGACCGCATCTGGGCCCTTGGGCCAGAGGGGCCCCGAAGGGCCCTCCCTCAACTACAGTATTAGCTCTCTATTGGTCCTGTGCTCATAATAATCACTTCTATAGATACTTTGAATAGTGGTAATCCTTAACAAACTGTTTCCCATCCTTTTCTTGCACCTCTGACACTGTAGTTGCCATTGGCAGGTTTTGGTGCATCGTATCAATTGGTATGTATAGAGTGCTTGGGGGGGGGGGGGGGGCCCATTGTAAAACTTGCATTGGGGCCCACTGCTCCTTAGCTACGCCACTGTTCTTGGGGTTTGGTGTGTGTGGAGGTGGAGCTGACTGCAGGTGGCCATACATCTGTCAACTTGGCGGACAATCGACCATCCAATTTTGTTAATTATGTTTGAATTGGATAAAATCGGTGCCGCCAAGTGCATGACCAATCAACAGTACGACCAAATTGAGGCTGAAATTGGTTGAATGTATTGATTAGGCATGCAGGGAAATCTCGGGTCAACGTGGTTGATTCAGCAGTGTTCTCCCCAGGCTCTTTTAGCCGGGTGCTCCACCCGGCTAGTTTTGGTGAGCACCCAGCTATCATCGGCTCACCTCTTCCTATGCTATAAGCAGAGTTGTGCAAAGAAGCACCAGCCCAGCATTCTCTCATATTGCCCCACCCGGCTACTTTTTCATGCCACCCAGCTACTATTTCATGCCACCCGGATGGAAAAACATTCTAGGGAGAACACTGTTCAGTGTGTGGCGGTAACAGAATGCGATAAACATGAATGACAAATGTGACAGAGACCCCCTGGCTGCTGTCCCTCCAAATGTTTTATGTACCCCCTGGTGCTCATACTTTACCTGTCCCCTCAGTGTCTGCACTGTACTTCCACAGATGTGCCCCACATGATTACCGGCATATAGACATGGGGTGTGTGTCAGACACGTGCTAGACGCCGGGTAGTCATATGGCGCGCCAATGCAGGAATTCAGTGCTGACACTCGGAAGTATAAATGCACGGGGTAGGGGGGGGGTCACATAAAACATTTGGTGGGGTGGCGAGGCAATGTCACAAGGCCATTTTCTAAAAGATTTCATGCTGAAATCGATCAAGAATTGGCCTTTGGTGTATGGGAAGCCAACAGATCTCTATCTGATTATATTGGATCAGATAGAGATCTGTCTCTTGGTGGAATTTGCCCATCATTCCTAGATGTTTTGTGAGTGCTGGAGTGAAGGCAGGGACTTAAAGGGAACCAGAGACGAACAGCATTGAAAAAATGAAAAAGCTTTTATACGTACCTGGGGCTTCCTCCAGCCCCATAAGCCTGGATCGCTCCAACGCCGCCGTCCTATGCTGCCTCTATCGCCGCTACCGGGACGCGGCCAATTGTACGCAAGAGCAGGGACTCCCTCCATATCCTTACGCATGTGCCTGCGTAGTATGGAGGCGCATGCGTAAGGATATGGAGAGAGTCCCTGCTCTTGCGTACAATTGGCCGCGTCCGCCGGTAGTGACGCACTGCGCTTGCGTTGACTGGCCGAAAGTACGGGACCTGGTACCGGCGGATAGGGGCAGCGGAGGACGGCGGCATGGGAGCGATCCAGGCTTATGGGGCTGGAGGAAGCCCCAGGTATGTATAAAAGCTTTTTTGCAACGTCTCTGGTTCTCTTTAAAGGAGTCATCAGGGGAAAAATAGTAAAAGAAGTGGTACTTACCGGGGGCTTCCTCCAGCTCCAAGCTCCCAAGACGTCCCTCGCCGCAGCTCTGCCCGCAGCCGTTCGCCGCAGGTCCGTCCCGGTCCCCGGCTATGACGTCAGAGCGAACTCCAGGTCGCTCTGTACTGCGCCTGCGTGAGCGACGCTGTCGATCACCGCCACGTGGGCCGGAGCGGACTGCGAACGCGCAGTACTACTACGCCTGCGCAGTCCGCTCCCGCCCACGTGGCGGTGATCGACAGCGCCGCTCGCGCAGGCGCAGTACAGAGCGACCTGGAGGTCGCTCTGACTTCATCGCCGGGGACCGGGACGGACCTGCGGCGAATGGCTGCGGGCAGAGCTGCGGCGAGGGACGTCCTGGGAGCTTGGAGCTGGAGGAAGCCCCCGGTAAGTACCACTTCTTTTACTATTTTTCCCCTGATGACTCCTTTAAGCGGTGGAGGAAGGATTGTTTTGCTGCAGATTTTAACATTTTTCAGAAACCGCCCTGCATTGGTCAAGTAAATAAACCGTTTCCACTTTGATGCTATATTATTATTGGAGTCAGAACCACACTAAATATTTCACACTCAAGAATCCAATGTGCACTGCATATAATGCTTGGTACACATCATAATTTCCTTTCAGATAGATGGGTCAAATCAACTATTTCTGACAGGTAAAATCGATTTTTCGATCATGTCTCTACAAAATTGATTACAAAAAAGAACGATCGGACCTGTCAGAAACAATCGATTTGACTGGTCTGTCTGACGGGAAATGGTGTGTATCAAGCATAAAATATTGTAATTTCCATTACCAGCCACAAGGGTGTAATTTAACCGGTTCAGCGCCGCAGTGCCGAAAATCTCATGCATCCGAGCAACGTTCACCTCCCATTCATTCGCCTATAACTTTATTGCTACTTATCACAATGAATTGATCTATATCTTGTTTTTTCCGCCACTAATTAGGCTTTCTTTGGGTACTACATTTTGCTAAGAATTATTTTTTTTCTAAATCCATTTTAACAGGAAGATTAAGAAAGAAATGAAAAAAATTCATTATTTCTCAGTTTTTGGCCATTATAGTTTGAAATTAATATACGCTACCGTAATTAAAACCCATGTATTTTATTTGCCCATCTGTCCCGTTAATGACACCATTTAAACGATGTCCCTATCACAATTTATGGTGCCGATATTTCATTTAGAAATAAAGGTGCATTTTTTCAATTTGTGTCCATCACTATTTATAAGCTTATAATTTTAAATAATATAATAACATACTCTCTTGACATGTATATTTAAAAAGTTTAGACCCTTGGGTAACTATTTATGTTGTTTTTTTTTTTTTTTAATTGTATTTTTTTTTTTTTTTTTAATAAAAAATGTATGTGGGTAATTTTTGGTGTGGGACATTTCAACCTGGAATAAACCTCTCACAGATTTTGAAAACCTTATCATCAATGTATCTACCCCCAGACATCTGATATCTCTACTCTACAAAATCCTACTGTCGAAGCCAGGGGCGCCCAAATTAAGATTTCAGGTCCAATGGGAATCAGATCTTGGGATAACCATTGAAGACAGACAATGGGAAAAAATCTTTCTACTAAACCACAAGGGATCCCTTAACGTAAACACCCAAGAACTGGGATACAAGATCCTCACTCGGTGGTTCAGAACACCCCTAAATCTGCATAAAATATTCCCCTCAGTCCCGGATAGCTGTTGGCGGTGTGGCTCAGATACCGGCACCATCCTTCATATCTTTTGGTCATGTCCAATGATTATACCCTCATAGCTTAATGGAACAAATTCTCTGTGAAAAGATTGACTTTACACCCAGTGTCTTTTTACTCCATGACACCCAGGGCTTGGCAAAGTCATACAAAAAATCTCTTACAGTACATTTAATAAACGCGGCAAGAGCCTTAATCCCACTCAACTGGAAATCCACAACACCACCCTCTCCCAAAGCCTGGGTGAGACGAGTGGAGGCAATTGAGGTCATGGAACGTAATATACTACTTTCCCAAGACAGATCTGAGCAATGTACTCTTACCTGGTCAACCTGGGGGGACTTTCAGCAATCCCAGGAATATAAGGATATTATACAATCATAAAAGTCGCAACTTATGCATACCTTGAACTCTTATTCCTCCCCTTCCTCCCCTTTCTCATCCTTTACTCTACCTTGCTCTTTCCCACCTTCTCCTACTTACTACCCTGGATGCCACCGGGGGATAAGCGTCGGATTTTCTCTCCCTCTTTTTCCGACATAGTGAAAGCGTTACTGCCTACTTCAAGAGTGCTAGATAGTCTGCATTACAGTACTCTACAACAAGGATGTATCTAGGAAGTTAATACGAAGTATTTTTCTGCTATCCTCTGCTTAGAGTACATAGTTTTCACCTATCATTGAATCAAGCGTATCTTTTTCTGTATTTTTCTGTACTGAGCATGTACCACTATAGCTTTAATCAAAATGTTTGATATTGTTCAAATTTATTTTCTTGCTCAATAAAATCTTAATTGAGAAAAAAAAAAAATGTTTGGTGTGGGAGGGAAACTGCTTATTTTACATGTAAAATAAGCAAATTCTTTAATTAAAAATGTATGTGGGTGCAGTTTACTATTTGGCCACAGTGAGAAAAGTCCTGGATGCGAACGATTTCGCATCCAGGAACCAAAATTCAGAGGTGTTGTTTCCTGGGGGCAGAAATACCACGCTCTCTGGAGAGAAAGCGTCGGTATTTCTGCGGGGAAGTTAGATCGGTGAATGGGAATTATATTCCCATTCACTGATCGGGGGGCTAGCGGCGGGTGCGCGCACGAGCCCGATCGCGCGCACCACGCATTAAAAGCAGCAGTGCCTTTCTGGACGAGAAAGCTCGTCCAGAAAGGCCGAACTGGTTAACGTGTACTTGTAGGGAATAAGAAGTGCCCCTACCAGATACTTACCTTGGTAAGGGTAAGCCTCTGGATTCTCCGTCCTCCACTGAGCCGTTCCAGCGCTGAGATCCCTGCAAAACCACTTGTGGACTGTTTGCGCATTGCACAGGAGCACCAGCCAGGCTCCAGCGGAAAAAAGCTAAGCACAGTCGGTTCTGTGCTACTGCGCAGGTGACGCGTGGCCACGCTTCAGGTCTCATCACTGGACTGGCCTGGCTGATGAAGATGAGGATGTTTCTAGAGAATCCAGAGGCTTCCCCCTCCCGTAGATCCGAAATAGGTTGTAGCAAACATTATAGGTTTGCTTTTAGGCTGGTTTTACACTTGAAAAGTGTTTGCGGTGTGATGCGCACAAAATGCCTAACCTGTAACGATTGCTGTTTTCACCGTGGATTAGGCGGTGAGTATTTGGTAACGCCTGGGGGAGGAGCTGGGCTTCCTTCTTTGCATGCGAAGGGATTAGTTCCCCATCAGGTCCGCCGGTCCCTGCCTCTCTCTGATTGGCCGATCTAGAGCAATGCTGATTGGTGGGCTGGGTAATGTTATACTATTTAAACTGTGATGTATTACATGTTGGTGTGATGACTTTGCTTCTTGGCTTGAAAAAGGGCTATACGCCCGAAACAGCGGAGCTGTCGCTGACAGATACTTGACATCATGCTTTTTAACCAATAAAAGAGCTATTTCCTACTGAAGACGGTGCTGACTCGTTTTGGACCTTGACTATTGATTTGGTCTGATGTGCACAGACCATAGGAGTCATAGCACGTTTGAACTATATCTCTCCCATTGGTGCTTGCTTTACACTGTGGTTCTAACCTGTAACCCTGCAGCAGAGTGCTCCGACAGGGTCATATGTATAGCGCCTTCCCCTCGCACGCCCGTCGCCCTGTGACGTACTCTGCTGGACAGGAAGTACGTCACTGGGATTCTCTTGTTTCCCTGTCGTATTCCAGTCATTCTGCGCATCCACATCGTCGACATTGCCCATTGACTTAATTGCTTCCACTGCCGCTGCGTAACTCTGTAATGTGCTGTTGACCCTGCGGTGGCTCGACGGTGGATCGGGCACTTCCTTCGCAAGCCAACATGGTAAGTGTGCTACTAGGCCCCATTTCCTTGCATTGCCCTTGTGTTACGATGCGGTTTGCACCTGCGCAGTAGAGTGGACCCGATGGGGCTCGACTATTTCTGCTAGAGCCAGAAGGGGAAGATGGTACTGTACATATGGAGAAAGACACTGTGCACCTGTATCATAAACAGTCCCAAAGATTTATTCCATTCCTCTGACAAATATGATCAGCCTTGACATGCATCAAAGAAAGGTGCCAAACCTGTATGTGTCGAAGCTGTGGCGGTGTAGAAGGGAGAGGTGACCAGGGGAAGATTCGGACGGCACGAAGGTCGGGGGTGAGTGGGCGGGATTCCGCCGTGATACGGAAAGAGACTAGATATGTATTTCGTATCTTAGTGACGCTGTGCAGCGTAAGCTAGAAGGGGCGGGACGCCCAAATCAAAGTGTGCTGTGTCCGTGTCTTCTATCAAAAAAATATTGCAACATACAAATACGTACAACGAAAGAAAAGGAAAACCAAAATAAAATGTGTTAATAACCCATTCATCTTTGTGCATAATCAGGAGACGTATCTCCGTGCTCTGTGCAGGTTGGCATCTGTTTACACCATCAGCCTATGTATATAGCATCATGATCTCCCCAGGCTCTTTTAGCCGGGTGCTCCACCCGGCTAGTTTTGGTGACCACCCGGCTGTCATCGGCTCACCTCCTCCTATGCTGTAAGCATAATTGCTCATAGAAGCACAGGCCCTGCATTTTCTCCTTTCGCCCCACCCGGCTACTTTTTCATGCCACCCGGCTACTATTTCATGCAACCCAGCTGGAAAAAAATTCTGGGGAGAACACTGTGATTGTATGAAAATCAGTATTATAATAAGCCTGCTTAATCAAGGATTTGACCGGTTGGACATCAACATCCAGGGGTGGCGAGGCGGCAACACGAAGCCGATTTTTGAGAGATTTCATGTTGAAATTGATCAGGAATCGGCCTGTGGTGTATGGACAGGCAACAGATATCTCTCTGATCTGAGATCTGTCTCTTGGTTGAATCTGCCCATACATTGCTAGATGTATGGGCCAGGGCTGTGGAGTCGGAGCAATTTTCGGGCACCTGGAGTCAGTCGGTTGTTTCATGAACTGAGGAGCTGGAGTTGAATGATTTTTCTACCCACTCCATGTTTCGGACTGGGCTGTGGAGTCAGAGTCGAGGAGTTGGAGCTATTTTGGTACCTGGAGTCGGAGGGTTTCATAAACTGAGTTGTAGTCGGATGATTTTTTTTACAGACTCCACAGCCCTGGTATGGGCATCTTTAGGGAGGGCAAGATTAAAGGCAAGTCGACAAAGGCACTAGCCTGGTGATGGCAGGGGGCCCGCATGATGTGGGGATATGAGGGTTTTATTTTTTTCTGAATTACAGTATACATTTCACTTGCCTGTTTTTAGTTGAATTTTGTAAATAGAGCTTGAAAATGGCTTTGTGTTTCTGCATTTCAGGCCATAAAGCAATAAAATGTGAATATTTTGAATTTTGTTTTAATCAAATTCATGCAGGACACAGAGATGTTTCATTTGTACAGAAGTAATAAGACAAAGCTTGTGGCTGGTTGCTATTTCAGAGTGCTAACATCATAAGCAAACTGAAAAAATCTTTGGGTCACCCTAGCATACCTGCAAAAAAAAAAAAAAAACACTGTCTCCAACTGTAATTAATAAAAAAAACAGGACTATTCTGCAAATACGCATTAAAGCAGACCTTCAGCATAACTTAAAGGGCCCTGTCTTGTCACGCTGTCTGGTTACATGACGAGAGAGGGTGCTCTAATAATAGAGGCAGGGACACCTGAAGAAGGTAGATCACTATTCTGCTTTGGGGGAGGGGTTACATCTGGCTACTTATTCTGGATGGCGCCTTTGGCCACCTACACTGAGTGCACCTACTTCTGGCTACCTAGTTCTTCTTTCTACCTTTATGGGGGGAGGCTACCTATACTGGGTTGCCCTTCGCTCTACCAATACTGAGGGGGCTACCTATACTGTGGGGCTACCTCTGGCTACCAATAATAAGAGATACATCCTAATACTGGGGTCCCTTCTGACTATCTATACCGGGGGGCTACCTATACAGGAGAGCTACTTCTGGCTACCTGTACTGTTAAGGAGGGGGCTGCTTGTGGCTATCTAGACTGGGAGATGCTGCATAAATTTGGGGGATTACTTCGCACTTCCTATACACTGTAGAGGGTCTACGTGAAAAGGGCGCCGGTAAAAAAGGGCGCCTGGTGGAGCCCATGTATACCAACTTCGGCTACAAAAAAGGCGCTTGGTGTAGCCCATATAAACTTCGGCTAGAAAAAAAACTCCGGGATGTGTTAATTACTATTCCCCCTCCATGCCGCCATGGATAGTGGGGGAATGAAATAATTCGGCTTACAGTGCTAGTAGCCCATATAATAACTTCGGCTACAAAAATACTCCGGGATGTGTTAATTACTATTCCCCCTCCAGGCCGCCATGGATAGTGGGGGAATGAAATAATTCGGCTTCCAGCACTTGTAGCCCATATAAAAACTTCGGCTAGAAAAAAAGGCAATAATCAGAATCAGAATCATTTTATTTCGCCAAGCATGACTGGGTCACGCCCGGAATTGGATTTGGCACAATGGAGCGGTACATAGAGAGAAAGGCAGGAAAATTGTCAGAATAACAGTAAAACATACACAAATCAGAATAACAGTAAAACATACGCAAATATACAAACAGCATCAGATATACATATAGCTCTGAATACATCTTTCAGAACCGCACTGCTGAAGACTACCGCTCCTATGCAGGTGTTAGGGCGCTGATAGAGGGTGGTAGAATGTTAAGGGAGTTCAGGAGGCTGACTGCCATAGGGAAGAAAGAGTTCTTGTGTCTGGTGGTCTTGGTGGAGATGGCCCGGAGTCTCCGACCCAGTGGAAGTGGGGTGAAGAAACAGTGGCCTGGGTGAGAGAGGTCACCTGCCATCCTCAGAGCCCTGGTTCGCAGTCTTGTTTTATACAGGTGGTCAAGTGGGGGCAGAGGTCTCCCAATGATCCTCTCCGCCGACCTGATGGTCCTCTGTAGCTTGTGTCTGTCACTGGCGGTGGCTCCCGCATACCAGACCAGGATGGCGGAGCAGAGGATCGATTCAATGGTGGCAGTGTAAAAGCATGTTAGAATCTCCTGCGCCATGCCGAACTTCCGCAGTTGGCGGAGGAAGAAGAGTCTCTGCTGGGCTTTCCGTTGTGTTGCCATGATGTTGACCCTCCAACTGAGATCGCTGGAGATGGTGGTGCCCAGCAGGCGGGCGCAGGGCACTCTGGCCACCTCGGTGCCATCAATGTAGATGGGAGGCGGGGAAGGAGCAGACTTCCTGAAGTCAATTATAAGTTCGACGGTTTTGGCTGTGTTGAGCACCAGGCAGTTTTCCTTGCACCAGTGGCATAGTCTTTCCACCTGCTTCTGGTAGTCCTGGATGTTGTCCTTGGTGACGAGGCCGACAATGGTGGTGTCATCCGCAAATTTTATGACTTTGACAGAGTCTACCATGGATCTGCAATCATTTGTGTACAGGGAGAAGAGCAGCGGGGACAGGACGCAGCCCTGGGGTGCCCCTGTGTTGGTTATCACTTCTCGTGAGTAGATGTCCCCCAGCTTGACAACTTGGGATCTGTTGGAGAGAAAGTCAGTGATCCATAGACGTAGGGTGGGGTGGACCCCAAGTGTGGCCAGAACATTCTGGAGGGTGTGTGGGCATATAGTGTTAAATGCCGAGCTGAAGTCTAGTAGCAGTACTCTGGCATACGTGTCCTTCCTGTCTAGATGGTTGTAGATATGTTCCAGACAGATGTTTAGAGCATCATCAGTAGACCTATTTGCCCTGTAGGCGAACTGGAGTGGGTCTAGTAGGGGCAGGGTGGATAGCTTGAGGGTGGATAAGACCACTCTCTCTAGGGACTTCATGATAACGGACGTCAGGGCTACAGGCCTGTAGTTGTTGAGGTCGGAGATGCCTTGTTTCTTAGGAACAGGAATAATGGTGGACCTCTTGAAGCACGCAGGGACTCTGCCCTCTGTCAGTGACCTGTTGAAGATTGCAGAAAGGATAGGGGCAAGTTGCTCCGAACAGGTTTTGAGGCAGGCTGGGGACACGCCGTCGGGTCCTGAGGCTTTCCTGGCATTTAGCGTGGACAGGAGGTACCGAACGTTTGCCTCACTCACTTCCAGAGAGAGTGAGTCCACACTTGAGTCGCTGTGCGTGGGGGCAGGGGGGGGAGAAGGAGGCGGTGGGTGCCCCCCAGGCTGCCTTTCAAACCTGTGGTAGAATTTGCTTAGTTCTTCGGCTAATTTAGGGCTGGGTGTAGCATGTTGCGAGGGAGGCTTGTAGTTGGTGGCAGCCTTAAGCCCTTGCCATACGGCTCGAGAGTTGTTCGAGCGCAGGTTTTGCTTCATCCTCTCAGCAAACTCCTTTTTTGCGGCTCTCAGCTCTCGCTTCAGGGCATTCCTTGCCTTCCTGAATTCCTCCTGGTTTCCCGCCTTGTGAGCCACCTCCTTACGTTTCCGCAGTAGCCGTAGCTTGTTGGAGAACCACGGTTTGTTGTTCGGGTAGACCTTGAAGGATTTGGTTGGGACGCAGGAGGCCTCACAGAAGCTGATGTATGAGGTGACGTTGTCCACCCACTCGTCCAGGTCTGGAGCTGCCAGGGACTCCCAATCCGTGCAATCAAAGCAGGCTTGAAGGTGGAGCTTGGCCTCGCTTGACCATACCTTGGAGGACTTCACGACTGGTTTTGCCGATTCCAGGAGCCTCCTGTAGGTGGGGATGAGATGAACAAGGCAATGGTCGGAGGAGCCAAGTGCCGCCCCAGGGATAGCCTTGTAGGCATTCTTCAGTGGCGTGTAGCAGTGATCGAGGGTGTTCAGGCCTCTGGTTGGGCAAGCAACATGCTGATGGTAGCGTGGCAGCTCTTGTCGAAGATTTGCCCTGTTGAAGTCACCCATGACTATGAACAGTGAGTCTGGGAGGGATATTTCCCACTGTGAGATGGTGTCGCTGAGGGTATTCAGGGCAGATTTGGTGTCGGCATCAGGGGGAATATACACTCCAACCATGACATAGGAGGAGAACTCCCGTGGTGAGTATGCTGGCCTGCAGTTCACGAGTAGGAGTTCTAGGTCAGGGGAGCACAACCTGACAAGTACTGGTGGGGTGGGGCACCATGAGGAGCTGACGTAGAAGCAGATGCCACCGCCTCTTTTCTTCCCAGAGAGGGAAGGGTCGCGGTCTCCCCTTATGAGGCTGAAGCCTGGAAGGTGTAGGGCGTTGTCCAGGATGTTCTCATGTAGCCAGGTCTCCGTGAAGCAGAGTACTGGGGTGTTCCTCCCAAGCTCCCACCTGCCGCAGAGGAGACGCAGTTCATCCAGTTTGTTAGGGAGAGAGCGGACATTTGCCAGGAGAACCGAGGGGATGGCTGACCTCAGGCCCCTCTTCTCGAGTCTCACGCGGGCTCCAGCTCGACAGCCCCTTCGCCGCCAACCTGCACCGGGCCAAGGAGCGGAGTCCAGGACTTGCTGTATGTAGTCCTGGACCAGTTTTGGCAGAAGATTGGCCTCGGGGAGTAGTGGGCCGCGATGTTCCCACCAAAGAAGTTGCTCCCTGGAGTACGTGGTGCGTTTAGTGGTGTGGGGGGCGGGCGCGTGACCGATGGCAGGAGTGGGGTGCCTACGGGGGATGGAGGAGCCTGGCATTGCCCAAGGTCACCAGGATAGGGGGAGTGGGGGCACAGTACAATACAGTTCAGCTCATTAAGTACAGTACAGCTTAAATACAGTTCAGGTACAAAGCAGGATATGGGCTACAAAGGGGCACCTTACTGTAGCCGAAAACCTTGTAGCCGAAAAAAATACGGGCTACAAAGGGGAGCCCGCTTGTAGCCTATATCAAAACTCGGGCGCCTTTTTCTACACCTTGTAGCCCATATTTCCAGAAATAACATTGATGTCTATGGCGGCGCCCTTTTCATACAGGCAGCTTGGGCGCCCTTTTCAACCGATCCCACCAGGGCTGTGGAGTCGGTCCAAAAATCCACCGACTCCTCAGTTTAGGATTCCACCGACTCCACGACTCCGACTCCTCTAATTTGCATATTACAATTTTGTTGATTAAAAGTATGTAACATGAAATTCGTCTCTTAACTGCCAACGCTTAGGAATTTTACAAGACAGCTGAAGTGAGAAGGATATGTAGACTACTATATTTATTCCCTTTAGACTAAAACTAGTCCTTGGTAAGAGTACTTGTAAAAGGTACAAACCGGAACAAAGAACATCTATCAGGCCCAAGGCAATGTAAGTGTGGGTACATGTAAGAATGATGTGCAGGTACTCTGCAGGGGAATGAGGAGATTGTAAACAGACAACACCTCTGTGTTCAATGTGCACAGCATGCTCAGTGGATTCCCTGCAGCTCTGTGGGGAGTGCATATGTAGAGTATAGTACTACTGTGTAACAAAGTAAACCTGAGACAGATGAAATTAAAGTTTTATACATACCTGGGGCTTCCTCCAGCCGCCTTCAGGATAATCCGTCCCTCGTTGTCCTCCTCCACCACCTGGATCTTCTGCTATGAGTCCAGGTACTTGAGCCAGTCAGGCGTAGTGCGCATGCACACACTCCGCCGCCAGGAGCATACTACACCTGTGCAGCACTATTGCGCAGGTGCAGAATGTTCCTGGCTGTGGGAGCGGCATGCGGCCGGACAGCGCTGACTGGCTGAATTACCAGGACTCATAGCAGAAGATCCGGGTGGTGGAGGACAGTGAGGGACTAATTAGCCTGAAGGGGGCTGGAGGAAGCCCCAGGTATGTATAAAACTTTACTTTTCATCCGTCTCAGTTACCCTTTAATTTGTAGTCACCAAACCAAATTTTAATAGCATATCAAATTATTTGATTTCATCAGCAAAGGGAGTGCATACATTTGCATAAATCAGCATCAATGCAGAATTATTTCCATCTCGTTGACCATCTCTATTAGTGACACAGCTACACATCAGGCTTTATTCTTACAGCATAGATGTTATTTAGTGTATATATGAGATTCCTGTGTACACATCATATATACAGTCACAATCAGATATGTATATCTGACCTTAAAAAATACGGGGACTGCTTTATTGAAGCAGCACAAGTAACTAATTTTGATTGGTTTATTTCATTTTTGTGGACTAAGCACAGCTATTACTGTGTATATATACTGTATATATACATTATTTTTAATGACTATTATCTGAGAAATAGAACATTTTATCATATTTTCTATTTTAATTAGTTACAAATTCATTAGGAGTCGGAGTCGGTGCATTTTTTCCCGACTCCGACTCCAGGCACCCAAAATTGCCCGACTCCACGACTCCGACTCCACAGCCCTGCATCCCACTGTGGAGCTACCTGGGGCTATCTGATACTAGAGGGTACCCTCTGACTACCAATACTGAAGTACTGCTTAATACCAGGGGCAACTCGGGCTACTTAAAACTGGTGGTGGTGGGGGGGGGCGGAGGGGGCACAGAGGTTTCTTACTAGCTGCACCCCTGGCACTGTGGTAAGAATGTTTTTGTTATTTCAGGATACAGATGTCAGATTTACTTGACTTCCATTATAAGTAAAGATTTGCTTTAAAGAGAAACCGTAATTAAGGATTGAACTGATACTCCCTTTTCCATGAGAAAGCTTTTCCTTTTCACAAATGGATAATCAGGGGGCTCTATATGGCTGATAATGTGGTAAAACCCCTCCCACACTGATGCCAGGACCATGGTTCTGATATCACACTGTGCAAGCCTTGTTGCATTGTGGGAAATAACAGGATCTCTTTCCACTTATATCGCTTTCCAGTAGTGGAAAAGTCACCATGTGATAAATGTCAGAATGTAAATCAGGGAGAGAAAATATTTTACAATGGGCAAACACTGACTAAATCATTTATACATAATTATTGTAAAAATTAAACACTTTTTTTTAGTACATTATTTTCACTGAGTTCTTCTTTAACATGATCACATTTCTGCTTGATATACCCACCTTGCCAATTAAATGGAGATTTCAAGGTGCCAAAACAGCTCAACGAGGCCACAGAATTGGACCAAGTGCTAAAGCATGTTTAGTTACAGCGGTTGGGTAAAGGTGCCCAAGCATCACGTGACTTAGTAGCCAATTGACCATCCGAGTTGATAATTGTTTGCATGCATCAATGGGACATGATGGAAAATCTTCAATCCTTGAAGATGCTGGTGCCATGGAAGATAATGGAGATATAAAAAAAAAAGAATTCTTGATCAGATACATGGCAAGGACAGCGTGCAATATCGGGATGAGCGTCAGAACCCCCAGCTCTGTCTCTCCTAGTGTTTTATGTCCAAACACCCCCCCCCCTCCTCACCCGCAGTTAAACTTTACCTGTCTGCCAACCGCGATGAGAGATTTAAGCATTAGGGCCCCACGTGACTACCGGCATATAGCATGTGGTGACGTCACACACGCCCTACGTGTTATAATGCAGGCAAATGCGGAAGTACGAGGAAACTGACATTATGACAGGTAAAGTATAACTGCATGGGCACTGCGGGGGGGCATAAAACATTAGGAGGGGACAGTGGGTGCGAGTGGTGAAGCGGCGTCACAGGGCCAGTCCCCGAACTAATCCATGCTGAAACTTATCGGGAATTGGCCTGCGGTTTATGCCAGCCTACAGATCTCTCTCCGATCAGATTTGACCAGAGAGAGACCTGTCTCTTGGTCGATCGGCCACCAAACTCACTAGATGTATGGATACCGTAAGTATTCAAAGCAGGGGCTCACAGCAGGTGGGTAAGTATTTAGCATAGGTGCTTACGGTGGGGTGGGCATGTAGTTAGTGTAGGTGCTTACAGTGGGTGGATAAGTATACTGTGCATGTGCTTACAGCAGATGGGTAAGTATCCAGCACAGATGCCTTCAGGATGTAGATATGTATACAGCTCAGGTGCCTACAGGTTGTAGATTTGTATACTGTGCATGTGCTTACAGCGGGTAGGTAAGTATCCAGCACAGATGCCTTCAGGATGTAGATATGTATACAGCTCAGGTGCCTACAGGCTGTAGATTTGTATACTGCGCATGTGCTTACAGCAGGTAGGTAAGTATTCAGAGCAGGTGCCTACAGGATGTAGATGTGTATACAGCCCAGGTGCCTACAGGGTGTGGATCAGTTTACAGTGCATGTGCTTACAGTGGGTGGATAAGTATTCAGCGTAGATGTCTTCAGGATGTAGATATGTACACAGTGCATGTGCCTACAGGATGTAAATATGTACACAGTGCATGTGCCTACAGGATGTAAATATGTACACAGTGCATGTGCCTACAGGATGTAAATATGTACACAGTGCATGTGCCTACAGGATGTAGATATGTACACAGTGCATGTGCCTACAGGATGTAGATATGTACACAGTGCATGTGCCTACAGGATGTAGATATGTACACAGTGCATGTGCCTACAGGATGTAGATATGTACACAGTGCATGTGCCTACAGGATGTAGATATGTACACAGTGCATGTGCCTACAGGGTGTAGATATGTACACAGTGCATGTGCCTACAGGGTGTAGATATGTATACAGTGCATGTGCCTACAGGGTGTAGATATGTACACAGTGCATGTGCCTACAGGGTGTAGATATGTACACAGTGCATGTGCCTACAGGGTGTAGATATGTACACAGTGCATGTGCCTACAGGGTGTAGATATGTACACAGTGCATGTGCCTACAGGGTGTAGATATGTACACAGTGCATGTGCCTACAGGGTGTAGATATGTACACAGTGCATGTGCCTACAGGGTGTAGATATGTACACAGTGCATGTGCCTACAGGGTGTAGATATGTACATAGTGCATGTGCCTACAGGGTGTAGATATGTATGCAGTGCATGTGCCTACAGGGTGTAGATATGTATGCAGTGCATGTGCCTACAGGGTGTAGATATGTATGCAGTGCATGTGCCTACAGGGTGTAGATATGTATGCAGTGCATGTGCCTACAGGGTGTAGATATGTATGCAGTGCATGTGCCTACAGGGTGTAGATATGTATACAGTGCATGTGCCTACAGGGTGTAGATATGTATACAGTGCATGTGCCTACAGGGTGTAGATATGTATGCAGTGCATGTGCCTACAGGGTGTAGATATGTATGCAGTGCATGGGCTTACAGCGGGTAATTAGGTATTTGGAGGTCTATGGAAGTTTCATGTCAGATGATATAAAAGTTTACTGTATAGCATTAACGAAAGATAGTTGCTGCATTTATTTTATTTACATATTACATTATTTTATTTTTATGCAGACAGACCTTGTGAGAAAACGCCTTTTGAGGGATATGTAAGTATGAGAAGCCTAGTAATTAATGATTCTGGTGCAGAGCTGTTTGTATTGTACGTGTTCAAGTGGTAAAAGTATGATGTGTGTATTCAGTGCAGGAAGTTTATGTCAGACTGACCTGTCTCCCTGTTTTAGGGCCCATTTCCACTGTGCTGGTGTGCGTCTTGCGAGATGCACACCGGTACTTGCAGTAATGCAAGAATTCACCTGAATCCCTCTAGCTGTGCCATGCATATAGAGATTCAGATTTGTGATGAATATTTTGGCTGCATGCCATCTGATTGTCGCCCCCGGCGCATGCAATATTTTTCAGTAGGCTGTGTTTCCCCATTTGATTTTGCATGCGGGAAAACGCAGTGATTCATGTCTAGTAGAAACAGGCCTTTAGGCTGTAAGCTTTAGGCCGGAGGAGGATGCCCCAGGTATGTATGAAAAATGTTTTTCCCATTCATCTCTGGTACACTTTAAAGAGACTCAGAAGTCTCTAAAAAAATGTATTTTTTTTTGTCATAAATATTTTTAATACTATATCCCTAACTAAACCGCCACATCCCCGCCAATGTAAACTATCTAAATCCCCTCAAACTCCCCGGGGGGCAATCCGGGCAGCTCTTCCGTGTGAGGCAGGGCTATGAGCTGCAGCCCTGCCTCACACGCGTCTGTCAGCGGCGGATCGCCGCCTCTCCCCTGCCCCTCTCAGTCTTCCTTCGCTGAGAGGGGAGAGGCGGAGATCCGCCGCTGACAGACGTGTGTAAGGCAGGGCTGCAGCTCATAGCCCTGCCTCACACGGAAGCGCACAGGGCAGCAAAATCCACGACCAAGAAAGTCGTGGATTTTGCGGGGAAGAGTTAGACTGTGCTCCTCCCCCTCATTCTACTACATGGCCACATCTGAGCTTATAGGCACCGCACTGTGTGTAGGTGTGACTCAGTGACCGCGCAGGCTTCCCACTATAAGACAAAAAAAAAAAGATAGTTATTATTATTTATATAGCACCAACATCTTACACAGTGCTGTAAAGTATATATATATATATATATATATATATATATATATATATATATATATATATATATATATATATATATATAAATAATATAGTCTTGTCACTAACTGTCCCTCAAGGAGCTCACAATCGAATTCCTACCATTGTTATACACTCACCTAAAGGACTATTAGAAACACCTGTTCAATTTCTCATTAATGCAATTATCTAATCAACCAATCACATAGCAGTTGATTCAATGCATTTAGGGGTGTGGTCCTGGTCATGACAATCTTGTGAACTCTAAACTGAATGTCAGAATGGGAAAGAAAGGTGATTTAAGCAATTTTGAGCATGGCATGGTTGTTGGTGCCAGACAGGCCGGTCTGAGTATTCCACAATCTGCTCAGTTACTGGGATTTTCACACACAACCATTTCTAGGGTTTACAAAGAATGGTGTGAAAAGGGAAAAACATCCAGTATGCCGCACTCCTGTGGGCGAATATGCCTTGTTGATGCTAGAGGTCAGAGAAGAATGGGCCGACTGATTCAAGCTGATAGAAGAGCAACGTTGACTGAAATAACCACTCGTTTCAACCGAGGTATGCAGCAAAGCATTTGTGAAGCCACAACACGCACAACCTTGAGTCAAATGGGCTACAATAACAGAAGACCCCACTGGGTACCACTCATCTCCACTACAAATAGGAATAAGAGGCTACAATTTGCATGAGCTCTCCAAAATTGGACAGTTGAAGACTGGAAAAATGTTGCCTGGTCTGATGAGTCTCGATCGAGTCAGAATTTGGCGTAAACAGAATGAGAACATGGATCCATCATGCCTTGTTACCACTGTGCAGGCTGGTAGTGGTGGTGTAATGGTGTGGGGGATGTTTTCTTGGCACACTGTAAGGTAGCCATACACTGGTCGATTTGCCATTAGATCGACCAACTGACAGATCCCTATCTGATCGAATCTGATCAGAGAGGAATCTTATGGCTGCCTTTACTGCAAACAGATTATGAATCGATTTCAGCCTGAAACCGATCACAATCTGTTGAGCTGCTTCTGCCGCCTGTCCCCGCCCACCCTGCCCCCTGTATACATTACCTGAAGCTGGCTCCGGGTCCTCTTCTCCGCGCTGCACCGCATCCCAGCGTACACTGTGTCACTCCGTGACCAGGAAGTTCAAATAGAGCGCCCTCTATTTGAACTTCCTGGTCACGCGATCGTAGACTGATCTGAATTAGGGAGGAAATCGGATCGGCGGGTGCGTTTAGCGCGAATGATTGGCAGCAGATTCGATCCCAGTGATCGAATCTGCTGTCGAACGGCGGCAAATCAGGCCAGTGTATGGCCAGCATAAGGCCCCTTAGTGCCAACTGGGCCTTGTTTAAATGCCACGGGCTATCTGAGCATTCTTTCTGACCATGTCCATCCCTTCATGACCACCATGTACCCATCCTCTGATGGCTACTTCCAGCAGGATAATATTAGCACCATGTCACAAAGCTTGAATCATTTCAAATGGGTTTCTTGAACATGACAATGTGTTCACTGTACTAAAATGGCCCCCACAGTCACCAGATCTCAGCCCAATAGAGCATCTTTGGGATGTGATGGAATGGGAGCTTGGTGCCCTGGATGTGCATCCCACAAATCTCTCATCAATTGCAAGATGCTATCCTATCAATATGGGCCAACATTTCTAAAGAATGCTTTCAGCACCTTGTTGAATACATGCCATGTAGAATTAAGGCAGTTCTGAAGGCGAAAGGGGGTCAAACACCGTATTAGTATGGTCTTCCTAAAAATCCTTTAGGTGAGTGTACAGTATGTCTATCATGTACTGTATGTATTGTAGTCTAGGGCCAATTAAGGGGGAACCAATTAACTTATCTGTATGTTTTTGGGATGTGGGAGGAAATCAGAGCGCCCAGAGGAAACCCAGGCAGACACAGGGAGAGTATACAAACTCCTTGCAGATAGTGCCCTGGCTGGGATTCAAAGCGGGGACCAAGCGCTGCAAGGCAAGAGCACTAACCACTACACCACCGTTCTGCCAGAGTTTCTGCTGAATGCTATGCTGGGACTTGTAGTTCCACAGAGACACATTCCTCTCTCTGTATTATTGGAGAGGGGATTGTATCTGGGCAAACTGTGACTTCTCCAAAATTGTGATGCTTGTGAAACTCGTGTATTAGGCCGACAATTGCAGATTGGGCATGAACAGCTGATCTGGCTGTTGTTTTACTCTTCCCTTAACCTCATCCCAACACTGTTCTCTCTGATGCCCGACACTAACCTGAGTGCCCGACACTAATCTCTCCTCTCCTGGGCCTAACACTAACCACCCCCTTTCATATGACTTAAAGGAAACCTGAGGTAGGGGGATAGAATAGTCAGATTGTCCCTCATATTACCCAGAAGTGGTAAGATTGTACCATCAAGATTGTACCTTTAATGGACACCTTTAAGGTTGCCACTAACCATACAATTTACTTATCGATCGTTTACAAACAATTATTCGTATAAATGAAAGGAAATGATTCTTTGGGACCACTCATTAACAAAAATCTCCTAACCAATCTGATCAGATTGATGGGATTTACCCAAAAATCAAATCTGATTTGATAGTAGATTTTCATCTGTTAGTGGTCCCAAACGATCATTCCCGATCGTTCATACGCATAATCATCCCCCAAATTGTATCGTTAGTGGCCACCTTAAAGTGAACCTCCAGACTAAAAATCGACTCAGCAGCACTGAAAAGGCCTGGTGTTTCTTTAACAGTTTCACAGCATCAGAACTTTGTTTCTCTTATACAAGCCTCATTTTTAGCTGCACAGAAGAAAACTGCCCGGGCATTTTTCCCCTGATGCTGTGCAAAGCATGATGGGATTTCTGATGTTGTTGTTCTCGTTCTGCTGTTTTGGTGAAAATGTTTTTTTTGTTTTTGGGTTTTTTTTATTTCTTTTTTTTTATATTTTGAATTTGACATTTTAAGCCTAGGGTGTGCAGCTGGGAGGGGTTTTAGGACACGGGACAGTTGGAACTGTGTCTTATGCTCCCTGTCACCTTCTTTCAACCAAAAAGATGGCTGCCCCATGACAAAGATGGCTGCCCCCATTAATCACAAACATTTGTCTGTTCTTTTAAAACAGGGTGGGTAAAAAATTATATTACCTATCTATTCTAATTAACATAACTAATGTAACTTAATGACAGTATGTTTGTTTAGGCTGAAGTTCCACTTTAACACTAACCTCTCCTCTGCCCTGTCTAACACTAATCTCTCCTCTCTCTAACACTAACCACTCCTCTGTCTGCCTAACACTAACATCTCTCATGCCTAACACTAACCTCCCCTCTCCTCTGCCTAACACTAACCTCCCCTCTCCTCTGCCTAACACTAACCTCCCCTCTCCTCTGCCTAACACTAACCTCCCCTCTCCCATGCCTAACACTAACCTCCCCTCTCCCATGCCTAACACTAACCTCCCCTCTCCCATGCCTAACACTAACCTCCCCTCTCCCATGCCTAACACTAACCTCCCCTCTCCCATGCCTAACACTAACCTCCCCTCTCCCATGCCTAACACTAACCTCCCCTCTCCCATGCCTAAGAAAAATCCCCCCCCCCCCCCCAACACTAAGGGCCTGAGCCCACTAACGCAGTTGTGTCCGCTTTTCAGTTACACATCAATGTTACAGATGCTGAAAAGCGGACAGAAGTGGACACAACTGCATTAGTGGGTTCAGGCTTTAATGGTGTGGGTGTCTGTTAATTGAGGTCTTTGTTTGTGGTTTGGTCTTTCACTGGGACATTTGTTATTTGTGAGAAATGCCTGCCTAGTTATTACGTGGAGATTATGCTGCTGCCTAATTGTGTTTGAGGAAGTGTGTACAGGGTCCCTTATTTATGTCACTGATATTTTCCCTTTATCCTTATTGACAGCGCTGCTGTTCAAGCCCCAGGTAAACCCCTCCTCTTCCTAAGGGCGCAGTTTTAGTGCTTGCCATGGGTACCATCTTTCCCTACATACGCCTCTAGGGTATGTTAGGGAAATAGAGGCAGGTTAGGCAGCAAAGGGGTCAGCTGAGGAATATTGGGGTCCTCAGCAAAGTACAACATACTCGACCTGCCAGGTGTTTGTAGACTGCGAAGGCATTACCTCCCACTTCTGTCTCACTTTAAAGCAGGGGTCTCCAACCTTTTTCAGACCGGGGGGGAGGGGAGGGCCGGCAAAGCGATTTGGAGTGCATAAGTATGTAGGTAGCCAGGTAGGGTATCTAGGTATAGTTGCCCCAGTATAGGGAGTATAGCTGCCCAGTATAGCTAGTATAGATGTCTTTGCATAGGTATTATAGTTGCCCCAGTATAGTTAGTATAGATGCCCAGTATAGCTAGTATAGACGCCCCTGTATAGGTATTCTAGTTGCTCCAGTATAGATGCCCAGTGTAGCTAGTATAGAAGCCCTGTATAGCTAGTATATGTCCAAGTATAGCTAGTATAGATGCCCAGTATAGCTAGTATAGATGCCCAGTAAAGCTAATATAGATGCCCCTGTATAGGTATTATAGATGCCCCTGTATAGGTATTATAGTTGCCCCAGTACTGGGAGTATAGTTGGCCGAGTATAGCTGCCCCAGTATAGCTAGTATAGATGTCCCTGCGTACAGTAGGTATTATATTTGCCCCAGTATAGCTATAGTGGGCTGATGGTGTAATGGTTAAGGGCTCTGTCTCTGACACAGGAGACCAGGGTTCGAATCTCGGCTCTGCCTGTTCAGTAAGTCAGCACTAATTCAGTAGGAGACCTTTGGCAAGTCTCCCTTACACTGCTACTGCCAATAGAGCGCGCCCTAGTGGCTGCTGCTCTGCTCTGGCGCTTTGAGTCCGCAAGGAGAAAAGCGCAATATAAATGTTATTTGTCTTGTCTTGTCTAGTATAGATGCCCCTGTATAGGTATTCTAGTTGCTCCAGGATAGATGCCCAGTATAGCTAGTATATGTCCCAGTGTAGCTAATAAAGATGTCCAGTGTAGCTAGTATAGATGCCCAGTATAGCTAGTATAGATGCCCAGTATAGCTAGTATAGATGCCCAGTAAAGCTAATATAGATGCCCCGTATAGGTATTATAGTTGCCCCAGTACTGGGAGTATAGTTGGCCGAGTATAGCTGCCCCAGTATAGCTAGTATACAGTAGATGTCCCTGCGTAGGTATTATAGTTGCCCCAGTATAGCTAGTATAGATGCCCCTGTATAGGTATTATAGTTGCTCCAGGATAGATGCCCAGTATAACTAGTATATGTACCAGTGTAGCTAGTATAGAAGCCCAGTATAGCTAGTATATGTTCCAGTATAGCTAGTATATGTCCCAGTATAGCTAGTACAGATACCCCTGTGTATAGGTGCCCACGGCCACCGCTAGTGTTACCTTAGCTGGCGGCCACTTCTTTTATAATGCCTGGTCAGCGCCCTTCTTCATGCCCCGTCTCCTTTCAGCAGCGCGTCTCCTGGCTGCTGTGAATAAGCAGGAAGCAGGAGAGCAGCTTCCTGTAGTGGCGATGTATATCGCCGTTACCATGGAAACCGCTTTCCTGCTTCGTGCTTATTCACAGCAGCCGGAAGACGCGCTGCTGTGTAAGGACACGGGGCATGAAGAAGGGCGCTGACCAGGCATTATAAAAGAAGTGGCCGCCAGCTAACATAGCTAACAAATGGTCCACGGACCAGCAGTGGGCCGCGGACCAGGGGTTGGGGACCCCTCTTTAAAGGATTTCAGTGACTGTATACACTGCTCAAAAAACTAAAGGGAGCACACAAAAAAGACATCCTAGATCTGAAAATTTTTATGAAATACTTTGTTCTTTAACCTCCCTGGCGTTCAGTTTTTCCTGAATTTCTGTGCAAATAGTGATCCAATTAATTTCCATAACCTTTTTTTCCTGTAACTTACCAAAATGTGTCATGCAAAGGTCTAGTATACATTTTGAGTTTAATAAAAGCTTAAAACACAAAATCTAACCTAATTTTCAAAATTACTCCCCAAAATCTCTGATCATTTATACTTTCAAGCTGCAGTTGCTCAACCTGCACTAACACAAATGTAAAGGTGGCCATACATCTGGAGATGGGAAGATTCGATCAAGAGACAAAGCTCTCTCTAATCGAGTCTGATTGGAGAGAGATTGGTCAGCTGCCCATACTCAGCAGGCCGATTTCCAATCGATTTTAACATGAAATCTCTTGAGAATCAGCCGTGTCCGTTGCCTCGCCGCTCCCCCGGTACTTGAATGTACCCCCTTGTGTGCATTTATACATTACCTTTCCTGTGTCGCCCACCGTGCGGTGCCCATGTTTTCAGAATCCCCTGTAGATTATTGTAAGGAGGTAGCCAGGTACATGTGTCCCCTTGCATAGGCTAGCTAGGTACAGGTGTCGCTCAGTATAGGCTAGGTAGGTACAGGTGTCGCTCAGTATAGGCTAGGTAGGTACAGGTGTCCCCCAGTAAAGGCTAGGTAGGTACCGGTGTCGCTCAGTATAGCCTAATTAGGTACAGGTGCCCCCCAGCCTAGGTAGGTACAGGTGCCCCCCCAAGCCAGCTAGGTACGTGTCGCTCAGTATAGGCTAAGTAAGTAAAGGTGTCCCCAGTATAGGCTAGGTAGTTACAGATGTGTCCACCAGGCTAGGTATGTACAGGTTTCCCCCAGTATAGGCTAGGTAGGTACAGGTGTCCCCCAGTATAGGCTAGGTAAGTACAGGTGTACCCCAGTATAGCCTAGGTAATAACAGATGTCCCCCATTATAGGCTAGGTAGGTACAGGTGTCCCCCAGTATAGATTAAATAGGTGTGGGGCATTCAGGTACATGTAGGTGGCAATAGGGATGCCAACGTATGTGACCCCCCCCCACCCCTGATCCAGGCACTATATACATACCAAGCCTTGTTCCAGCGATATCTGCAGCCTCTCCGCAGTCCTCACAGCTCCGGTATCCTCGGTCATGAGGATCAGGACTGACGTCATGATGTCAGTCGCGAAATAGCCAATCCCAGTCTGATCCGCTGTACTGATCAGGCGTAGGCGACTTGCCCCTGCACAGTAAAGCAGACCCGACTGGGATCGGTTATTTCTGCCTGATCCCGAGCAGAGAGCCACTATTGCGCCTGGGCTGGAGTCGGGGAAGGTAAATCAGCCTGACAAATTGTTGGCTGTGGCTTCTAAGGGCCCAGCGAGACCACCGTGGGGCAGAGGATAGGGGAAGCCTCGATAGGATCCTGAGGCTTCCCCCTCCTGAGGTAAGTACCCCCCAGGGGCCCATTTTTTTTTATTTATTATTATTTCAGAGTCTCTTTAATTGTTATTGTCTGACCACTGAGCAGGATGCTCCGTCCAGATTTCAATTGGTTACAATGTCGGCAGTTCCGGCATCGGAAAAAATCTCTGCAACAAATTTTTGTTTTTCCTTAAAGCAGTAGGATCAGCCATACTATTCCAGGGAAAAAAACACATATAAGTAGATAAATACTTGATCTATTTACATAACACATCTATTGTACTGTCCACGTTTTGATTTCACTGAATGCTATATAGCAAATGACGAGAGAATTCTGTTCCTGGTGGGGGCCATGTCTTTTGCCCACAGTAAAGGCTAACTCGTGATGTCATTTCTGCCCTTTACTTTTTTTCTTGTCTCCTCCAATCGCTGAGTCACCTCAGCCTTGCTTGTAAACACAAGTGAGTAGAGGATTAGGTTTCAGATAAGCAGCAGACAGGGAAATAAAGGGAAGAGGAGTACGGTGGCGTAGTGGTTAGCTCTCTCGCCTTGCAGCGCTGGGTCCCTGGTTCGAATCCCAGCCAGGGCACTATCTGCAAAGAATTTGTATGTTCTCTCTGTGTCTGCGTGGGTTTCCTCCGGGCACTCCGGTTTCCTCCCACATTCCCAAAAAAAACCATACGGATAAGTTAATTGGCTCCCCCTAAAATTGGCCCTAGACTACAGTACTTACACTACATAATATAGACATATGGCAATGGTAGGGATTAGATTGTGAGCTCCTTTGAGGGACAGTTAGCGACAAGACAATATATATATATATACACTGTACAGCGCTGCGTAATATGTCGGCGCTATATAAATACTAAATAATAATAATTATATATTTTAGATAAAAAGAACCCCCAGCATGCAATTCTTTGGCACCGACTACTAAAGAGCCAGTGCTTCTAAGGTATATGATAACTCCAAATCATAACAGCAGTGAAAGTTTTGAATGCAGGATTAGCATCTTTATCCCTTAATCTCAGACCAGTTGCTGTTGAAATTTGATTTTTATGGTGACGATACCGCTTTAACCACTTCAGCCCTCAGTCGTTTTCACTTTATGCATCCGAGCAATGTTCACCTCCCATTCATTCGCCTATAACTTTATCACTATTTATCACAATGAACTGATCTATATCTTGCTTTTTCCGCCACCAATTAGACTTTCTTTGGGTGGTACATTTTGCTAAGAGCTACCTTACTCTAAATGCATTTTAACAGTAAGAATAAGAAAAAAACTGAAAAAAATTCATTATTTCTCAGTTTTTGGCCATTATAGTTTTAAAATACATGCTTCCATAAATAAAACCCACGTATTGTATTTGCCCATTTGTCCCGGCTTTTACACCGTTTAAATTATGTCCCTATCACAATGTATGGCGACAATATTTTATTTGGAAATAAAAGTGAATTTTTTCCGTTTTGCATCCATCACTATTTACAAGCTTATAATAGGAAAAAAGAAATATTTCATCTTTACATAGATATTTAGAAAGTTTAGACCCTTAGGTAAATATTTACTTTTTTTTTTTTTTTTTTTATTGTAATGTTTTTTTTTTATTATGAAACATTTTATTTGGGTATTTTTGGGAGGGTGGGATGTAAATAGTCATTTTTGTAATGTAAATATATTTTTATTTTATTTTTTTAATGTAGATGTAGTTTTACTTTTTGGCCACAAGATGGCAACCTTAGGTTTGTTTACATGACGTCACTCTAAGCATAGCATGAACGCTTAGAGGGAGGTAGGGGGGACGTGGGAGGCAGAAAAAGCTAGGCTTCCGAGAGAAGCTGTCGCTTTTTCTGCGGGGGAGAGGAATCAGTGATCGGGCACCATGTATATCGCCGTTACCATGGAAACCGATTCACTGATTCCCTGGCTAACGAACCCCGGGCCGGGAGCGCACATGGCCTCCTGGACGTAGCTTCTACGTCCAGGAGGCGAAAGTAGTTAAAGGAGTCATCAGCAAAATAGTGCTGCCCCCTTATATACTTACCCAGGGCTTCCTTCAGCCCCTTGCAGCCGACATGTCCCACGCCACAGCTCCACTCGCAGTCGCCGGCCCAGTGCAGAGGCTGACCTCCTCTACTGCACCTGCGCAAGCGCCGCTGTAAATCAACTCCACGTTGTCCACCGTGTACTGCACAGGCGCAGTAGTTCTGCGCCTGCGCAGTACACTGCAGAAAACGTGGACTTGATTGACAAGCAGCGCTCGCACAGTTTCAGTAAGGACGACATGGAGGTCGTCCTGCGCATTGTCGGGGAAGGGGGGCCAGCGGAGCTGTGGCGAGGGACATAGCGGCTGACAGGGGCTGGAGGAAGCCCCGTGTAAGTAGTACAGGAGGTAGCATAACTTAATTGATGACTCCTTTAAAAGCATAGAGTTTATTGCTATGTACTTTCTGTAAGCTCTGGTTTTGAGGGACCCCTGTTCAATACAGATCTCCACATCCAAAAAATGCCACCCAAAATGCCCGTAAATTGCACATTAAAAGTGTTAACATTCAAAAATGTGAGAAACTCTGTAAACTCGACATCCGTCCCATTCCAAGTTAGGAGGACATTGGCCACAAAATGGAACCATCCTCCGATTTATAGGTGCATCGAGATTGGAGTCATTGAGAACCACCTTGCTCTCCCATTCCCAGAGATCAGATCAGTGATTTTAAACTAAGAATAAAAGAAAAGATATGTGAACGGTTTCATATAATATGGCCTGCTATCTCCCCACCTGAATAAATTATGCCATTATCAATATATTTATATCAACAATTATTGATAATATATCAAACTTGCATTATTTCTCAAAATCATTATAAAGGCATTCCATAAGCGTTTCTAAATTCAAATATATCTAAATGAAGAAGTAATGAAGCAAAGAAAATGCTCTTAACTTTTCCAGATAAAATGGATTAAAGGAAACCTAAAACCAAGTAAAGAAAATGGGTTTCACTTTCCTGGGGCTTCTACCAGCCCCCTGTAGCCGGGTGGGCCCTAGCAGGTCTTCAACGATGCTCCATTCCCTCGCCGTGGCTTCATTTCGGTTTCGCCAACTGGGAGTCAGTGGGCTACTGTGCCTGCATGGCGCTGGCAACGCGTATCCTTGTTCACGTTGCTGTCCACAATAGCATCCTAAAACCGAAACTAAGCCGCAGCGAGGGAATGGAAGATTGTTGAGGACTGGCGAGGGCACACCCGGCTACAGGGGGCTGGTAGAAGCCCCAGGATAGTGAAACCCATTTTCTTTACTTGGTTTTAGGCACACTTTAAAGGCTCTCTGTAGCCTGATCAGTTGTTTACTCTGACACTTACAGGCTGGCACAGCCCAGTGGCAGACATACAGTTGTGCTGGTTGTGCAGCCAAATGAGGGATCCATGACTTTAGAGGCCTATGTGACCTCTGCAGGGTTGTATAACCCACAAGGCACTGAGACCCCTGCACCTGGCCTTGTGAATCCATTTAATGCCTGCGGCAGGCCCTCTAAGTTACAGAGTACAAGCAAAATAGAGTGAAGAGGTAATTGACTTCTCCAGGCTCCAGTAAGTCAATCACTTTCCTTCCCTTTCAGCATCCCTATCTCCATGGCACCAGTGACATCTCATCATGTGACCCGTTAGCATTATGTGATGATAGACACTGCTGGAGCCTTACAGACCAGAAATAAGGAAGAGTAAAGTAAGTAATCACATTGCTGGAGCCCAGAGAGGTGAGTGACCGGCTCGAGACACACTGCAGAGTGCGGTGCCGGTGCTCCAACAAATTTAACCTACACCGTTGAGCTAACCTACATCCCATAGACTTTACTATCCCCTCCCCCAAAGAGAACCCGAGGTGGCATTGCATTATGTTACTGGGGCACAGAGGCTGGTTGGGCACACTAACATCAGCCTCTGTTGCCCCATCGTGTGCCTCAAAGACCCCCCTGCTCGCCGCTATACTCTCCGCAGTACTGGCGACACGCAGCGCGTCGCCAGCACAATGTTTACCCTAGCGCTGTCTGTCAGCGCCGCTCCCCCGCCTCCTCCGCATCGCCGCTACCCGCCCTCATCCCTTCCCTCCAATCAGCGGGAGGGAAGAGACATGGGTGGGTAGCGGCGATGAGGAGGCGGCGGAGCGGCACTGACAGACAGCGCTAGGGTAAACATTGTGCTGGCGACACGCTGCGTGTCGCCAGCACTGCGGGGGTATAGCGGCGAGCAGGGGGGTCTTTGAGGCACACGATGGGGCAACAGAGGCTGGTGTTAGTGTGCCCAACCAGCCTCTGTGCCCCACTAGCATAATGCAATGCCACCTCGGGTTCTCTTTAACCCTCCTACGTTTTGATAGTGAATGTAGGCTGATTCGACGGGTAAGTTATTTTGTCGGTGCACCCGGCGGTTTGCACTATGTCTGTTTTAAAAACCGCTCCCATTGACTTGTATTAAAATTGTGACAATATCTCTGCGATCGCAATATTTTGAAAAGTTGCAGTTGCAGCAATTTTGCTGTGATTTTTCACTGTAATTTGTATGCAAGTCAATGGAAGTGGGTTTTTTTTAACGCAGCGGTGTGTCTAAGGCCTAAATGTGCATCTTTGTAAGCAGGAAAAGAACAATAGTACAGACGATGACAGCGTTTCTGGTTTAAACATTGGCAGTTTAAGCCCGGGTGCAGCAACAACCCATTGGACCTCTCTTTGGATACAAACACCCTCATGTGGCAGGTAAAATATACTCACACCTACACTCCTTTCCCACCTGGCACCCTCTACCTACATAGGACAGGGCAGCAGTGCAATATTAATCTGCTCTAGTGCTATGTCGGGTCTCTTCTGTACTTCCTGGCAGCTGCACGCTCTGTGCTTCCATACCTACAGCTCCCGATCACATGTCATTCATTTAGAGCCAGAGGTTTGCAGCATAGAGCATGTGTCTGTCGGGAATATTAGCAGGGACCCAAAGCAGCAGGGGATCTAGCTACCTAAAACCAGGTGGCACCTTCTACTACCTAATACCTCAGTGGCACCTATGGCTATCTAATACTATTTGAAGGCACCATTGGCTACCTAGTACTATTTTAGGGAAACCTCTGGCTACCCATTACTATCTGACTCACAGGACTTTTAGATACTATAGACAGGAAGGATAGGAGCAGATCTAGCTACCTAATACTGACATCTACCTACTTCCTGTCTTTAAAGGGAGCACCTATGCCTGGCTGTGTTGGGAGCACCTATGCCTGGGTTTAATGGAAGCACCTATGCCTGGCTGTGTTGGGAGCACCTATGCCTGGCTGTGTTGGGAGCACCTATGCCTGGCTGTGTTGGGAGCACCTATGCCTGGCTGTGTTGGGAGCACCTATGCCTGGCTGTGTTGGGAGCACCTATGCCTGGCTGTGTTGGGAGCACCTATGCCTGGCTGTGTTGGGAGCACCTATGCCTGGCTGTGTTGGGAGCACCTATGCCTGGCTGTGTTGGGAGCACCTATTCCTGGCTGCGTTGGGAGCACCTATGCCTGGCTGCACTGGGAGCACCTATGCCTGGCTGCACTGGGAGCACCTATGCCTGGCTGCACTGGGAGCACCTATGCCTGGCTGCACTGGGAGCACCTATGCCTGGCTGCACTGGGAGCACCTATGCCTGGCTGCACTGGGAGCACCTATGCTTGGCTATAATAGAAGAACGTATGCCTGCCTGTAGTGGGAGCACTTATGCCTGGCTGTAGTGGGAGCACCCATGCCTGGCTACAGTGGGAGCACTTATGCCTGGCTATAGTGGGAGCACTTATGCCCGGCTATAGTGGGAGCACTTATGCCTGGCTATAGTGGGAGCACTTATGCCTGGCTATAGTGGGAGCACTTATGCCTGGCTATAGTGGGAGCACTTATGCCTGGCTATAGTGGGAGCACTTATGCCTGGCTATAGTGGGAGCACTTATGCCTGGCTATAGTGGGAGCACTTATGCCTGGCTATAGTGGGAGCACCTATGCCTGGCTATAGTGGGAGCACCTATGCCTGGCTATAGTGGGATCACTTATGCCTGGCTATAGTGGGAGCACTTATGCCTGGCTATAGTGGGAGCACTTATGCCTGGCTATAGTGGGAGCACTTATGCCTGGCTATAGTGGGAGCACCCATGCCTGGCTATAGTGGGAGCACCCAAGCTTGGCTATAGTGGGAGCACCCATGCCTGGCTATAGTGGGAGCACCCATGCCTGGCTATAGTGGGAGCACCCATGCCTGGCTATAGTGGGAGCACCCATGCCTGGCTATAGTGGGAGCACCCATGCCTGGCTATAGTGGGGACACCCAAGTCGGGCTTTAATGGGAGCACCTATGCCCGAGGGTGTGCTCATTTTTGTTGCCAGCTGTCTAAACATTAATGGCTGTGTTAAGATATTTTGATGGGACAGCAATTTTACACTTTTTTACTTTACATGGTATCAAAGTTTCATAGCTTCAGTGTTGCCCCATGAAAAGAAATAATAAAATATTTTCAAAAATGTGAGGGTTGTACTTCTGTGAGATACTGTAAGTCATTACATGCACATAATGCAAGATTCAATATGTAGGATGGACTAGCTGCCATTTAAAAGATAGAGCAAGGGAGCATATTAATGATGTCCAGAAAAGGAGAAACACTGTGTCCTGACATGTCTTAGTTCTGCACGGGGCAGTCTGAAGACTTTTACCATACAGGCTATTGAGTAGGCTCCTATCAGAGAAACAAATAGATTTAGGGCCTGTTTCCACTGCACGCAGAAAACTGACTCCAATGATTGCCTATGGGAAATCTGCATCAGAAAAATCGCGTTCAGTGGAAACAGGCCCATAGACATTCATTGGAGTCAGTTTTCTGCATGCAGAATCTGCGTGTAGTGGAAACAGGCCCTTAAACAGTTAAAGGATACCTTAGCGCTAACTTAAAGGACAACTGAAGAGAGAAGACTATGGAGGATGCCATATTAATTCCCTTTTAAACAAAACCAGTTGCCTGTCAGATGCGCTCATCTACTTGGCTGCAGTAGTGTCTGAATCACACCAGAAACAAGCATGCAGTAAATCTTGTCAGATCTGACAAAAATGTCAAACAACTGATCTGCCTATGCTTGTTCAGGGTCTATGGCTAAAGGTATTAGAGGCAGAGGAGCGGCAGGGCTGCCAGGCAACTAGTATTGCTTAAAAGAAAAGAAACATGGCAGCCTCCATATAACTCTCACTTAAGTTGTCCTTTAAATTCAAGAAGGACGACTAATCTGTGTATGGGGAGCGGGGCGGATCCTTACTGTACCTCCCATGCCCCGGCGTCTCCCTCTGTTCTCCAGTAATAATCCAATCCTCTTCCTCGTCGGAGTGGTCGGTGACCTCTGACCGGGACATACAGTGCTGTGCATGCTCAGTATGTGCGCTAGGGCATCCTGCGGCCACTTGAACATGCTTACGCCACATGGCGTTGCTGCAGAGTGTGGTCACAAAGCGCCCTAGTGGACATACTGCGCATGCACAGCGCAGGATGTCCGGGTCGGAGGTCAATGACTGCGCCGAACAGGAAGAGGAGAATTTGGATTATTACTGAGTACGGAGGGAAACGCCAAGGCACGGGAGGTGCGGTAAGAGTCCGCACAGACCACATGCACACATTAAACTTCCTTTTTGATTTGAAGTTAGCGCTAAAGTATCCTTTAAAGAGCCCATACATCTCACTGATCGAATCTGCTCGGTAAAAGATCTGTCGGCTGCCCATACACTGCAGGCCAATTACCGATCATTTTTGGTCAGAATTGGTCAGTGATTAGCCAATCACAAAGGGAGCCTGGAACCCACTAGCAGTAAGTTACTAAGCCATTTCCAAGCACCTGTGATTTGACAAGCTCTTGCTAATGTAATGCTATGGGGGTGATCTCACTCGAGGGCTGTGATTTTATAAAAATCCCCCATAGCATTGTATTAACAAGAGCTTCTCAGGTCACTAGCGCTTAGAAAAGGTTGCTAGAGAGTTTGAGCCCTAAAAGTGTGTACCAGGCTTAAAGGAGACCTGAGTCCTAAATAAATCCACAAACTGACTCCCTGTGTGTTGTGCATAGGCTTACCGCACCTCCGGCGGCCCCACATCTGCCTCTGCTTCCCTATCACTTCCGCTGTATGGGTCCTGGTCGGTCAGCGCCCTCTGACTTGGACTTACTACGCTGCGCATGTGCAGTATGTCCGCTTGGGTGCCTAGTGACCGCGCTCGCTGGTGACCCCAGGTGCTCTACAGACATACTGCGCCTACCCAGTGTAGTATGTCTGGGTCAGAGGTTGCCGGAAACGGAAGCAGACGCTGGGCCACTGGAGGTTCGGTAAGCCTATGCCTCCTCCTCAGGAAGTGAACTCTTTGATCTGGAAAAGAATACATTAAATGTATTTATTCTTAAAAACGCGAACGCAATCGCTCCACAATACGGTTTTGTGAGCGTTTTGCGTTTTCTATACCTTCCATTGAGGCGAAATAGCGTCAAAAATGGCTCCAGCACCGCTTTACAAGGAGGAACGCAAACAAGCTGCTCACATGTGAACTATCTCATACAGAATCATTGTGTAAGCGCTTTCAGGGTGATTTTGAAAAATTGCCTGCGCTTAAAAAATAACAAAAGCGCCTGCAGTGTGAACAAGCCCTAAAAGTATTAGGCTGGGTGCGAGTTTTCTGTCGTGAGGTTTTTTTGTGTGTGTGCGTATTTAGTGCGGTTTTGGTGCTTTTGCGGTGGCGTTTTTTTGTCGCATATGCATTTTTCCAATGTTTTGCGGGCGTTTTTTATGCATTTAGGGTTCGCATATACAAAACGCATATGCGTTTTTATATGCGTTTTTCAATTGCGTTTTATGCAAATCACTAGGAAGACAGCAGGAAGCGAAAATACAATAAAAAAAGCATATAAAAACGCATGAAAAACGCAAACTATTGCGTTACCATTGATGTTCATTATTGATGCATTTTTGAAAATCATGCAAAAAAAACAGCGTTTTTAAAAATGCATGTTTGAAAATGCACCAAAAACGCATATGCGTTTTTTAATATACAAGTGCCAGCGATTTTTCAAAATAGCCCTACAAGTGCTTGTGCAATAAATCCTTATAGGATAGTTCATATCAGCACGTTTTGTTGGATTTCCGCTCAGCAAAGCAATGCATGTACCATTTTTAGGAAGATTTTGTTACAATGGAAGGTATAGGATAAACGCAAAAAACGCTCACAAAATTGCTTTGTGTGGCAATTGCGTTCGCGTTTTCATGAATAAATACATTGTAGTGTTGTCCAGATCATGAACGATTCGGATCTTTGATCCGAATCTCTTTTGTGAGACGAATCATCCGAATCAAAATGAGTGATTCGGATCGCAAAGGGGGCGGGGCCAGGAGCGGCACGCCGCCCTCTCTTTCTCAGCGGGCAGCGGAGTCCTGGAAGCAGAGCAGAGATGGATCGCTCTGTTGGAGGGGAGCCAGCCTTGCAGGGACAGGTAGATCAGAGAGAGGGGACATCGGTGCCACTGCCAGATACAGTATGTGTAGAGCACACATACTGGATATAATGTGCTGCTCATTATAGGCTGTCTGTTCCGTAGTGCTGCATAGTGAACAAATGGGAAACGTTTGGCTCAGAAGCACAGCTCAGTAACTCTGAAGACAGCGTGCTGGGCTAGAATGACAGGCACTGTGATTGCAGTGCAATATGATCCTCCTGCACTGCTCTAAACAGCTGCACTTCACTTCTGGGAATGCTTTGGGGAATGCTTTCTTTCACTGTGCGACGTTTGCATGCAAAGTCTACTGATGAACATATAGGTGAAATATATGTAAAGCATATGATTGCAGCATGTGTGCAAACAAACATTTCTGCTCTCTGCTCGTCCCTTCTCTGTCCACTCCCTGCTCGTCTCTGTCCACCATCTCCCCTTCTCTGTGTGTCCACTCCCCTCCCCTGATCTGTCCACCGCAGGGAAAGTCCTGTCCTGCTAGTCATTTCACTCTGACGGCTGTCGGCTCCGAAGTAGGCAGAAATACCCGATCGCCGTCGGGTCTGCTCTACTGCGCAGGCGCAAGTTTCCGGCGCCTGCGCAGTAGAGCGGACCCGACTGAGATCGGGTATTTCCGTCTACTTCGGAGCCGAAAGCCGCCACAGCGCCCCCGCTGGAGCCAGCAAAGGTAAATATTGAATTGACAGTCGGGTCTGTCGCTGGCTGTTCGGAGGGCTGCAGCGAGACCCCCGTGGGACAGAGGACGGCGTGGGAAGCCTCATTAGGATCCCGAGGCTTCCCCCACCCGAGGTGTGTACCCCCCAGGGGATGTTTTTGATGTTACAGAGTCTCTTTAAGGATTCATGCACTTTATGCATTGTAAAATGTGTACAAGATCGCAGATGCAGTGCACAGCTTTGAGAACAGTTTAGAAGCAGCAGTGCTCATGGATGTGGCCATAAGCAAGGTAGTAGTTTTGCCCCCTCCTCCCATGGTCCTTTTGGTAACCTGAAATGAGAGGGTCAAAGTGGCAGTAGGGCCCCCTGACACACAGTAGGCCCCAGGCACCTGCCAATGTTGGCATGTGGATGATCCTGCTCTGGCAGTGCTGTTTGGAACTACACAATATCATTTCTGTAGTGAATTTAAAAAGAACAGTGTTCACATCACATATGATTAATTGGAGAAATGCACACATTGTCATGGGCAATAACGTGTATAGAGTGCATAATGCCTAACATTTCAGCAGGGAAATGCCCACCAGGAGGGGCGGGGAGACTGCGCTCCTCCCCCTCATCCTTCTACATCAGCGGTTCCCAACCCATGTGCCGCTGGTATGTGTCGCCACAGTTTGTGTCCCCGCTCTGGCTCCTATTTAGCCTCTCAACTGCTGCTGTAACTCCTCTTCTGCTCTGTTTGTAATGAGGGCTACAAGAAAATGGCCGTCGGAGTCCACACTCGTGGACATAGTTGGCCATTTTTTTGTAGTCCTGCTCTATACAAACAGAGCAGATGAGGAGTTACAGCAGTAGCTACAGGGCTAAATAGGAGCCAAAGCGGGAACACAGAGGATGCAGTGACACAGAGCAGAGGTGAAGTGGGAGGCATAGCATAGTAAAGCATAGCTAGTTTATACTGATTTGTACTGCTTGGCTCTGCACTTATTTAGAAGTCTTTGGATATCTAGAAGCAATATTTCCAGCATCTCTTTGTGTAGCATTACTGTACTGGCCCATTCATTATACAGAGATAAAGAATGTGTGTGTGTGTAATGTCATGTGTATGTATGTAGGATTCTGGAACACATTGAAGGGATGCACTTTTTAACTTTACAACCTTATTTCTGCTCATTCATAACTTCCTGCCAGGAAGTTAATCTAGATCATTGTTAGATCAGTTCCAGAGCACAACAGGCATGTTGGTGAAACAGTCTGATTGTCTCACATATTTGCTGTGTATGTATGTAACATCTGGTGAGGTTTTGTTTTTTTGTTTTCCCAAAGCACACCTGAACCGGCTGTGTACGTCCTCAACCACACTCCTGAGAAGGGCTATGAAATGAATAAGAATAAGCCCTACATGGGATTGTGTCAATCTGAAAAGGTTATTATTAGTATAGTGCTAGATACCCCTGTCAGGAGTTTAACATTAGTGTCAATGGATGAGGTAGCTGTGTTGCTGATTGGTTCCCCCCATTAGGTACAGGTTGCAGGGTAAGAGAAAGTAGCTAAAGTTATGATTGGTCGGCAGGTGAGCTGAAGGTAGTCTGCCAGGTGTTGCTAGGGCAAAGACATTGTTGCAACAACCAATCAGCTAGATTTACAGGGTATAAAAGAAGGGTCCGTTCAGCACATTTCACCTTGTAGTCCTGAGCGGCTTGGGGAGCTCATGAGCTGTAATACAGAGCTGTGGTACTGAGCTGTGATACGGAGCCCCCTGCCGCGATGGACATGATAAGGAGTTTGGCTGCTACAGCTGAAGAGCCGGAAGATCGGGAGGCTTTGGAGAGATGCCTCAGAATGATCGAGGGGCGGCGGCGGGAAGAAGGAGAAGCGACCAGCGGAACAGCGGAGAGAGCGGCAAAGCGGCTTCGTAAGAAGAAGAGACCCTACTCGCCTGAGGTGGCCGGCGGCGCAGTGTCCCGGCACAGAAGTGGATCGGCGGCGGGAGGCAGTGCGGTGTCCGGGAAGAAGAATCGGCGGAGCGGTGGTCCGGCATCCAGGCTGGGAATGGCGGCGAAGAGTGGCCCGTTGGAAGCCCGCCCACCTTCCTCGGCAGCGCCGACCAATCAAGTGCAGGCGGAGGCGGAGGCGTGGCCAGCCGGCTGGTTTGAAAATGTGGCCAATCGGGTCACGGCGGCAAGTGGGCGGGGCGAAGTCCCAGGTCCTTCATCACTGGCGCCGGGAGCAGTCGGCTCGGGTGCCGGCCCCGCCCACTTTGCGGCGTCCATTCGGGGCGCCGCCGACGAAGAGTCGTCCAGCTCCAGTGACGTCGGCGAGTGGGGAGAGGAAGAGTCTCCTCCCCCAGCCCCATCCGAGCAGTCCGGCGCATGCCCCGGCGGTGGGAGCCAGCGCTCGCAGGCCAGCAGAGGGGAGATTGGGTTACCAGGGCAACCTGGGACGCCCGCTCCTCCGGCGGCCAGCGGGGACGCTCAGCTTCATGCCGGTGGCGCGCTCAGCAGTGGTACACCCCAAGGAATTCCAGTGGTTGGCCAGCAACCACCACCCCTTCCGGCGGACGCTGGTGCCGGTATGTATAACAATGCTGAGCAATTATCTGTGTTATTGAACGCTGTATTAGATGTTTTAAAAGGGAAAAGTCATGCTTCAGCTAGTGACGTATGGGTGAACAGAAGTGGTCAGGCAGATGCTTGTGCTTCTGCAGGGAGGGAGGATCGAATGGCTGTAGCCTCATCTCATGCTCCTGTGTTAACCCAGCAAACACTGCCATTGAATAAGCCTGGTGTGCCTGAGGCTGCATACAAAGGGCATTTATCTTGTGAATTATCCCCTTTGGGATTTCATTTATCCACAACAATTAAAGAAAGGATTTGGAAGGGAGATTATGTAGATTTATTATCTCTTCTGCCACATTCTAAGGAAAGTTTAAAAGAGAAAAAAGATGACAAAGCTGAGGAGGATAGAAAACGCACTGCGCCCAGATCATTTAATAACTGGCTACAGGCGTTTTGCATCTTCGCCAGCGTTCTGGGTGAGCGCGTTCCGGAGCAATGTCCACAGATGTTCAGGTATTTGGAAACAATCTTGGAAGCATACAAGTCCTTTGGTGGACTTGCATGGTTTAGTTATGATGAATCTTTTAGGCAGAAATTGGCTGTGTATCCGGATATGAGATGGGGCACAAAAGATGTAGAGTTGTGGTTGAATCTTATGATGCCACAAAGAGTGTCTACATTTAAAAGTCCAAACACACAAACCGCAGGTGCTAGTTACAAGAAGGGCGTCTGTTTCGCCTTCAACGACACACAATGCAAATGGCCAGGCACCTGCAAATACCGCCATGAATGCGGTTTTTGTGCAGGCGCACACCCAATTTCCAAATGCTTTAAAAAAGCTGCATCAACACAATCAGCTACTCCTAAGGAGTTTTTTCTCAAAGGCAGCCACTCCAGTGAGGCTGGAAAAAATGCAACCTTGGCTCAAAATTTATCCAGACAAAGCGAAGGCAGCTCTGCTAATTGAGGGCTTCAGCTTTGGTTTTCGCTTGCCTGTTTTCACTGGAGTTGGCTGCACTTTGGTCAATAATTTGAAGTCGGTTAATTTGCATACTGAGGTAGTTAGAAGCAAAATTCAGAAAGAGTTATGTGAAGGTAGAGTTGCTGGCCCCTTCTTGTCACCTCCTTTTACGCATTTCCGCTTGTCACCATTAGGCATTGTTCCAAAGAAAGAACCAGGTTCTTTCAGACTAATTCACCACTTGTCATATCCTAAGGGTGGTTCTTTAAATGATGACATTTCCAGTGATATGGCTTCAGTAGCTTACACTTCATTTGATAAAGCGTTAGAGCTTTTGCGGCCTTTAGGTCAGAATGCATTATTGGCCAAAGCAGACATAAAATCTGCATTTAGATTGCTACCCATTCATCCTGAAAGTTTTAATTCATTAGGCTTTCATTTCGAAAACAAATTTTACTTTGACAAATGCCTTCCAATGGGCTGTGCATTATCCTGTAACTATTTTGAATCCTTCTCCACATTTATAGAATGGGTTTTTAAGGTGACTACAAGTCACTCATCTTTAATGCATTACTTAGACGATTTCTTATTTATTGGCAACAAGGATTCAAAAGTTTGTGATCAACTACTGACATCATTTTTTGTAATATGCAAGGAATTTGGTATCCCCCTGGCGGAGGAGAAAACTGTTTTCCCATGTACCTGTATTGAATTTTTGGGTATTACAATAGATTCCACAAAAATGGAGTTCAGGCTTCCGGGTGAAAAATTGCGGAAGTTAAAAATTTTAATATTCTCCTTTTTAAGACGCAAGAAGGTGATTTTAAAGGAAATGCAGTCATTATTGGGTTGTTTAACCTTTGCCACCCGCATAATGCCTATGGGGCGCGTTTTCTCGAGACGCTTGGCAAAATCTATGACTGGCTTAAAATCTCCTTTCGCGCATATTAGGGTTTCTGCAGATATAAAGGAAGATTTATTGGTATGGGCAGAATTCTTGAATGACTACAACGGTCGTTCGGTGTGGCAAGAGCAGTTTTTTACTAATAGTCAATTAAATTTTTTCACGGATGCTTCAGGCAGCGTTGGCTGCGGGGCATTCTGGGACAATAGTTGGTTTAATGCCCGCTGGCCTGACGAGTGGATTCAAAAGGAGGTGACAGGTAACATCGTTTTACTAGAACTGTTTCCAGTAGTGGCAGCTATGTATATATGGGGTTGCCGCTTTCAAGGAAAGCGTATACTAGTGCAAACCGATAACAAGGGGTTGTATATGCAATAAATTGTTTAACTTCCAAGTCACCTATAGTAATTAAGTTGTTGAGGCTACTAGTCTTATATACGCTTAAATTTAATGTCTGGCTGAAAGCAGAGCACCTTCCAGGTATTAAAAATGATGTTGCGGATGCTCTATCCCGCTTCCAGATGGCGAAATTTCGATCCTTGGTTCCTGCCGCTCATCCAGTGGGAGAAGAGGTGCCTGCATTCTTATGGGAGCTGATCTGGAATTGATTAGCACAAGAATAAAACAATCGGTTTCCATGGCGACTTGGAAAGCCTATTCCGTCGCATGGAAAGACTGGGTGAATTTTGCTCACTCTGTAGGTATCAGCGAATGGGAGGTGTCCGAAGGTCTGGTTCTGCAATTTTTATCTCATTGTATGCATAAAGGCTCATCTCATTCACACATTGCAAAATCTCTGGCGGGCATCTCATTTTTCCTAAAATTAAACAATTTACCGGCTTGCAATTCTTATTTTTCGGTTCGTCAGGCTGTTAAGGGCTTCCGTCGTGTTTCACATAAACCGGACAGCAGACAGCCAATTTCTCTTTATTTTTTAAATTTACTGTGGATAGCAGCAGATACAGTATGTTTTTCTCCTTTTGAGGCGCTGCTTTTTCGTTGTGCATTTTGTTTAATGTTTTTTGGAGCTCTTAGGATTTCGGAGCTTATCCCTCAGTCCCAATCATCCGCCGGCGGTTTGCAATGTGAGGATGTATCAGTATTCCCTGCAAAGGTGAACTTGTTACTAAGGTTTTCAAAAACGGACCAATTGGGCAAAGGAGCTGTAATTGAACTAAATGCTTGGTCGGGCAATAAGTTATGCCCTATACAGAACTTAGTAAATTACTTAAAATTTAGGGGGAGTTCTCAGGGCCCCCTTTTGTGCCATGAAAATGGCCGCCCATTATCAAAATTCCAGTTTAATGCAGTTCTTAAGCGGTGTGCGAATGCTGCTGGACTTGGGGGTTTGCGGTTGACTTCACATTCTTTTCGTATAGGTGCTGCTACGGAGGCGTCAAAACTTGGCTTACATGACAGTATAATTCAGAGAGTGGGTAGATGGAAATCGAATGCTTTCAGGCTGTATGTTCGCCCTTAAACTGTTGTTTTAATTGCAGGTGTAAAGACTGTGGTCTGGATTATTGGCCACTCTTTTATTTTCTGGGCTCATAACAGAGCTTTTCGCAGATGTTATTCCACCAACCTGAACTTGGATCCGGATGAGTATGGTGTCTACTGGCATGGAGTGCGAGGACTGGTATGGTCTCGTTTAAAATATATGTTATTTGATTTGTGTAAAATTTGGCCTGCACCTGACATTTTAATTATACATGCAGGGGGTAATGACATTGGCAAGATGAAATCCCTCTAGCTCTTTTTCAAAATTAGAGACAATTTGGCAGTCTTTAGGGCAATATTTCCGCGATCAGTTGTTGTTTTTTCTGAAATAATTCCCAGATGGAAGTGGTTGGCATCTTCGGATCTTTTCCCTTGTGAAAAGGTGAGGAGACGCTTAAACCATAAATTGGAGAAGTTTCTGCCAAAGATTGGAATCTTTACGTTTAGGCACACTAACCTAGAGGGTGGGCCACAGGGCTTGTACAGACAAGATGGTGTACACCTCAGCGACATCGGTCTGGATATTTTCAATTGGGACCTCCAATGTTGCATCGAGTTGGCTGTGGGGTTGGTGCCAGGCTAGAAGGCCTGGCGGGTGGGGTCCTTTCGGAAAGTTTGAGTATGATAAGTGGTCCGAACCGTAGTGGTGGATCACAATAAGTGCTTTTAGCTGTTATGATGTTTTGATGAAAAAGTTATATATATATTTATATATTTAATAAAGTTATTTGGACCTCTTTGAGTATTTTAAGTTAACCAATAAAGAAGGCCACGGCCAATTTTATGCCAACTTGGAGGGTTTTTTGTCTTTTGTTTATATATGTATATAGATGTTTTATTGTCTTAAGGTTTGATGTAGTTATTTCATGGTATTGACTACACTCCCATGAGAAGGGCTATGAAATGAATAAGAATAAGCCCTACATGGGATTGTGTCAATCTGAAAAGGTTATTATTAGTATAGTGCTAGATACCCCTGTCAGGAGTTTAACATTAGTGTCAATGGATGAGGTAGCTGTGTTGCTGATTGGTTCCCCCCATTAGGTACAGGTTGCAGGGTAAGAGAAAGTAGCTAAAGTTATGATTGGTCGGCAGGTGAGCTGAAGGTAGTCTGCCAGGTGTTGCTAGGGCAAAGACATTGTTGCAACAACCAATCAGCTAGATTTACAGGGTATAAAAGAAGGGTCCGTTCAGCACATTTCACCTTGTAGTCCTGAGCGGCTTGGGGAGCTCCCCACCCACCCTCCCCCTCGAGGAAAAGGGATTCTCGTCGTGGTCAAGCTTTATTGGTTCTTCAAGTCACACGGGCGTGTGTGGACGAAGTTCGGCTCAGGGGTCCTTTCGGAAAGTTTGAGTATGATAAGTGGTCCGAACCGTAGTGGTGGATCACAATAAGTGCTTTTAGCTGTTATGATGTTTTGATGAAAAAGTTATATATATATTTATATATTTAATAAAGTTATTTGGACCTCTTTGAGTATTTTAAGTTAACCAATAAAGAAGGCCACGGCCAATTTTATGCCAACTTGGAGGGTTTTTTGTCTTTTGTTTATATATGTATATATATGTATATAGATGTTTTATTGTCTTAAGGTTTGATGTAGTTATTTCATGGTATTGACTACACTCCCATGTAGCTTGGCAGCAGCAGCAACCACTGATTAGAAGCCGCCACTGTGCCAGCAACAGTAACAGCCACTGATTAGCAGCTGCCACTTTGCCAGCAGCAGTAGAGCCACTGATTAGCAGCTGCCACTGTGCCAGCAGCAGTAGAGCCACTGATTAGCAGCCACCACTATGCCAGCAGCAGTAACAGCCACTGATCAGCAGCCGGCCACTGTGCCAGCAGCAGTAACCGCCACTGATTAGCAGCAGCCACTGTTCCAGCAGCAGCAACAGCCACTGATTAGCAGCAGCCACTGTGCCAGCAGCAGCAACAGCCACTGAATAGCAGCGGCCACTGTGCCAGCAGCAGTAACAGCCACTGACTAGCAGCGGCCACTGTGCCAGCAGCAATAACAGCCATTGTGCCAGCAGCTGCCACTATGTCAGCAGTAGTAGATGACACTGATTAGCAGCTGCAACTATGCCTGCAGCAGTGGCAGCCACTTATTAGCAGTTGCCAGCAATAGCGTGTCACGGAGATGTGAACGTTTGGCGTGATGTATCACGGCTTGAAAAAGGTTGGGAACCACTGTTCTACATGGCCGCATCTCAGCTTATAGGCACTGCACTGTATGTAGGTGTGACTCAGGGACCGCCCCGCCCCACCTGCTATCATCCACTGCTGCTCTCCCTTCAGTGCCGACAGGGAGGAGCCTGATCCTAGATCGTCCCGCCCATTTATATGTAATTTCTGCCAACAAGTGGCAATCTAGGGGGCACGGCAGTGTACTGTTCTGTTTAATGGATGCCCCGCCCCCTTACTTAATTGCAGCAGCAACCACATCTTTCTCCCCTGCAGCTGCATTTATCTGAGTTGCCAAACAAGAGGAGAGAATTGAGGCTCGAGCTAAGCTCTGCCCGTCAGTCAAAGCTCGGGACCCGGCCCCGCCGCCAACATTCCAATCTTCGCTCCGAGGGTTCTAAGCCACGCCTCCACAAACGTAAGCAAGAAGGGAGCGAGAGTCGGGGTTCGCTCTTTAGACTCTCCCTGTATATGTATATATAATATAATATATTTAGTTTCAAAAGCATGCTGTACATGTCACACATGGTTAATCGAAGAAATGCACAAATTAAAATGGGCAAAAACCTGTATTGTGTGCATAAAACCTAACATTCCAGCCGGCGAAGGGCCACCAGGAGGGGCGGGGAGACTGCGCTCCTCCCCCTCATTCTTCTACATGACAGCGTCTCAGCTTATGGGCACTGCATTGTATGTAGGTGTGACTCAGGCACCGCCCCCGCCCTGCCTGCTATCATCCACCGCTGCCCTCCCTTCAATGCTGACAGGGAGGGGCCTGATCCTGGATCTCCCGCCCATTTATATGTAATTCCTGCCAACAAGTGGCTACAAAGGGACAGACAGGGTACTGTTCTGTTCAATGGCTGCCCCGCCCCCGTACTTACTTGCTGAACCGCACCTTCTTCCTCCTCTGCAGCAAGAGGAGTGTATCGATGCTCGAGCTAAGCTCCGCCCCTAAGTGTCAGTCAAAGCTCGGGACCAGGCTCCGCCTTAATGGGCTAAGCCACGCCCCCACAGACGTCAGGAGGGAGCAGAGCGTGAGTCTGGCCTCGCTCCCTAGTTTCTCCCCGGTATATATACAGCCTGTATTCTATAGTAGTATAATATGCTCACTAAGATGTCTTAAACTGTGCAGACTGGCCATAGAGGAGGGGGAAGCTGCTGCTGTGCTGCATCCGCCCTTGCCCCGCCCACTCTTTCAGCTAAGTGCACAGTAGTTCCTATGAGTGTGGAGTGGGGTGAGTCCCATTGTGTCTGACTGACTGTGTGGTTGTGTTGTGTGACTGTGTGTGTGGTTGTGTTGTGTGAGTGAGAGAATGTTTTTTGTGTGAGAATGATGGAAGAGAGGAGATAAGGGGGCAGGCAAATGGTGGAGAGAGTGTTGAGGGGAGAGGTGAAAGAGACAGAATTGTGTGAAGGGGAAAGTGGTAAAACAGCAAAGAGCATAATATAGAAAAGTTAAACAAAACCTGAGTGGCATATGTGTGTATTTATACTGACCTGAGGCTTTCTCCAGCCCCATGAGAAGCGTTGGCTCCCTGTCCAGCCGCTCCATTGCCCTGTAATCCCCTCCGGTAATCTTTCTGGCCGCGCTCTCCTGTGCACCCCGTCGCAGTCCCGCAGCTGGGAGCAGCCTGTGCAGTAGTACTGTGTAGGCCTAGAATGCCCCTGGGCTGGGAGCGTGGCGAGGGGGTGTGCGGCTGCGCATGCCCAGAAGCACACAACTGGCCAGATTACCAAAGGGCGCATAGCAGGAGGACAGCGAGGGGGCCCACGCCCCTCATGGGGCTAGAGGAAGTCCCAGATAAGTGACAATTCACAGAACGATGTTGTGTAGACACCTCCCTAGCCTTGAGGCTAGCAATGTGTTCTGTTGCCATGGAGAGGGGGCAGAAGGACGATGATCAGTGGACAACAGAATGGTGCCAGTGGTCGGCGGGGCCTGTAAAAAAGCATTGCACAACAGTCATGCGCGACCATTTGGGGCCGTTAAGAATCCGACTGGACAGATATTTAACAGTGCCCGAGCAATATCAATTAGCGGCCATTATGCACGCATAATGATCAGTGGCTGAAACGATTATCACGTGTGCATGTAGCTTAAGAATGTACAGTAGAAGAGAGTGCTGGAGGGAGATGGCCCACAGTTTAAAAACAAACAAAAAAAAGGATAAAGTTTCTGCTGAATTATCAGCATGCTATGCTGTGACTTGTAGTTCCACAGAGCCACGTTCCTCGCTGTGTGTTATTAGGGAGGGGGTTGTATCTGTTTGGGCAAACTGTGGACTATCCAGAATTGCGATACTCATGCATTAGCCCAGGCAGGGGCAAACTTGGCCCTCCAGCTGTTAAGGAACTACAAGTCCCACAATGCACTGCAGTAGTCTTACAGCCACAGTCGTGACTCATAAAGGCAAATGCATTGTTGGACTTGTAGTTCCTTAACAGCTGGAGGGCCAAGTTTGCCCATGCCTGCATTAGCCCGTCAATCGCAGATTGGGCATGAACAGCTGATCTGGCCAGCACTCACTCCTAACCTCTTCCAAAACACTATCCTATCTGATGCCCAACACTAACCTGAGTGCCCAACACCAATCTCCCCTCTCCTGGGCCTAACACTAACCTCACCTTCTCATATGCCTTATGCTGGGAACACACAATGCCATTTCCCATACGATCAACAGGTGATCGGACGGAACTTGTACCATATGTACACGTATAAACTGCTCCAGATCGATAAAGGGATCGATTTTCCGATTATAACTTTGCAAAATCGATCCTTTTCTCGACCAAAAACCGATCGGACATGACAGAAATAATCGACCGATTACCGTCGATTGGACTAGAAGTTGCATCTTGTTCCCAGCATTAAGGTGCCCATCAGTGATTGTACAAACTTACCAAATCTATTTAGTAGAAAGGTAGACTGAGTTAGTATTAAATAGAAGTTTCAGATCCCTCATATTACACAGAAGTGGTAAGATTGTACAATCAAGATTGTACTATAAATGGACACCTTTAAAGGATCCCTGAGGTGAGAGGGAGATGGAGGTTGCCATATTTATTTCTTTGTAAACCATGCCAGTTGCCTGGCAGCTCTTTTAATCTTCTGGCATAAGTAGTGTCTGAATCAAAACCCTGGAACAAGCGTATGGCTAATCCAGTCAAACCTGATTCAGCCGAGTCAGAGTACCTGATCTGCTGCATGCTTGTTCAGGGTCCATGGCGAAAGAGACACAGGATCAGCAGGGCTGCCAGGCAACTGGTATTGTTTAAAAGGAAATAAATATGGCAGCCTCAATATTCCTCTCACCTCGGATTCCCTTTAACCACTTAAGGACCACAGTCTTTTCGCCCCTTAAGGACCACAGCTTTTTTTTCAATTCAGACCACTGCATAACATGAACGCTTAGAGGGACGTAGGAGGCAGAAAAAGCTAGGCTTCCGAGAGAAGCTGTCGCTTTTTCTGCGGGGGAGAGGAATCAGTGATCGGGCTCCATGGCCCGATTCACTGATTCCCTGGCTAACGAACCGCGGGCCGGGAGTGCACATAGCCTCCTGGACGTAGCTTCTACGTCCAGGAGGCGAAAGTAGTTAAAGGAGTCATCAGCAAAATAGTGCTGCCCCCTTATATACTTACCCAGGGCTTCCTTCAGCCCCTTGCAGCCGACATGTCCCACGCCACAGCTCCACTCGCAGTCGCCGGCCCAGTGCAGAGGCTGACCTCTACTGCACCTGCGCAAGCGCCGCTGTCAATCAACTCCACGTTGTCCACAGTGTACTGCACAGGCGCAGTAGTTCTGCACCTGCACAGTACACTGCAGAAAACGTGGACTCGATTGACAAGCAGCGCTCGCACAGTTGCAGTAAGGTAGACATGGAGGTCGTCCTGCGCACTGTCGGGGAAGGGGGGCCAGCGGAGCTGTGGCGAGGGACATAGCGGCTGCCAGGGGCTGAGAGGAGGCCCCGGGTAAGTAGTACTGGAGGTAGCATTACTTAATTGATGACTCCTTTAAAAGCATAGAGTTTATTGCTATGTACCGTACTTTCTGTAAGCTCTGGTTTTGAGGGACCCCTGTTCAATACAGTTCTCCAAATCCAAAAAATGCCACCCAAAATGCCCGTAAATTGCATAAGTGTTAACATTCAAAAATGTGAGAAACTCTGTAAACTCGACATCTGTCCCATTCCAAGTTACCAGGACATTGGCCACAAAACGGTACAATCCTCCGATTATAGGTGCATAGAGATTGGAGTCATTGAGAACCACCTAGCTCTCCCATTCCCAGAGATCAGATCAGATCAGTGATTTTAAACCAAGAATAAAAGAAAAGATATGTGAACGGTTTCATATAATATGGCCTGCTATCTCCCCACCTGAATAAATTATGCCATTATCAATATATTTATATCAACGATTATTGATAATATATCAAACTTGCATTATTTCTCAAAATCATTAAAAAAGGCATTCCATAACAGTTTCTAAATTCAAATATATCTAAATGAAGAAGTAATGAAGCAAAGAAAATGCTCTTAACTTTTCCAGATAAAATGGATTAACCACTTTGAATCCCTTGCTACGCTTATCTACTCCCCACAAAACTTCATCTGAAGCTCAGGGGAGTAGATAGGCGTACTTGTGGTAAACAGTGTGCTGTATGCCCAATAAGCTATCTGATTATGTATATAGGGTATCATTTTAACTGTGACAAGTGAGAGAATAGATTTTGTGGTGTTTGACAACTGAGGGCTAAGTCATGTGATTTTTTTTTACCGGAAAACTGAATGAAAAGCAATAAAACTGTTATTTTCATGTACTCTATACTCCTAAACAAATACTTGTAAAAAAAAAACAAAAGTGACAGCATTGAAAAGAGAATACATAGTTACCCTAGGGACTTAGCTTTTAAAATATGTATGCCATGAGAGTGTATCACTGTTAATCATGAAGATAAGGGCTTTTAATTACTGATAGAGTACAATGAGAAAAAAAAAAACACAAACCAGAAACTAATATATTATCGCCATACATTGTACTAGGAAAATTATTTAAAGAGAATCTGTATTGTTAAAATCGCACAAAAGTAAACATACCAGTGCGTTAGGGGACATCTCCTATTACCCTCTGTCACAATTTTGCCGCTCCCCGCCGCATTAAAAGTGGTTAAAAACAGTTTTAAAAAGTTTGTTTATAAACAAACAAAATGGCCACCAAAACAGGAAGTAGGTTGATGTACAGTATGTCCACACATAGAAAATACATCCATACACAAGCAGGCTGTATACACCCTTCATTTTGAATCTCAAGAGATCATTTGTGTGTTTTTTTTCCCCCTGCATCTCTCATGCACTGAAGTTTCAGGCTGCTCGTTTCTTCCTGCAAACAGCTTTGCCCTTGTCTGAATTTCCTCAGTATGTGAAAGCCCAGCCAGCTCAGAGGTCGATTTATCCAGCTTGTAAAAGATAAGAGAGAAGCTGCCCTAATCTAAATAATACACAGGCCGTGTGCAGAGAGGGGCCTGGAAGGGGGAGTTCATAGCAGAACCACAACACTGAAGAACTTGGCAGCCTTCCAGACACAGGCCGACAAGTCTGACAGGGGAAAGATACATTGATTTATTACAGAGACTGTGATAGCAGAAAGTGCTGCAGTAAGCCAGAACACATTAGAATAGCTTTTGGAACTTGTAGGATGATAAAAAACAGGATGCAATTTTTGTTACGGAGTCTCTTTAAATGTTGAGATAACCAGGACAAATTAGCAAATACAATGTGTGGGTTTTACCTATGGTAACATTGTTTATTTGAAAACTATAGTGGATGGAAGTGGAGAAATAGTGTGTTTTTTCTTTTTTTTCCCTCATTTTTCCCTTTAAAATGCACAGATAATAACATAATTACTAAAAGCAAATATCACCCTCACAAAGCATAATTTGTGGCAAAAAAACAAGATATAGATCATTTACATCTGATGAGTAGCAATAAAGTTATTGGTGAATGAATGGGAGGAGCGCTGAAATGTGAAAATTGCTCTTGTTTTTAAGCAAAAAACCCTGTGGTGCTGAAGTGGTTAAAGGAAACCTAAAACCAAGTAAAGAAAATGTTTCACTTTCCTGGTGCTTCTACCAGCCCCCTGTAGCCGGGTGGGCCCTAGCAGGTCTTCAACGATCCTCCAGTCCCTCGCCGTGGCTTCATTTCGGTTTCGCCAACTGGGAGTCAGTGGGCTACTGTGCCTGCATGGCGCTGGCAACGCGTATCCTTGTTCACGTTGCTGTCCGCAATAGCGTCCTAAAACCGAAACTAAGCCGCAGCGAGGGAATGGAAGATTGTTGAGGACTGGCGAGGGCACACCCGGCTACAGGGGGCTGGTAGAAGCCCCAGGATAGTGAAACCCATTTTCTTTACTTGGTTTTAGGCACACTTTAAAGGCTCTCTGTAGCCTGATCAGTTGTTTACTCTGACACTTACAGGCTGACACAGCCCAGTGGCAGGCATACAGTTGTGCTGGTTGTGCAGCCAAATGAGGGATTCATGACTTTAGAGGCCTATGTGACCTCTGCAGGGTTGTATAACCCACAAGGCACTGAGACCCCTGCACCTGGCCTTGTGAATCCATTCAATGCCTGCGGCAGGCCCTCTAAATTGCAGAGTACAAGCAAAATAGAGTGAAGAGGTAATTGACTTCTCCAGGCTCCAGTAAGTCAATCACGTTCCTTCCCTTTCAGCATCCCTATCTCCATGGCACCAGTAACATCTCATCATGTGACCGTTAGCATTATGTGATGATAGACGCTGCTGGAGCCTTACAGACCAGGAATAAGGAAGAGTAAAGTAAGTAATCACATTGCTGGAGCCCGGAGAGGTGAGTGACCGGCTCGAGACACACTGCAGAGCGCTGTGCCGGTGCTCCAACAAATTTAAAGGGACTCCGAGCAGTGCAGAAACTATGGAAAGATGCATATCATTTTAAAGCTCTATTTCTCCTCTTTCCGATGATATATAAACCGCTGCCCTACGCCTTTTAGTTTTCGCTATTTTCGCGATTGAAATTGCAGCGGCCGCGATTTCAATCGCGAAAATAAAGAAAACTAAAAGGCGTAGGGCAACGATTTAGGTGTCGCCAGAAAGAGGAGAAAGAGAGCTTTAAAATGATATCCATCTTTCCATAGTTACATTGTATTACACAGGCCGACTTTTTCTGCTGAATGGAGCTGCTGACACTGGGGAAAGTGTCGTCTTGTGTAATACAAGTAACTATGGAAAGATGGATATCATTTTAAAGCTCTCTTTCTCCTCTTTCTGGCGACACCTAAATCGTCGCTCTACGCCTTTTAGTTTTCTTTATTTTCGCGATTGAAATCGCGGCCGCGGCAATTTCAATCGCGAAAATAGCGAAAACTAAAAGGCGTAGGGCAGTGGTTTATATATCATTGGAAAGAGGAGAAAGAGAGCTTTAAAATGATATTCATCTTTCCACAGTTTCTGCACTGCTCGGAGTCCCTTTAACCTACACCGTTGAACTAACCTACATCCCATAGACTTTACTATCCCCTCCCCCTCCCTTAACCCTCCTGCTATACGTTTGATAGTGAATGTAGGCTGATTCGACGGGTAGGTTATTTCGTCGGTGCACCCGGCCGTTTGCACTATGTCTGTTTTAAAAACCGCTCCCATTGACTTGTATTAAAATTGTGGCAATATCTCTGCGATCGCAATATTTTGAAAAGTTGCAGTTGCAGCAATTTTGCTGTGATTTTCACCGTAATTTGTATGCAAGTCAATGGGAGTGTTTTTTTTTGTTTTTTTTTACTGCAGCGGTGTGTCTAAGGCCTAAATGTGCATCTTTGTAAGCGGTAAAAGAACAATAGTACATTGAATTCCCGTCCAGACGATGACAGCGTTTCTGATTGAAACATTGTCAGTTTAAGCCCGGGTGCAGCAACAACCCATAGGGCCCCTCTTTGGATACAAACTCCCCCATGTGGCAGGTAAAATATACTCACACCTACACTCCTTTCCCACCTGGCACCCTCTACCCACATAGGACAGGGGAGCAGTGCAATATTAATCTGCTCTAGTGCTATGTCGGGTCTCTTCTGTACTTCCTGGCAGCTGCATGCTTTGTGCTTCCATACCTACAGCTCCCGATCACATGACATACATTTAGAGCCAGAGGTTTGCAGCATAGAGCATGTGTCTGTCAGGAATATTAGCGGGGACCCAAAGCAGGAGGGGATTTAGCTACCTAAAACCAGGTGGCACCTTCTACTACCTAATACCTCAGTGGCACCTATGGCTATCTAATACTATTTGAAGGCACCATTGGCTACCTAGTACTATTTTAGGGAAACCTCTGGCTACCCATTACTATTTGACTATCTTATATTATTTTGGGGGGACTTCTGGCTACCTAATGCAGTATAATATATTGCTATCTGGGGGACTCACAGGAGTTTTAGATACTATAGACAGGAAGGATAGGAGCAGATCTAGCTACCTAATACTGACATCTACCTACTTCCTGTCTTTAAAGGGAGCACCTATGCCTGGCTGTGTTGGGAGCACCTATGCCTGGCTGTATTGGGAGCACCCATGCCTGGCTGTATTGGGAGCACCCATGCCTGGCTGTATTGGGAGCACCCATGCCTGGCTGTATTGGGAGCACCCATGCCTGGCTGTATTGGGAGCACCCATGCCTGGCTGTATTGGGAGCACCCATGCCTGGCTGTATGGGGAGCACCCATGCCTGGCTGTATGGGGAGCACCCATGCCTGGCTGTATGGGGAGCACCCATGCCTGGCTGTATGGGGAGCACCCATGCCTGGCTGTATGGGGAGCACCCATGCCTGGCTGTATGGGGAGCACCCATGCCTGGCTGTATGGGGAGCACCCATGCCTGGCTGTATGGGGAGCACCCATGCCTGGCTGTATGGGGAGCACCCATGCCTGGCTATAGTGGGAGCACCCAAGCCTGGCTATAGTGGGAGCACCCAAGCCTGGCTATAGTGGGAGCACCCAAGCCTGGCTATAGTGGGAGCACCCAAGCCTGGCTATAGTGGGAGCACCCAAGCCTGGCTATAGTGGGAGCACCCATGCCTGGCTATAGTGGGAGCACCTATACCTGGTTCTGCAGGGGGAGGGGGGGATTTTTTTTTACAACACTTATATTAAACTTCTAAATTGTCACTGTCTGTGTATCTGTCTCACCGAAAACTTCAGATTTAAAACTCATGGAGACGGCAGAGTGGGTGTCAGGATCGCCCCGGCGAGCAGCAATGACGGCGACAGCGGCAGGGTATGCGCGGCGATTCGTCAGGATTCCGTCCTTGTACCAGCGGTCTCTGGTCTTTAAGGGGGCAGAGCCCGCTGGTACTTAAGTGGTTAAGCAATACCAGTTGCCTGGCAGCCCCACTGAGCTATTTGCCTGCAGTAGTGTCTCACACCAGAAACGTATGCAGCTAATCATTTCAGATCTGACAAAAATGCCAAACACGTGATGCTTGTTCAGGGTGTAGGGCTAAAAGTATTAGAGGCAGAGGATAAGCAGGACAGCCAGGCAACTGGTATTGCTTAAAAGGAAATAAATATGGAAGCCTCCATATACCTCTCTCACTACAGTTTTTCTTTAAAGAAAACCTGTACTGAAAATAAAAGTCAAAATAGGCATACACAAGTCATACTTACCTTCCATGTAGTCTACTCCTCAGTGTCTTTCTACTGTCCCGCGTCCTGTTTGTTCACTGTGATCAAGGGAATTTTCCGTCCTCCATTTTGAAAATAGCCATTACCCATAACAGCTTTCTGGTCAGCACACAGTTAAACTGTAACATCGCCCACTTGAGCCATAGGGAAACATGGACATTGCCTGGTACATCAGTTTTCCTCTCAGCTATAACTGACAGCAACTGATATTTTACTGACAGCAACTGATATATTTGAGATCTGACAAAATATTGTCAGAACTGGAAGGGATTATTGTCAGAAGAAAATGGTGAGCTTCTGAGAGGAACTGATGGCAAGGTAACTCTGTAATTTTCATTTGAAGTTACCTCATGTGTTTATTTTAAATATTTTTACTCAGTACAGGTTCTCTTTTCTTTAAGCTATAAAACAAAGCAGAAATAATGACCCCTTGAATTTCCCTGCAGTAAAACCTTATCTCAAGCTGTCCCCCAATGTTTCTTGGCTGTTTAAGTTCTTAAGAAACTGGGACTGTATTCCACCCACTGCCTAGCAGCTTGTAAGTTTCAAACTGGGATAAAGATGACAGCCTCCTTTGAGTCACTGGACTAACTTTCTTGCAACTTCCATTCTTTGTAAAGCAGCTCTCTCACAATGTATGTGCAGCCCCCTCATCCATGTCCAGCAGCCTCTCTGTCATGTATAGGTCCCTTTTGACTGCAGCTACTTTTTCCTATGTGTTGCTCCTCATTTGCAGCCCCTCTTTTATATGCAGCCTCTTTCAGCAGTAGCTGCCTGAGGCCCTGACCTGTGTTACTTATCCAAGTATCCGACCCTGTTGCTCCTGCTCCATGCAATATACACAGCCCAGGCACTTAAAGAAAACCTGTATCGAAAAAAGGGCTCCTGGGGTACTTACCTCGGAAGGGGGAAGTCTCTAGATCCGATTGAGGCTTCCCCCATCCTCCTCTGTCCCACGGTGGTCTTGCTGGGCCGCTCCGAATGGCGGTCATGTAAATATCTACCTTCTTGGCTCCAGCACAGGTGTAGTAGCCGCTCTCGGCTCGGGATCAGGTGGAAATAGCTGATCCCAGTTGGATCCACTCTTCTGCACAGACGCAAGTCATCTGCTCCTGCGCAGTAGAGCGGACCCGACTGGGATCAGCTATTTCCGCCTGACCTGAGCTGAGAGCCGCTACTGCGCCTGCTGGAGATGGAGAAGGAAAATATTGCAGGCGCCACTTAGCCACAGCCTGACAAATTGTCGGCTTTTGCTTCAGAGGGGCCCAGCGAGACCACCGTGGGACAGAAGAGGACGGGGGAGCCTCAATCAGATCCAGAGGCTTCCCTCTCCCGAGGTAACTTCTTCCCAGGGGCCCTTTTTTTTTTCGATACAGAGTCTCTTTAAAACTGTAATGACACAATACCATAGCGACTGATTTTCTGCACCTGGCTTGCTTCTTCTTAAAGTGCCCATACATGGTACAATCATTTCATTATTATTTTTTTTCAATTAGATAATTTTGTCCAATTTATTCTGTTCGAATATAAACATTTTTCCAACACAATCAGATTTTTATTGAAAAACATGGGATAATCGTTTTTCTTGATTGAAAAAAAAAAAAAGATTATTTTTAACTTCCATTCGATCGACAGGAAAATCGAATGTTTTTATTGTACCATGTATGGGCACCACAACTTACACTTGGCCACTTTTTTTGCATTGTGTTACCCTTTTTACACACAGGGTAACGCAACAGCAATGAAAGTCTATGTGACCTAATACGCTTACTGCGTTGCGTCGGAAGTTCCCTATTGGCCACAAACTCGCTGCAAAGTCAACAGCGCATGACCGTCAGACTTCTGTTGCAACCCAGCGGAATACATAGAAGTCACTGGTCGACGCAGAAGTTCCAAATTTTTTGCCAATCCGTGGGGCGCACATGTGCAAAAAAATAATGGTGGGCGCACAAAATACTGTCGCTTTGGGCAGGTGATTCTTCACGGGGGGTGGGGGTGCTCATTTTTGTTGCCAGCTGTCTACACATTAATGGCTGTGTGTTAAGATATTTGGATGGGACCGCAAATGTACACTTTTACTTTACATTGTATCAAAGTTTCATAGCTTCAGTGTTGTCCCATGAAATGTAAGGGAGCATATTAATGATATCCAGAAAAGAAGAAACACTGTGTCCTGACATGTCTTAGATCTGCACGGGGCAGTCTGAAGACTTTTACCATACAGGCTATTGAGTAGGCTCCTATCAGAGATATGAGATAACCACATGTGATCACAGGGGTTGCTGGTATCAATGTTGCAATGGACGCCTGGGAGGAAGGTGCCTATGCCTGGCTATACTGGGGAAGCACCCATGCCTGGCTATACTGGGAGCACCTATGCCTGGCTATACTGGGAAGCACCCATGCCTGGCTATACTGGGAAGCACCCATGCCTGGCTATACTGGGAAGCACCCATGCCTGGCTATACTGGGAAGCACCCATGCCTGGCTATACTGGGAAGCACCCATGCCTGGCTATACTGGGAAGCACCCATGCCTGGCTATACTGGGAAGCAACCATGCCTGGCTATACTGGGAAGCACCCATGCCTGGCTATACTGGGAAGCACCCATGCCTGGCTATACTGGGAAGCACCCATGCCTGGCTATACTGGGAAGCACCCATGCCTGGCTATACTGGGAAGCACCCATGCCTGGCTATACTGGGAAGCACCCATGCCTGGCTATACTGGGAAGCACCCATGCCTGGCTATACTGGGAAGCACCCATGCCTGGCTATACTGGGAAGCACCCATGCCTGGCTATACTGGGAAGCACCTATGCCTGAGGGTGTGCTCATTTTTGTTGCCAGCTGTCTAAACATTAATGGCTGTGCGTTAAGATATTTTGATGGGACAGCAATTTTACACTTTTTTACTTTACATGGTATCAAAGTTTCATAGCTTCAGTGTTGCCCCATGAAAAGAAATAATAAAATATTTTCAAAAATGTGAGGGTTGTACTTCTGTGAGATACTGTAAGTCATTACATGCACATAATGCAAGATTCAATATGTAGGATGGACTAGCTGCCATTTAAAAGATAGAGCAAGGGAGCATATTAATGATATCCAGAAAAGGAGAAACACTGTGTCCTGACATGTCTTAGTTCTGCACGGGGCAGTCTGAAGACTTTTACCATACAGGCTATTGAGTAGGCTCCTATCAGAGAAATGGATAGATTTAAACAGTTGAAGGATACCTTAGCGCTAACTTAAAGGACAACTGAAGAGAGAAGACTATGGAGGCTGCCATATTAATTCCCTTTTAAACAAAACCAATTGCCTGTCAGATGCGCTCATCTATTTGGCTGCAGTAGTGTCTGAATCACACCAGAAACAAGCATGCAATAAATCTTGTCAGATCTGACAAAAATGTCAGACAACTGATCTGCCTATGCTTGGTCAGGGTCTATGGCTAAAGGTATTAGAGGCAGAGGAGCGGCAGGGCTGCCAGGCAACTAGTATTGCTTAAAAGAAAAGAAACATGGCAGCCTCCACATAACTCTCACTTAAGTTGTCCTTTAAATTGAAGGACGACTAATCTGTGTATGGGGAGCGGGGCGGATCCTTACTGTACCTCCCATGCCCCGGTGTCTCCCTCTGTTCTCCGGTAATAATCCAATTTCTCCTCTTCCTCGTCGGAGTGGTCGGTGACCCCTGACCGGGACATACAGTGCTGTGCATGCTCAGTATGTGCGCTAGGGCGTCCTGCGACCACTTGAACATGCTTACGCCACATGGCGTTGCTGCAGAGTGTGGTCACAAAGCGCCCTGGTGGACATACTGCGCATGCACAGCGCAGGATGTCCGGGTCGGAGGTCAATGACTGCGCCAAACAGGAAGAGGAGAATTTGGATTATTACTGGAGTACGGAGGGAAACCAAGGCACGGGAGGTGCGGTAAGAACACAGACCACATGCACACATTAAACTTCCTTTTTGATTTGAAGTTAGCGCTAAAGTATCCTTTAAAGAGCCCATACATCTCTCTGATCGAATCTGCTCGGTAAAAGATCTGTCGGCTGCCCATACACTGCAGGCCAATTCCCGATCAATTTCACCATGAAATCTCTCGGGAATTGGCCTTGTGACGCTGCCCTTCACCACCTGGCTGCTGTCCCCCCAAATATAAATGTGCCCCCCCCCCCCCCCCCCCCCAGTCCCTATGCATTGTAATCTCACCTGCTCCAGCTGCCGCCACCGTCCCGCTGCTCCCGGTCTCGTCCGCTGCGTCTCCCGATCTTCAACATGTGTGCTGGAAAACCTGAGGGATTGAAGAGTGAATGGCATCTGTCAATTTTTATGAATGAGTTGTTAATATGATTATATTCTATTATTTATATATGATCAGCACCACAAAAAATACATTTATGGACTACATAAAGGTGGTAGAATTGGTCAGTGATTAGCCAATCACAAAGGGGGCCTGGAACCCACTAGCAGTAAGTTACTAAGCCATTTCCAAGCACCTGTGATTTGACAAGCTCTTGCTAATGTAATGCTATGGGGGTGATCTCACTCAAGGACTGTGATTTTATAAAAATCCCCATAGCATTGTATTAACAAGAGCTTCTCAGGTCACTAGCGCTTAGAAAAGGCTGCTAGAGAGTTTGAGCCCTAAAAGTGTGTACCAGGCTTAAAGGAGACCTGAGTCCTAAATAAATCCACAAACTGACTCCCTGTTGTTTGTGTGGGGAGGTGTGCATAGGCTTACCGCACCTCCGGCGGCCCCACATCTGCCTCTGCTTCCCTATCACTTCCGCTGTATGGGTTCTGGTCGGTGTGGTCAGCGCCCTCTGACTTGGACTTACTACGCTGCGTATGTGCAGGTATGTCTGCTTGGGTGCCTAGTGACCGCGCTCGCTGGTGACCCCAGGTGCTCTACAGACATACTGCGCCTACCCAGTGTAGTATGTCTGGGTCACACACAGACACACACAGACACTCACTCACAGACACTCACTCACAGACACACACACACAGACACACACACACAGACACACACACACAGACACACACACACAGACACACAGACACACACACACACAGACACACACACACACAGACAGACACACACACACACAGACACAGACACACACACACACACACGATGTCAATTTGTGCATTTATTAATGAGTAATGTATCCATTAAGATCTGCATGGGGACAGTCTGTAGACTTTTACCATACAGGCTATGGAGTAGGCTTTGGCTCCCATCAGAGGAAGGGATAGATCTAAAGCACAACTGAAGTGAGTAGAATATGGAGGCTGCCATATTGTTGCCATATACTGTTATACAATACCAGTTGCCTAGCTGTCCTGCTGATCTATTTGGCTGCGGTAGTGTTTTAATAACATGAGAAACAAGAAGATTGCTACATTTATGAGATCTGATAATAATGTAAGTAACATCTGATTTACATGCTTGTTCAGGGTGAATGGCTAAGGCCTTGTTCACATGAGTTCCGCTCACGCGTCCGTCCACGGTGGGCTTTTTTTGAGGCGTTTTTTTTATTTTTTAAATTGCCGGCACTTGGGTGGGCAATTCGTCTTTGTAGTTAGCGGTTTCCGACGTGTTTTTTCTCCAGCGTTTTGGTAATTCACTGACGCAAGTCAGGAAGTGAACTCTTAGAACTAGAAAAGATTAAATTAAATGTATTTATTCTTAAAAAACACGAACGCAATCGCTCCACAATACGGTTTTGTGAGTGTTTTGCGTTCTCTATACCTTCCATTGAGGCGAAATCGCGTCAAAAATGGCTCAAGCACCGCTTTACAAGGAGGAACGCAAACAAGCTGCTCACATGTGAACTATCTCATACAGAATCATTGTGTAAGCGCTTTCAGGGCAATTTTGAAAAATCACCCGCGCTTAAAAAATTAACAAAAATGCCTGCAGTGTAAACAAGCCCTAAAAGTATTAGGCTGGGTGCGAGTTTTCTGTCATGTGCATTTTTTTTGTGTGTGTGCATTCTTAGTGCGTTTTTGGTGCTTTTGTGTTGGTGTTTTTTGCCGCATATGCATTTTTCCAATGTTTCGCAGGCATTTTTTATGCATTTGTGGTTCGCATATACAAAACGCAAATGCATTTTGATATGTGTTTTTTAATTGCGTTTTATGCAAATCACTAGGAAGACAAAAGGAAGCGGAAATGCAATAAAAAAGCGCATATAAAAACGCATGAAAAACGCATACTATTGCGTTACCATTGATGTTCATTATGTGCATTTTGATGCATTTCTGAAAATCATGCAACAAAACATTTTTAAAAATGCATGTTTGAAAGTGCACCAAAAACGCATATGCGTTTTTTAATATACATTTTTTGATGCAGCCCATTGACTTCCATTAGCGGCAAAAACGCTGCGTTTTCTGCAACGCTGGCTTTTCTGTTATGTATGTTCCTAGCCTTAGGCTGCTTTCACAGTGGGACGTTACAGGCGCACGTTAGAGTAGCCTGTAACGCACCCCCACAGCACAGCAATGAAAAATCAATGGGCTGTTTACAGTGCCCACGTTGCGTTACACAGTAATGCTTCACGTCAAGACAACGTACTGCATGCAATACTTTGTACGCGGCTAAGCCGCGTTAGACTGTTTGCACATGCTCAGTACGGGTGTTTTTTTTATTTTAGGGGCGGAGAGGAGGCGGGGAGAGGCCGCTACGTAGCCAGGCACATGGCTACTTGGCATTCACTGCACTTGCAGTGTTTACTCTTTGGAGCGACCGCTGATTGGCTGGCGGGACCACGTGATGCGGAGAACTCCGCTCACGTGGTCTCCGCAGCGCATTCGACAGAGCAGGAGCACCAAGAGCTGCTTGTAATGCGGCTCTTGGTAGCGTCCTGCTCCAACACCATCAGGCGTTGCGTTAGGGGCACGTTATGTGCCCTATAACGTCCCCTAAACGCAACATCCTGGTGTGTAAGTAGCCTTAGAGACAGAGGATCAAGCAGGGCAGCTAGGCAACATTTAAAGCGGACCTGAGCTCATAACGTCATCTCTGCTCTAAAATATATGCAACAGCATAATAATCTTTAAAGGACAACTGTAGTGAGAAGAGTATGGAGGCTGCCTGGCTATCTTGCTAATCCTCTGCCTCTAATACTTTTAGCCATAGACCCGGAACAAGCATGCAGCAGATCAGGTGTTTCTGACGTTATTGACAGATCTGACAAGATTAGCTGCATGCATGTTTCTGATGCAATGCAGACGCTACTGCGGCCAAATTGGGCTGCAGGACAGCCAGGCAACTGGTATTGCTTTAATGGAAATAAATATGGCAGCCTGCATATATCTCACTACAGTTCTCCTTTAAACAAAAAAAAGTCTTTATACCCGATACAAATCTTAAAGGGAAGGTTCAGGGGGTGGGATAAAAAACCATATCCACTTAGGCTCCCGGTGGCCGACCCGACCTGGCCAGGCCGGCTGCCAGGTCGGGCTCTTCTGCGCTCCAACGACAGGCTCTTCTGCGTCCCACGCGGGCGCGCTGACGTCATCGGACGTCCTCCGGGCTGTACTGCGCCTGCGCAGTACAGCCCGGAGGACGTCCGATGATGTCAGCGCGCCCCCGTGAGGCGCAGATTGGAGCGCAGAAGAGCCCGACTTAGCAGCCGGGCCTGGCCAGGTCGGGTTGGCCACCGGAAACGACCGGGAGCCTCTGGAGCGGCGGCGAGGGCTCCTCCTGTCTGCCACGGGCTGGAGGAAGCCCCAGGTAAGTGGATATGGATTTTTATTTTTTTATCCCACTCCCTAAACCTTCCCTTTTAAAATAAATCTGCACTGGTTCTCCTTCCTAATTCAAGGAAGCAGACGTATTGTTAACAGCCTGGGCTTTTAAAGGGGAACTGAAGAGAGAGGTATATGGAGGCTGTCATGTTTATTTCCTTTTAGACAATACCAGTTGCCTGGCAGCCCTGCTGATCCTCTGCCTCTAATACTATTAGCCATAGCCCCTGAACAAGCATGCAGCAGATCAGGTGTTTCAGTGGTTCAGACTTATAAGTCTGATCTGACAAGACTAGCTGCATGCTTGTTTCTGGTTTTAATCAGATACTACTGCAGAGAAATAGACCAGCAGGGCTGCCAGGCAACTGGTATTGATTAAAAGGAAATAAACATGACAGCCTCCATATACCTCTCTTCAGTTCCCCTTTAATGAGCTTATCTGCCATCTCTGCTGTGGCAGTCATGTGACACGGAGAAATCAAATTACAACTTGTGATTAGACACAAATGAAGGGGAATTAAACTCTCTAAATACATACATGGTACATTTCTCTATGTTTTCCTTCTGTGCTGTGCAAGAGTTCAGGTCCACTTATGGCAGCCTCCATATCCCTCATGTTATAGTTGTTCTTAAAACAAAAGTAGACAGGAGGTATGTTGGATCTTTTACATGTGTACTAGAAAACACAATTCCTAGTACACACAATCCATTTTTCCATCAGATTGACAGTCAAATTGACTATTTCCGACAGTGCCAATCTGTTTTCCAATCGATTTTGTATAGAAGAGATTAGAAAATCGATCAGAACAACTATGGGAAATCAGATTGGGCCTGTTGGAAATAATCAATTTGACCGTCAATCTGAAGGAAAATTGCAAAAAAAAAAACAAAAAAAAGGGCTAGTTCACACCCAGGGTGTTTTGCGCATTTTTTTTTAAGTGCCAGCGATTTTGAAAATAGCCCTACAAGCGCTTGTGCAATAAATCCTTATAGGATAGTTCATATCAGCGCGTTTTGTTGGATTTCTGCTCAGCAAAGCGATGCATGTACCATTTTTAGGAAGATTTTGTTACAATGGAAGGTATAGGAAAAACGCAAAAGGCTCACAAAATTGCTTTGTGTGGCAATTGCGTTCACATTTTCATGAATAAATACATTGTATTTATATATTTCTGGATGAAAGAGTTCACTTCCTGACCGATGTCAGGAAGCGGAAAAACAGAATCACTCTGCAAAAGTGCTTTGTACAAAATCGTAGCGCGCAATGGAGGGCTGGGAGGGGGAAAAAAATGTGCAAAAAATAAAAAATCATTGGCGTCGGCAATTTTGATTTCAGATGTGAACAAAGCCTTAAGGTGGCCACACACCATACAATTTTTTAAATATCTGTTCAATTTAAGAATTGCAATCAATTTTTCTAACTGATTGTAACATTTGAAAAATATGACCAATGTACCACACACGTATGTTATATTTTTCCCCAATTATGATAAAAATTATTGGAAACTCTGACAAAATTGCTAGGGTGTGCATATTAATAAATTGACAATGTAACACACACCATACAATCTTTAGAAAGATTGAAGAAAAATATCTGGCATTCTGGATTGATAAAAATCGAAGAAAACGGGAAATCCGATCAGAATCGAATGCAAAAAAAGTTTTCAATTTTTTCGGGAGATCTGATCATTTTATCAAATTGCCGTAAAATCTGATCATTTTATTGTATTGTGTGTGGCCCCCTGAAGTGTTTTTAAAATAATTGGATTTAATCCATTTTAATGGTTGCACCGGGTTTATACATGATTAGTTTAACACAATATGCATTTATAGACTACACATATTTCATGTCACATGTCTATTGATTGATGACTACAATCTTTTTGTGTAATACCGTATTTCGCGCTGTATAAGACGCTCTGGAATATAAGACGGACCCAGGTTTTGAGGGCAAAAACCAGGGGGAAAAAAAGAATATATACTAAACTTGATGCGTCTATATTCCAGGAGCGTCTTGTAGGTGTTCTACCCCCAATTAATAGCCTCAATATTCCCCCATGTGCCCTCAGGTGTCCCTGTTTGTCCTCAGGTGTCCCCCATGTGCGCTCAGTGCCCCCCATGTGCCCTTAGGTGTTCCCAGTGTGGCCCCCAGGTGTCCCACATGTGTCCTTACTGTCCCATGTGCCCTTAGGTATCCTCAGTGTAGTCCTCAGGTGTCCCCCGTGTGCCCTTGAGTGTTCCCAGTGTGGCCCCCAGGTGTCTCATGTGCCCTCAGTGTTCCCCATGTGCCCTTAGGTGTTCCCAGTGTTGCCCCCAGGTGTCCCACATGTGCCCTTAGTGTCCCCATGTGCCCTTAGTGTAGTCCTCAGATGTTCCCCATGTGCCCTTGGGTGCTCCCAGTGGGCCCCCAGGTGTCCCACATGTGCCATTAGGTGGTCCCAGTGTGGCCCCCAGTGTCCCCATGTGCCCTTAGTGTAGTCCTCAGGTGCCCCCATGTGCTCTTAGGTGTTGCCCCCAGGTGTTCCCCATGTGCCCTCAGATGCCCCTCCCCCCCATCTCCCTGTGAGGTCCGCTCCCCTTCCCCTTGTAATTAGTGTGGTGGCGGCGGCATGTATGTATCAGCGTTGCCGGTGTCACTGCCCGGCTCCCCGCGCTGACAGCTTTCCCAATCTTCCCTCCGCGCATATGTGCGCTCCCTCCCCCCTGGTGTCCGTGCTGCCCCCCGCTTGTGTGTCCGCTCCCCCCCCCCCCCCCGGGTGTCAGCATAGCGCTAGGCAGTCATAGCCGCTCTCGTCGCTCCTCTAGTGATGGCTTCTGTAATACGCGTCATTGATGAAGTCATCACTAGAGGAGCGACGAGAGAGGAGACCAGGTCTGCATTCCCGGAGAGCGGCTGGACTCTGGAGTAAGTATGACTGTCTAGTGCTATGCTGACACCCAGGGGGGGGGGGGGGGGGGGGGGCAGCGGACACACAAGCGGGGGTAGCGCGGACACCAGGGGGGGAGCGACGAGAGAGGAGACCAGGTCTGCATTCCCGGAGAGCGGCTGGACTCTGGAGTAAGTATGACTGTCTAGTGCTATGCTGACACCCGGGGGGGGGGGGGGGGGCAGCGGACACACAAGCGGGGGTAGCGCGGACACCAGGGGGGGAGCGACGAGAGAGGAGACCAGGTCTGCATTCCCGGAGAGCGGCTGGACTCTGTAGTAAGTATGACTGTCTAGTGCTATGCTGACACCCGGGTGGGGGGGGGGGGGCAGCGGACACACAAGCGGGGGTAGCGCGGACACCAGGGGGGGAGCGCACATATGCGGGGAGGGCAGATTGGGAAAGCTGTCAGCGCGGGGAGCCTGGCAGTGACACCGGCAACGCTGATACATACATGCCCCCGCTGCCACCACCACACTAATTATAAGGGAAAGGGGAGTGGACCACACAGCAATGCAGGGAATCCCCGATGGTGGCGGGTCGCGGTTCTTATCGGCGTGTGTTCGTAAGTCGGGGATTTCCTGCATTTGCCGTATAAGACGCAGGGACTTTTTCTCCCCATTTTGGCCGGAGAAAAAGTGCGTCTTATACGGCGGAAAGTACGGTATATGTGCTCATTATAATCTGCCAGAAGTTTTAAGGGACCTCTGGAAGGATCATCTAACAGGCAAGCTAGGTAGATGCCTGGGACCTAATGGGTGCCAGGGGGCCCAACTGACCACTGTACTACTAAATTTCCTTCCTTGCCCAGGGCTACATTTCATCTTAATGCATGAGGGTATGCATGCAATTTGCAAGTCCTTTTTCGGACACATGACTGTTCTTTAAGGATTCATGCACTTTATGCATTGTAAAATGTGTACAAGATCGCAGATACAGTGCACAGCTTTGAGAACAGTTTAGAAGCAGCAGTGCTCATGGATGGATTACAATAGAAGGTGGCCATAAGCAAGGTAGAAGTTTTGCCCCCCTCCTCCCATGGTCCTTTTGGTAACCTGAAATGAGGGTCAAAGTGGCAGTAGGGCCCCCTGACACACGGTGGGCCCCAGGCACCTGCCTGGGTTGCCAAGTGGATGATCCTGCTCTGGCAGTGCTGTTTGGAACTACACAATATCATTTCTGTAGTGAATTTAAAAAGCACACTGTTCACATCACATATGATTAATTGGAGAAATGCACACATTGTCATGGGCAAAAACGTGTATAGATACGGTGACCAGACCTCCCGCTTTACCCGGGACGCATCCTGCCTTCGGGGGGCGCTGTCCCAGGCTGCATGAGGTCCCGGGAAACGTCCCGCTTTTAGCTGCTGGACTTCCCGGCCTCGGGACTCTGCCCACCGTCCATTGCATGAAGTGGCTGCAGGGTCTCATAGACGCTGCACTAGTTCATTCCCTGCAGCCCCGCTCCAGCAGCCTGCATATTCCTTTGGCAGGCAGAGCAGGGCTATGGGAAGATGGCGTCCGGTGAAGCCCTGTACTGGAGACTATTTGTGTCTCCAGTACAGGGCTTTGGATGCCATCTTCCCGTAGCCCTGCTCTGCCTGTCAGCGCAGGAGATTGCAGGAGGAAGAAGATGGTCCGGGGAGCAGTGCGCCAGAGGTTGGCCGGGAGTGAGAGAAGAGTTCTGTCAGGTGAGTAAATGCTTTTTTTTCCAGGTCAAATGTGCCCACATTGCATTTGTTTTGTCCTGACGTGTTGCCCATTGCGTTTATTTTCTGGTGTCTGGGGTAACTGTTGCTGCATTTATTATTTAATGGTCATAGTTTGCTATGTTTGCTGCTTTGGTGTTACGGTATACTATTAAATAGCATCACACAGTTTCTGCACACCCATGATGTGAATCCTCGTTTGACCACATCATGGCTTAAACACTGCTTTCTTATGCCTCGCTGTTACATCATAATATTGGCTCCGCCCATACAATATCATGGCCATGCCCATTTTTCAGCGCGCGCAGCCCCCGTTTTTCAGTGCAGATTCAGGGCAAGGAGAGCCCACAAAAATCTGGTCACTCTAGTATAGAGTGCATAAAGCCTAACATTTCAGCAGGGAAAGGCCCACCAGGAGGGGCGGGGAGACTGCGCTCCTCCCCCTCATCCTTTTATATGGCCGTATCTCAGCTTGTAAGCACTGCACCGTATGTAGGTGTGACTAAGGGACTGCCCCGCCTGCTATCATCAACTGCTGCCCTCTCTTCAGTGCCGACAAGGAGGGGCCTGATCCTGGATTGTCCCGCCCATTTATGTAATTCCTGCCAACAAGTGGCAATCTAGGGGGCACGGCAGGGTACTTCATTGCAGCCTACTTAATTGCAGCAGCAACCACATATTTCTCCCCTGCAGCTGCATTTATCCGAGTTGCCAAACAAGAGAGGATCGAGCCGAGAATCGCGGCTAAGCTCTGCCCCTGTCAGTCAAAGCTCGTGACCTGGCTCCGCCCCCAACATTCCAATCTCCGCTCCAAAGGTTCTAAGCCACGCGTCCACCAACGTAAGAAGGGAGCGTGAGTCGGGGCTCGCTCTTAAGACTCTCCCTGTATATGTGTATATACAGTATAATATAATATATTTAGTTTCAAAAGCATGTTGTACATGTCACACATGGTTAATCGAAGAAATTCACAAATTAAAATGGGCAAAAACCTGTATTGTGTGCATAAAACCTAACATTCCAGCCGGCGAAGGGCCACCAGGAGGGGTGGGGAGACTGCGCTTCTCCCCCTCATCCTTGTATGTATGTATGTGTGACTCAGGGACCGCCCCTGCCCCGCCTGCTATCCACCGCTGCCCTCCCTTCAGTGCCGACAGGGAGGGGCCTGATCCTGGATCGTCCCGCCTATTTATATGTAGTTCCAGCCAACAAGTGGCTACTAAGGGACAGGCAGGGTACTGTTCTGAATCTGTTCAATGGCTGCCACGCCCCTGTACTTGCTGCACCGCACACGTCTTCCTCTGCAGCTGCATCCGTTTTTGAACAAGAGGAGTGTATCGATGCTCGAGCTTTAGTGTCAGTCAAAGCTCGGGAGCAGGCTCCGCCTTAATGGACTACGCCATGCCCCCGCAGGCGTAAGAAGGGAGCAGCGCGCGAGTCTGGGTTCGCTCCCTAGTCTCTCAATTAAAGGGAACCAGAGACGCCAGCGTTAAAAAAAAAAGATAAGATTTCATACATACCTTGGGCTTCTTGCAGCCCCATAAGCCTGCATCGCTCCCACGCTGCCATCCTCCGCTTCCTGGATCGCCGGTACTGGGTCCCGTCACTTCCGGCGGACGCGGACAATTATCCGCATGCACAGGGGCTCCCTCCATACCCGTACGCTTGCGGCTGCGCACTATGCAGCCGCACGCGTATGGGTATGCCGGGAGCCCCTGTGATGCGGACGATTGGCCGCGTGCTGCCGCCGACTGGCTGAAACTACAGGACCCGGGACCACCGGATACAGGAAGCGGAGGACGGCAGCGTGGGAGCGATCCGTGTATATGGGGCTGGAGGAAGCCCCAGGTATGTATAGATTATTTTTTTCTGGGGCCTCTGGTTCCCTTTAATAAGAGCCATACGGCTAAGATCCGCAATTCAGCAGGTTCTAATTATTATAATTCATAAAATCAATTATAACATGCTTTAAATTAAAAGCAAGATCTTTTCGCTATGTATTAAAAAAATTATAAAATGGTCTTAAAACAATACACAGCGGCTAAACTCAATTAACAAAAGTAATAGGTATCACGTGTAGTGTATACAATTTATTATATCAATAGAATATAAAAATCAAAAACGGACATTTAAAAACACAGAATGCGCTGCAGAACCTATAAATAACGCATTCCTGGCCGGTTAAAAATTCAAGCACTCAACACAGCAGCCACTCATGCATACTGAGTCCCCTAGCTGTCTGATGGTAATGTGAGCATGGACTGACAGTCTATTTGTATTAGGCAATTGATCAACCAATGGTTGCTTGCAAGCAATAAATGTCCCAGTTCATTTGGAAATGCAGATAGCTGTAGCTTTACATATAACATGCAGTGCACTTAGCTCCCTAGTCTCTCCCCGGTAAATACAGCATGTATTGTATAGTATGCTGTCCTGTACTCTGTGAAGAATGTATTCTCAGCCAGGCTATTTCACTATCGGCCACAAGGGGGAGCTCCGGACATAATGAATGCCGTCTCCTTGGCAAGCATAGGAGAATCTGATTCCTAGTTACTCTGATACACGCCCCCGAGTGAGTAGGCGGAGCCTCGTCCCTACCTGTGTCTCTAGTGTCACCATTCCTGCTGAGTGTGGGACAGGAGAAACACGTCTGCCTCTTCTGCTCTCCAGGACTGGACTGTCCGCAGAGGACAGGTACTCCTCAATCATGTTGCCGATGAGCGAGGCTTCACGTGGGTTTGGGGGCGGGGTTCTGCTCGGGTTTGGGGGCTGGACTTAACACGAGTTTAGGGGCGGGGCTTCGTGCGGGTTTGGGAGGGGTTTTGCACGGGTTGGGGGCGGGGCTTACCATGGGTTTGGGGGCGGGGCTTCCCAGGAGTCATGGCGATCTGCCAGCAATCTCCAGCAAGTAAGCCTGTCTGCCAGTCAGTGAGCCAGCTGAAGTTAGCAGCAGGGGCGTAGGGCCGTGGTCGCAGTGGCGACCGGGCCTGGGGGTGTGAGGGGCCCAGGCTGTGCGTGTTCCAAGTGCTGGCAGATAATCACACCTGCAGTCAGGACCGCATGCTAGAGTCCCGTTGCGCCTTGGTCACTTTACTGCTCTTCAGCGCAGGGCCGGGCCGAGGCAGAGGCTGGAGAGGCTCCAGCCTCAGGGCGCAGTGTAGGAGGGGGCGCACAATTCATTCAGTTGTCATTCCCAATTGTGTTTGAAGCAGAAAGAAATAGGAAAAGGGGATACATGACAGTGACTGAAAGTCAGATAACTAGAGATTAAGGTATTAGGGAGGTTGAGGGCCCTGGGGCGCCTCTTAGTCTAGCAGCAATCAGTGTGTGACGGCTGGGGGGGAGGGGGGGAGGGGCGCACTTTGGTGTCTCAGCCTTGGGTGCTGAAGGGCCTTGTCCCAGCTCTGCAGCGTGCAGGCCTGCCTCATCAGACCCACCTCCAGCTGTCACGGCCATTTACTGAAGTGCTACATCCCGGGCCAATCCGGGCAGAGAGCAATGCCCAGAAGTGTGGCGTGAATTTTGATTGGCGCAGTTCTTTCAGCGTTTATGTCTCCGCAGCATAAACAGAAGTTGTTGGAGTCTCTCTTCAGGAAATTAGGATACTTAAGGTGGCCATACACTGGTTGAATTGCCATCAGATTCCACCAACAGATAGATCCCTCTCTGATCGAATCTGATCAGAGAGGGATCGTATGGCCACCTTTACTGCAAACAGATTGTGAATCGATTTTAGCCTGAAACCGATCACAATCTGTGGAGCTGAAGCCGCGCCCCCCCCCTGCATACATTACCTGTTCCACCGGCACGACTCCCCTGGTCCCCGCTGTCTTCTTCTCCGCTCCGGGCTCCGGACCGTTCCTGCAGCTACTGAACTTCCTTTCCAGGGGAAGTTTAAACAGAGGGCGCTCTACTGTTTAAACTTCCTGCCGGGACAGGAAGTTCTGTGTAGCTGCAGCGGTCCGGAACCCAGCGCGGAAAGAAGACAGCGAGGACCAGGGGAGTCGCGGCGGCGGAACAGGTAATGTATACTCGCTGTATTGCGTCGGGCATTCTAACGCCGCTATCGACGCACTCCCGACCCGCCGGCGATCAAGAAAAATCTTCCACACGGATGGATCGACGGGAATGATCGATTTCGGCTGGAAATCGATCGTTCTGTCAGCGGTGTGCGCTGCGATTTCACAGCCGATTCGATCACTGTGATCGAATCGGCTGTATATCGGCGGGAAAATCGTTGTGTATGGGCACCTTAAGAAGATGTGAGCGCCCTCCCCACCCAGTGTCACTCTACTCCTTCCCTAGTGTCATCCTCCTGGAGGGTAAGTGCGGTGCAGGGAGAGGGGGGACAGGTACATGGGGGGCAGCAGCTCAATGAAGACCCCCAACACCTAATATACCACCCAGCAGCACCCAGTGTGTAATATCACCCTGCAGTACAGTATCACCCTCCCTATCGTTCTGCAGCAACCAGTGTCACCCTCCCTACCTGCTGCACATAGCATCACCTTCCAATGGCGTAGCTAAGGCGCTGTGGGCCCCGATGTAAGTTTTACATTGGGGCCCCCCAAACACTCTATACGTAATAATTCATACGGCACCCCAAAAGGACAACCACAGTGTCAGAGGTGCAAGTAGGGGATGGGGAGCAGTTTGTTAATGATTACTGCAATTCAAAGCATCTATACAGTGGGATGTATAGTTCCAATAATTAGTTCTAAAGGTTTTGGAATCAATAAAATGACAACCGCACCCAAATTTATGCACCTGCATAATTTTATTTAAACAATTATTGCACACTTTCTGTAAATCCAATAAACTTCATTTCACTTCTCAAATAGCACTGTGTGTGTCTCCTATATGTAATATTTAACTGATATTTTTTATCGTAACAACCAACGATTTATACAGGAAAATCATGACGATTAACAAGGTTGCCCAAACTTTCGCATCCCACTGTAGAAGTGATTATTACCAGCACAGGACTAATAAAGAGCTAATACTGAGATTGAGGGAGTGCCCTTTGGGGCCCCTCTGGCCTAATGGCCCTGATGCAGTCACAACCTCTGCAACCCCTATTGCAACACCCCTGTCACCTTCCCTCCCACCCTGCAGAACAGTGTCACCCTCGATCCCACCCTGTATCACTTAGTGTCACCTTCCCCCCCACCCATTGGTTCCTTCCCAGAAGCCCTCAGTATCACCCTATGCCACTCAGCAGTTCCATCACACCAGCATCTAGAGGAAAGTTCATTTAATGCATTTATCTCAGTACAATTTGCCGCATTTCATGTTTTCTGAACTACAAGTGTAGGAGATAACGGTTACTGCATTTTAACAACTGGGAGGTAATGTTTGTCACCTTTAACGTTTGCTACATTTCAAGTGTTGGAGGAAATGATGGCTGCATTTGAAGTGTCGGAGGTAACGGTGGTTGAATTTTAAGTGATGGAGGTAATGGTGGTTGTGTTTCAAGTATCGGAGGTAACATGGGGGGGTCTACATCCAGATTCTGCATCGGGCCCAGAGGTCTATAGCTACGCCAATGGTTAGCAGCCAGCAAAAACAGCTAGTAACACAGCTAATAACACATGGAGGTAATTAGAGTTCCGTACAATGCCTCCTCATTGTCTGATGCTTTAAATTGGGTGTAACCATAGGCCTCAATTTTATGATGTACGTGTGAGAAAAAATTGCCAAGGATAGACACCTTATAGTGAACCTAAAGAAAAATGACAACTAAAGAGTTTTACTTACCTGGGACTTCTACCAGCCACCCTGTGCTCGCGCCATCCTGGAACGATGCTCTGGTGACCTGTCGCATGTAAGTTCCTTTTTCGAGCCACTGCACCTGCGCATACCTGGCTGTGCGTGACCTCGTCCTCGCCGTTGTCCTACGCATGCATAGAAAAGAAAATCTTGTACTTCCCATGCACAGGATGCCAACGGCGGTGAGAGCGAGAACGCCTGTGGCCAGAGCCGCACAGGCGCAGTGAACCTAGCCGCAGTGGGGGGGCAGGAACATGGAACATCCTTCCAGGATGACGCAGGCACGGCGGTTGCAGGGGGCTGTTAGAAGCCCCAGATAAGTGAAACTTTTTTTCGTCACTTTGCTTTAGGTTACCTTTGATAGAAGGAAGAAACCCTCTAGATGATCCTGTGGTTCATATATATTTGGGCACGATAAACGCCGTACCATATGAGCGCCACCATCGGTGCCCATTAAAGACTCAGCTATTACTGTAAATTTTGACGCGGGACTTTTCTGATAAAATAGCAGGTGAAGGAGGGGGGTTAGGGAGGAGGGTGTCAGGGTTAGGAGCCCACCTACAGTTAGCCATGGGAGTGGAGTTTAAGATTAGTTACCCACCTAGACTTATGTGGGGGAAGAGAGGGTTAAGGTTAACTGCCCACAGGGGAGTTTTAGTGTTAGGCACCACTTGGGGCAATTGGTTAGTGTTAAGCATCAAGTGGGAGGGTTCTGTGTAAGTATAGGGATAGGTCAGGACATAGTAAATTATCTGTCAAGTGACCATATTTTACTATTGTAGATAATCGAATATCTGTAAAATTAGTGATATCCTATAGTGCACTGGAGCAGCAGAGGGCTACACTGCACATTAGGGGGACAGCGTTGGGCCACTGAGGCGGCGGATGTGGCATCACAAGGCCGATTCCAGATAAATTTCAGCATGAAATCGATTGGGAATCGGCCTGTGCTGTATGAGTAGCTGACAGATTGTCTCTTGGTTGAATCTGCCCATCATCAGCGAGGTGAGTGGAGCGGGTCATTAGTTACAAGGAACGTTTGCTATGCTGCTCTACCGCAGCATAGCGTGCACTCTATCTCTCCACTTTTACCTGTTTCCAGCTGCATTTTTTTATATTGCTAGGTCTATTCCCTGAATGTTATTTCATATGCAAGATTTTTCCTGTGAGGGGGGGGGGGTGGAGGAGGGAGGCTGAGTGGCCATGGGGTATTGCAGATAGTGTGCAGGGGCCATATATAATGATTATCATATATGTCCCCTGCACACTTGCACACTATCTGCAATAGCCACCGCTGCAGAGAGTAAAGATCGTGCATATAAAATAACATTCATGATCAGCCAGTCAGTGTGCGCATACCTCTGTCCCTTGCCCTTGCACAGTAGTCACTACACAGCATACAGCAGCTGTCTGTGTTGCCGGCTAGCGCTATGGTCATGCCTCCACCATGTGCTAAGCCAATGGTTGCACAAGGCAGCCGGGCACTTGTCAGTGAGTAAAGAGCGGGACATGTGGTTACAGCGGGAAAAGCGGTGACAGCGGGGTACACGGTCTCATCAGCCGGGCGGTAATTTATTTTACCTGGGCAAGCTGCCCGGCTGCAGAGAACGCAGTTTTACCATTTTTCTGTGCCCATTTTTACTCGTGCGCTATTATCTGTATGTAGCCCAGAGGCTCCCCATCCTCCTTCACCCCACCAATTCAGAGCTGGTCCCCCACAAATATATTTGACAAGGGTTTGTGGGAAATGGTTGTACAGCCGCACTCCTGCTGGCCCTGTATGAAAGCTACAAATGGTTTAAACCTCCGATTTTAGGTTTACGAACCTTGAACGCGAACTTCCGCAAAAGTTTCGGTTCACGCGATCTGCAATAGACTTCAACAGGGAGGCGAAGTTTGAAAACGACAAACATTTATGCTGGCCACAAAAGTGATGGAAAAGATGTTTCAAGGGGTCTAACACCTGGAGGGGGGCATGGCGGAGTGGGATAAACGCCGAAAGTCCCGGGAAAAAAATCAGGATTTGACACACAGCAGAGTTTTAAGGGCTGAAATCGCATTGCATGCTAAATTGGAGGCCTAAGGCGCTTTAAAACATCTTGCATGTATATACATCAATCAGGTAGTGTAATTCGTGTACTGCTTCACACTGACAGACCAAACTCACTGTGTAACGCACCGCAAACAGCTGCTTGTTTAGTGACCGCCGTGCTGGACTGGTGCGCACCATGGCAAGAGTGCAGGCGATAGCGGTTTACAAGCCCATATAGTCGCCGGGCTGAGGTAGCTCAATGATAGAACAACAGTGACTGTCCTGCTGATTGAATATGGTCTGTCCACAATGAAGCAACAACCTTTTTATCTTGGGTGTGCCAGATTCGCCTGCTTGCGAACATTTTCGGAAGCTCCTGTTCGCCGTTCGTAAACAGAAAATGATGTTCACAACATCTCTATCTGCTAGCGGCAATCGCCGCTGGCAGACTGTTGAAGCAAGGATGCACGCGCAACGGCGGGCACGATTCCCGCTGATCTCCTCTCCCAATCAGCATTAGGCAGTCCTGGCGGAGCCACCTTGCAACCACCCATTGGCGTTAGGCGGTCGTAATACAATTACCGTCTAGTCCCACAGTAGCTAAAGCAAACTTTTTTTAAGAAAAAACAAAAAATAGTATGGTTCTGCTGCGCCCTCATCTATCTCAAACAACCTGCAACATATTAACCCCTTGCCGTCCGCCTCACGTCAATTGTCGTGAATGTGGCAGCAACCACAGGACCGCCTGATGCCAAGTCCTGGGGCGGGGTTTTGCAGGAAATGCGTGTGCATCTCCGCTTGAATGACGGCGCTCCACTTAGTCATCAGTTTCCCAGCTGCGACCGCCGCTAGGAGACTGTTAGACGGCGAAACATTGTATAGCGCTGCGATCTACGATAGCGTTGTTCTTGGGATAGCTATGATTCTCGCTGTCCCCCTAGGAGACTCAGAGTGCGATCGACTCTCATAGGCTGATGTCTATAAGCCCTGATCACTGTGATTGGGTTGCGGGGGGAGGGGTTTAATAAAAATAAATAGAAAATGGCAATCTTTATAAAAAAAAAAAAACACAAATAAATAAACACAGCAGTAGGGATCAGAGCCCACCAAAAGAAAGCTCTGTTGGTGGGCAGAAAAGGGGGGGGGATCACTTGTGTGCTGAGTTGTACGGCCCTGCAGCGAGCCCTTAAAGCTGCAGTGGCCTGAATTGTAAAAAATAGCCTGGTCACTAGGGGGATGTAAGCCTACGGTCCTGAAGAGGTTAAAGCTCCACATAGCGTAATACAGTTTCAATCACTTTGCTCCACACTGACAGACGCTCCCCTGTGAAAGTGAAGAACCAGAGCTTGCACTCCGTGGTCACACCCCACCACCAGATGCCAACCACCTCAGCGATCAGGTGGGTCATGCATGGGCTGGTCTATGAGTCAGTTGAGGCATATCCACAGGGATCACTGGGTAGCCTCACTTCCTTTTTTCAATTCTTTAATAGCTCAAAAAAAGATAAGACCATAAAAACACATAGCGTAACAATTGGTTGGTGTGATCACGGAGTCCCAGCATTGGTTCTTCACATTCACAGGGGAGAGTCTGTCATGGAGTTTCTGCCTAATAGTGATGATTGTAATCTGTCAATTACGAGAAGGCAACATTTTATGTACATTACTGCAATTACAGCCATACGTCATTACAGTTTGGAAATTCAATTGATTTCATGTAATACATTCATAATTTCATGCCGAATTTAGCAGTTAATAGCAAAGCCCCCATACATACTATCATCACCAGAATTGCTATGTATGCTAAAAGGAATAGTAGGAAGAAGTAAAACAAAAGAAAAATGGAATGTTTCAAAACGACGAGTCATTTTTCAGAAAGTTTATATTAAAAATGCACAAGAATTTTTTTTAACTCAGAAAAATGACAGTTTAAAAAAACCTTTTTCCTTTGCATTTTAAAATCAATTTTCTCAAAAACCTCAAGGTCTTTTGCCTTACCATACGTAGCAATTTTGATGATAGGATGTATGGGGGCACACAAAAATGCTAAAGTATGGTTCCTGATTGTGTTTGCAAACTAACTAAATAACTTTTTTTTTTTCCTGACATTTCACATCATGATTTTGTATCATCTTTGTGTATTACAATACAATATTCCCATTATACGAAATTCATGCTCATTACTACGGTGACAAATCCTATTTAGCTTTATTTGTGATACTCAGATGAAGCTCTCATCTCTACTCACAGAGATGTACCCAGCAGTCAGCTCTTTATAAGGTACATTTATGAACATTTATATGCTCCTACTCCATGCATGATACTCCCTGCTAAGTGGGTAGGCTGTTATCTGCAGCATCCTGCTCCTATACAGCTCTGTATGCAGCCGCCCTATGCATTCCTGCCACGGGGCTATCTGCTGTCTCCATCCATACACGCTCACTATTCTCAGCCAGGCTATTTCACTATCGGCCACAAGGGGGAGCTCCGGACATAATGAATGCCGTCTCCTTGGCAAGCATACGAGAATCTGATTCCCAGTTACTCCGATACACGCCCCCGAGTGAGTAGGCGGAGCCTTGTCCCTACCTGCGTCTCTCTAGTGTCGCCATTCCTGCAGAGTGCGGGACAGGAGAAACACGTCCGCCTCTTCTGCTCTCCAGGACTGGACTGTCGCAGAGGACAGGTACTCCTATAATATCATGTTGCCGATGAGCGGGCTTCACGTGGGTTTGGGGGCGAGGCTCTGCGCGGGTTTGGGGGCTGGACTTCACACGAGTTTAGGGGCGGGTCTTCACATGGGTTTGGGGTGGGGTTTTGCACGCGTTTGGGCGGGGCTTAGCATGGGTTTGGGTGCGGGGCTTCCCAGGAGTCATGGTGATCTGCCAGCAATCTCCAGCAAGTAAGCCTGTCTGTTAGTCAGTGAGCCAGCTGAAGTTAGCAGCAGGGGCATAGCATAGTTCCCAACTGTCCCTTTTTCAGAGGGACAGTCCCTTTTTGGGAGCCCTGTCCCTCTTTCACCCGCATTTGTCCCTCTTTCTATGTAAATATATATATTTCTATACTAAAACTGTGTTTGACTCTAAACTTTATTCCCAACCTTTAAATTGATATATTACTAATTTTAAAATGTTAGTGTGAAGGAAAATGAACCAGGATAGAAAGGACCAGTGTGGTTTAAATTATAAAACAACATATTTTTCTTATGAAATCTTTATGGTATGCGTGACTAGAGGCGTGGTGAGGGCGTGGCCAGGGGTGTGGCAGGGGCATGGCTTAAGTATCCCTTTTTCAAAAAGTTGGGAGGTATGGCATAGCCGTGGTCGCAGTGGCGACCGGGCCTGCGGATGCGAAGGGCCCAGGCCGTGCGTGTTCCAAGTGCTGGCAGATAATCACACCTGCCGACAGGACCGCATGCTAGAGTCCCATTGCACCTCGGTCACTTTACTGCTCTTCAGCATGCAGGCCCGCCTCCAGCTGTCGCGGCCAATCACTGAAGCGCTACATCCCGGGCCAATCCGGGCAGAGAGCAACGCAAACCACGTGACACTGCCCGGAAGTGTGGCGCAAAGTTCTTGCAGTGTTTATGTCTTCGCAGCAAAATCTGAAGTTGTTGGAGTCTCTCTTCAGGAAATGAGGATACTAAGAAGATGTGAGCACCCTCCCCACCCAGTGTCACTCTACTCCTTCCCCAGTGTGATCCTCCTGGAGGGTAAGTGTGGTGCAGGGAGAGGGGGGACAGGTACATGGGGGGCAGCAGCAGCTCAATGAAGACTCTCAACACCTAATGTACCACCCAGCAGCACCCAGTGTGTAATATCACCCTCCCTTCCACCCTGCAGTACAGTATCACCCTCCCTATCGTTCTGCAGCAACTAGTGTCACCCTCCCTACCTGCTGCACATAGCATCACCTCCCAGTGTCGGAGCTGTGGGCCCCGACATAAGTTTTACATTGGGGCCCCCCAAACACTCTACGTAATAATTCATACAGCACCCCAAAAACTGCCAAGGACAACCACAGTGTCAGAGGTGCAAGAAGGGGATGGGGAGCAGTTTGTTAATGATTACTGCTATTCAAAGCATCTATACAGTGGGATATATTTTATTAAATTTTATGTAAACAATTATTGCACACTTTCTGTAAATCCAATAAACTTCATTTCACTTCTCAAATATCACTGTGTGTGTCTCCTTATATATTTAACTGACATTTTTTATCGTAACAACCAACGATTTATATAGGAAAATCATGACAGGTTGCCCAAACTTTCGCATCCCACTGTAGAAGTGATTATTACCAGCACAGGACCAGTAAAGAGCTAATACTGAGGTTGATGGAGGGCCCTTCGGGGCCCCTCTGGCCTAATGGCCCCGATGCGGTCACAACCTCTGCAACCCCTATTGCTACACCCCTGTCACCTTCCCTCCCATCCTGCAGAACAGTGTCACTCTCGATCCCACCCTGTAGCACTTAGTGTCACCTCCCCCCCCAACCAGTGGCTCCCTCCCAGAAGCACCCAGTATCAACCTATGCCACTCAGCAGTTCCATCCCACCAGCATCTAGGGAACGAACATTTAAAGCATAGTACAATTTGCCGCATTTCATGTTTTCTGAACCACAAGTGTAGGAGATAACATTTACTGCATTTTAACAACTGGGAGGTAATGTTTGTCACCTTTTAATGCTTACTGCATTTCAAGTGTCGGAAGTAAAGATGGCTGCATTTCAAGTGCCGGAGGTAATGGTGGTTGCGTTTCAAGTATCGGAGGTAATGGTGGTTGCGTTTCAAGTATCGGAGGTAATGGTGGTTGCGTTTCAAGTTCGGAGGTAATGGTGGTTGCGTTTTAAGTTCGGAGGTAACGCAGGGGGGGTCCACATCCAGATTCTGCATCGGGGCCCAGAGGTCTATAGCTATGCCACTGGTTAGCAGCCAGCAAAAACAGCTAGTAACACAGCTACTAAACAGCTAGTAACATCCATACAATGCCTCCTCATTGTCTGATGCTTTAAATGTACGTGTGAGAAAAAATTGCCAAGGATAGACACCTTATAGGGAACCTAAAGAAAAATGACAACAAAAGAGTTTTACTTACCTGGGACTTCTACCAGCCACCCTGTGCTCGCGCCATCCTGGAATGATGCTCTGGTCACCCGTTGCATGTAAGTTCCTTTTTTGAGCCACTGCACCTGCGCATACCTGACTGTGCGTGACCTCGCCCTCGCCGTTGTCCTACGCATACATAGAAAAGAAAATCTTGTACTTCGCATGCACAGGATGGCAACGGTGGTGAGAACGAGAACGCCTGTGGCCAGGGGCACACAGGCGCAGTGAACCTAGCCGCAGTGGGGGGCAGGAACATCGTTCCAGGGTGAGGCAGGCACAGGGCGGCTGCAGGGGGCTGTTAGAAGCCCCAGGTAAGTGAAACTTTTTTTCGTCACTTTGCTTTAGGTTCCCTTTAATAGAAGGAAGAAAGCCTCTGGATGATCCTGTGGATCATATATATTTGGGCACGATAAACGCCGTACCATATGAGCGCCACCATCGGTGCCTATTAAAGACTCAGCTATTACTGTGAATTTCAATGCGGGACTTTCCTGATAAAACAACAGGTAAAGGAGGGGTGTCTGTAGGGTTAGGGGGCAGGGGTGTCAGGGTTAGGCGCCCACCTACAGTTAGCTATGGGAGTGGAGTTTTAATATTAGTTACCCACCTAGACCTTTGTGGGGGAAGAGAGGGTTAAGGTTAACTGCCCACAGGGGAGTTTTAGTGTTAGGCACCACCTGGGGCAATTGGTTAGTGTTAGGCATCAAGTGGGAGGGTTCTGTGTAAGTATAGGAATAGGTCAGGACATAGTAAATTATCTGTTAAGTGACCATATTTTACTATTGTAGATAATCGAATATCTGTAAAATTAGTGATATCCTATAGTGCACTGGAGCAGCAGAGGGCTACACTGCACATTAGGGGGACAGCGTTGGGCCACTGAGGCGGCGGATGTGGCATCACAAGGCCGATTCCAGATAAATTTCAGCATGAAATCGATTGGGAATCGGCCTGTGCTGTATGAGTAGCTGACAGATTGTCTCTTGGTTGAATCTGCCCATCATCAGCGAGGTGAGTGGAGCGGGTCATTAGTTACAAGGAACGTTTGCTATGCTGCTCTACCGCAGCATAGCGTGCACTCTATCTCTCCTCTCCACTTTTACCTGTTTCCAGCTGCATTTTTTTTAAATTGCTAGGTCTATTCCCTGAATGTTATTTCATATGCATGATTTTTTCTGCGAGGGGGGGGGTGAAGGAGGGGGCTGGGTGGTCATGGGGTATTGCAGATAGTGTGCAGGGGCCATATATAATGATTATCATGTATGTCCCCTGCACACTTGCACACTATCTGCAATATTACGCCGCACACCGCCGCACAGAGTAAAGATCGTGCATATAAAATAACATTAATGATCAGCCAGTCAGTGTGCGCGTACCTCTGGCCCTTGCACAGTACGCCGCTACACAGCATACAGCAGCTGTCTGTGTTGCCGGCTATGGCATAGCTCCCAACTGTCCCTTTTTCGGAGGGACAGTCCCTCTTTCCTCCTCATTTGTCCCTCTTTCTATGTAAATATATGCATTTCTCTACTTAAAAATGTGTTTGATTGACTCTAAACTTTATTCCCATCCTTTAAATTGATATATTTCTAATTTTTAAATATTAATATGAAGGAAATGAACCAGGATAGAAAGAACCAGTGTCGTTTGAGTTATAAAACAACACATTTTTCTTATGAAATCTTTATGGCAATCATGACTAGGGGTGTGCCGAGAGCGTGATCAGGGTTGTGGTATGGACGTGGCTTAAGTGTCCCTCTTTCTCATCTCAAAAAGTTGGGAGGTATGCAATGGTTGCACAAGGTCGCCAGGAAGAGCGAGATCTCGTCCGCTGAGGAGAAGAAGCACACTTGTCAGTGAGTAAAGAGCGGGACATGTGCTTACAGCGGGAAAAGCGGTGACAGCAGGGTACGCAGTCTCATCAGCCGGCTGCAGAGAACACAGTATTACCATTTTTCTGTGCCTATTTTTACTCGTGCGCTATTATCTGTTATTATTATCTGCGCTATTCTATTTCAACAAACTGGCAAGATACTGTATGACAGTCGTACAGTCAGGAGCATTGCTAGCCCCAAAGATCGGTGGCACGTGCCCTGGATTTTCCCCAGGCAGTCAGCTGTGGTGCTTAAATGGCGGGCATGTTGGGAGCGGTGGAGCATCAATCAGGGTTATGCTGGGTGCTGTGGTGCCTCTGTGGGCATAATGGGTGCTGTGGCGCCAGGCTGGGTGCTGTGATGCCTTTACGAGGGTATGCAGGGAGCTGTGGTGCCTCAATGGGAGTCCCGTGGAAACATGAGAGGAGGTCCACTAGAATGTCAGGGAATGCTATGAGGAAACTCACAGATAACCTGGAGGCTGGCCAGCCCGCCCAGCAAAATTCCAGACTAGCCAGCGCAGAAGCCAGGTAACTCTGCCTAGTTATGTTTAAGTGACACTGCCCATTTATGTGACATGCTCCATTTTTTGTATTATTATTTTTTTGTATTAATGGAGAGGGGGCTTCATCCAAAATTTTGCTGGACAGGTCTACTTAGATTGCTGTCAAGTTTATGTAAATTTGGCTCCACCAATGACCACATCCACATTCTGCTATGTGGCCACACCAATTTACCGTTTGGAGTGCCCAAAAGTGCCCCGGATCTCTTAGGATCCTAGCAACGCCCCTGTGTACAGTAACACAGCATTTTCAGTAAACAGTAGTCTAGAATGCTTCTAACATCTGTATTTTAAAAAAAAGTAATAATTGCTGCACAGAGATATGCAACGCATTCTATATCCAAGGATGCGTACACAAATACACATTTAGGCCTAGGACCACTTGCGCAGCAATTTTAGGGAAAGTGATTTTGGGTCCTGCTTTCCAGGGCTGTGGAGTTGGTACAAAAATCATTTGACTCCAACTCCGTTTGCTCATTTTATGAAAACAGAGACTCCAAGTCCCCAAAATGGCGCTGACTCCGACTCTTTAATCTAATACTTACCAGGGCTGTGGATTTGAAACAAAAATCTTTTCACTTAGTTTATGAAACCTCCGACTTCAAGTCCACAGTCCTGTTGCTTTCCTTCATAAAATGATTCTGAACATGCTGCATGAATTCCTGCAAATTGCAATAGCTCCTGCGGATTCAGTTTCCGCAGCGAAGTACTTTTGAAATCGTTGGCGATTTATAGAAAGCACAAATCTTGCCTATTATTATTATTGATTTAAAAAGCGCCATCTGTGGTGCTGCACACAGTAAGAAAAGAACATGGGGTATGGAATAATACAGAAAAAAGGAATACACCAATATACAAAATACATAATTGGTCACAAAATACAGGATCAATACAGTGACAGTGACAAAATTAACAAGAGGAATATAATGGGTGTGGCATAAGACAGCCACATGACCTTATATTAACTACCTAAAGCCAATGGGCGTGACCGCAGCGGTAGCCCCAGGAACGCCTAACGCCAATTGGTGTCAAGTCCTGGGCCTGGCTTTTGCAGGAAATTGCGTGCGCCGATGCGTGCACATCTCCGCTTGGTAGGTGGAGCTCCGCGCCGCCTTCAGTCTCCCAGCGGCGATCGCCGCTCGGAGACTGTTAGACTGAGAAACCGCCATCTAATTAGGCTGTACAGTGCTGCGATCTAAGGCAGCGCTGTACTGGGGACAGCCGTGTGACACGGCTGTCCCCTCCAGAGGCTCAGGGGTGATCCGCTGTCATAGGCTGAAGCCTATGAAAGCCGATCACAGTGATAGGCTGGCCAGCGGAGGGAGGGCGGGGCCACTGTGTAAATAAAAAAAAAAAGACAATTTTATTTAAAAATATAACATAAATATTTATAAAAACATTGGGGGAGCGATCAGACCCCCCACCAACAGAGAGCTTGTGAAAAATGGCCTGGTCTTTAGGGGAATTTAACCATTTAACGGCATCCTATTAACGGCAACATGACGTTTTAATACGTCGCTGCTACCGCCGTGTGCGCGCCACTACCGCCGCTGTTCCCGTCGGGATCCCGTGCTGGGTGATTGGGGAAGAAGACCGAACGGTCCTCTACCCAATTGCAGTGCCTAGAGTGAATGGACGTGACCGCGAACAGCGGCTACATCCATTCACAAAAACAGGAAATGTGGCGGAAAAAACGAGGTATAGATCATTTTATTGTGATAAGTAGTAATAAAGTTATTAGGGAATAAAAGGGAGGAGCACTGACAACTGAAAATTGCTCTGGTCCGTTAGGATAAAAACCCTTGGGGGTGAACTGGTTAACACTGCGGTCCTCCAGTGGTTCATACATAAATAATATATTTTACTAAAACTATGGCATGACATACATTGTCAGACTGTAGCACCTTAAACGATAAATCTCATATGGTTAACACATGCACGATCATTACTTTTATGCTGTTACTGTTGACTTCTTCTGGTGAACTAGTTTTACACAGATACGTAGCACAGTCTATTTTTGTTTTTTGGGGGGTAGACTAGTATTATTATTTAGTATTTATATAGCGCTGACATCTTCCGCTGCGCTGTACAGATATAATGCTTGCCTGGATAATGTACTGGTTAAGGGCACTACTTGTGAGTGACACAGGAGACCAGGGTTTGATTCTCGGCTCTTCCTGTTAAGTAAGCCAGCACCTATTCAGTATGGGGCATTTTACTGCAGCCTAGCGTCAGAGCAATGAAAGTCTACAGGTAATAACACACTGCACGTGATTAGTTGTGATGCGCCGGAAGTCCCTAATCTATCGTGAGCGCATACCTACATTACAGTGCGGCTCCTGCAGTGAGATGCTTGTTATGTAAGTCTATGGCTACGCGTGTTTTTTAAAATGACCACTGCAAGTTTTATGCGTCACAGAAGCATATTTTAGCAACATGCACGTCATCGATTTGGCCACAGGAACAGTGTCACTTCCTGCTTGGACTGCTGCCAGACCGGGATAATCGTGGTAATCCCCTAAGGCCTGTTTTTGGCTGCTACACAGTGTGAAACCGGCCTCAGTAATCTTGTTTTAAGGACATTATATCAAAGTTGCATCAGCCTGTGGGTTTTCAAATCCAGACCTCCATTGGGTTGATAAATTTGATTCCCATTGAAAATGTTTGTGTGATGATGTTGTCGGCACATTCAAATATGTAAATAATGAAGTATTTAAAGGATACCAGAACTCCATTGGTTTGGAGAAACCATTCTCCTCTCTGCCCCCATAGCTCACGTAAAAGCCCTCCAGGATCCTCTTCCGGTTGGCTGGCTCGGGACTTACTGCGTTGGCACCGGTCAGACAGCGCTTGTCCTACAGCATGCGCCGTGGATGAGAGCGCACTGTGCATGGCGTCATGCCCATGACACAGTGACGTCCTACGCATACGTAGTGCACTCCCGGCCATGGGCGCGTGCTGTAGGACAAGCGCAGGCCGACCGGCGCCAGCGCAGCAAGTTCTGACCCGGCCGAGCTACGGGGGCAGGTGAGCTATGGGGGCAGATAGGAGAACAGGGGGAGCGGTGGGCATAAGGCCGGATGGTAGTGTAGGCCTGAATCCCCCCCCCCCCCCCCCCCCCGTTTTTCCAAACAATTTGAGCTCTGGTATCCTTTAATAAGAACATTTCATTCATTCATTTCAAGGATGTCTTATTTTCGTGTTCCCTTTATTTTATTTTTTTGCCAGTGTATAATTCATGCCGGTTTAGCAGTTAATAGTAAGTTACACATACATGCTAGCATCACCAAGAAGAAAAATGTTTTAGGACCACAGGCTTACATCCCCCTAGTGACCAGGCTATTTTTTTTACAATTCAGGCCACTGCAGCTTTAAAAGCTCGCTGCAGGGCCGTACAACTCTACACACAAATGGATCTTCCTTCCTTTTCTGCCCATCAACAGCTCTTTCTGTTGGTGGGCTCTGATCGCTGATCGGATGTTGTTTTTTTAATTAATTTTATTGGGTTTTTTTTTTTTTTAAATAAAAATCTATATTTTTTTCCTTTCTCTTCCCGAGGAGCGATCAGCTTGATAGTCTCTCATAGGCATCAGCCTATGAGAACAATCCTTTCCCTTCCTACTCCAGGGGACAGGCAAGTGACAAGGCTGTCCCCAGTACAGTGCTGCAGTAGATTGCAGCGCTGTACAATTTAAATAGACGGCGGTTTCACTGTCTAACAGTCTGCTAGTAGAGATGGTCCAAACTGTTTGCCAGTGAGCAGTATTCTGCAAACATCCAAATGCGAACAGCGAACATTTGGCGTGTTCGATTTGCTCCCTCGACACCATCATTGAGCTACACTTTGACCCCTTACTTCACAATCAGCAGACACATGGCAGCCAATCAGCTATCACCCCTTCCTGGACCCCCCAACCCCTATCAAAAAGTAGTTGTGGTGACTATATTGGATTAATTATCTGCTGGATGCAGACTGTTAGTGAGAACAGGGTCAGACTTGCTGCAGATAGGTAGGCAAAGCATTAGCTAGGCCTGTGTTTTTGTTCCTCACTTCAAACAGTCATATTGAGTGTGTTTTGTGTGACACTCCACAGCCCACTGACACACAGGGCTGTGTGCAAACTACTGCTGTTGCCTCATTAAATTACAAGCACAGAACCACTCCAGTGCATTATTATTTCACTGTATTCTGATAGTACTATTGAATCTCTCTGTAGGAGACACTCCGCAGCCCACTGACACCCAGAGCTGTGCATAATGTGATTCCTGCCCTTTAAGGATTAAAACCCAACCTCGCGCTAACTCTTTTTGGTGAGACTTTTGGCATGGATCCCCCTCTGGCATGCCCTAGTACACGTGTTAGACCCCTTAAAATAGCTTTTTCATCACTTTTGTGGCCAAAAAAAACCTCTTTGTAGTCTTTTGTATGTTTTAAAATTCACCTGCCCATTGAAGTCTATGGCGGTTCGCCAGATTTGCCTGTTCGCGAACATTTTTAGAAGTTCACTTTTGCCGAAAATTTGATGTTCACAACATCTCTATCTGCTAGCGGCGATCGCCGCCGGCAGACTGTTAAGGCAAGGATGTGCACACAATGGCGGGCACGATTCCCGCTGATCGCCTCTCCCAATCAGCATTAGGCAGTCCTGGGGGAGCCACCTTGCAACCACCCATTGGCGTTAGGCGGTCGTAATACAATTACCGTCTAGTCCCACAGTAGCTAAAGCAAACTTTTTTTAAAGAAAAAACAAAAAATAGTATGGTTCTGCTGCGCCCTCATCTATCTCAAACAACCTGCAACATATTAACCCCTTGCCGTCCGCCTCACGCCAATTGTCGTGAATGCGGCGGCAACCACAGAACCGCCTGATGCCAAGTCATGGGGCGGGGTTTTGCAGGAGATGCGCGTGCATCTCCGCTTGAATGACGGCGCTCCACTTAGTCATCAGTTTCCCAGCTGCGATCGCCGCTAGGAGACTGTTAGACGGCGAAGCATTGTATAGCGCTGCGATCTACGATAGCGTTGTACTGGGGATAGCCATGATTCTCGCTGTCCCCCTAGGAGACTCAGAGTGCGATCGACTCTCATAGGCTGATGTCTATAAGCCCTGATCACTGTGATTGGCTGGCGGGGGGAGGGGTTTAATAAAAAATAAATAGAAAAATGGCAATATTTATTAAAAAAAACCACAAATACATAAATAAATAAACACAGCAGGAGGGATCAGAGCCCACCAACAGAAAGCTCTGTTGGTGGGCAGAAAAGGGGGGGATCACTTGTGAGCTTGCACTCCGTGGTCACACCCCACCACCAGATTCCAACCACCTCAGCGATCAGGTGGGTCATGCATGCGCTGGTCTATGAGTCAGTTGAGGCATATCCACAGCGATCACTGGGTAGCCTCACTTCCTTTTTTCAATTCTTTAATAGCTCAAAAAAAGATAAGACCATAAAAACACATAGCGTAACAATTGGTTGGTGTGATCACGGAGTCCCAGAATTGGTTCTTCACATTCACAGGGGAGCGTCTGTCATGGAGTTTCTGCCTAATAGTGATGATTGTAATCTGTCAATTACGAGAACGCAACATTTTATGTACATTACTGCAATTACAGCCATACGTCATTACAGTTTGGAAATTCAATTGATTTCAAGTAATACATTCATAATTTCATGCCGAATTTAGCAGTTGATAGCAAAGTCCCCATACATACTATCATCACCAGAATTGCTATGTATGCTAAAGGAAATAGTAGGAAGAAGTAAAACAAAAAAAAATGGAATGTTTCAAAATGGCGAGTCGTTTTTCAGAAAGTTTATGTTAATGCACAGGAATTTTTTTTTTTTTTAACTCAGAAAAATGACAATTTAACCACTTAAGGACCGCCCCCAGCCGATGGGCGGTGGCAAGGGCTGGGCCCAAACGACCGCAATACGCCCATCCTCGGTGGCGGCGGCATCATGCGCCCCCCTCGCGCTGTAACCCCCCGGCCGTTCTGAAGCGCCGGCGGGTTACTAGCTGCCCGATCGCCGCTGACAAATTGTATAATAGGCTTTGTAATGTATACAAAGCCTATTATACAGGCTGCCTCCTGCCCTGGTGGTCCCAGTGTCCGAGGGCCCACCAGGGCAGGCTGCAGCCACCCTAGTCTGCACCAAGCACACTGATCCTGCCCCCCCTGCCCCCTGATCGCCCACAGCACCCCTCAAACCCCCCTGCCCACCCCCCAGACCACTGTTTGCACCCAATCACCCATCAATCACTCCCTGTCACTATCTGTCAACGCAATTTTTTTATTATTCCCTAAACTGCCCCCTGGGGACTCCTGATCACCCCCCCCCCCCTCCCCAGACCCCTCCCACCCCTGTGTACTGTATGCATCTATCCCCCCTGTAATAACCCACTGATCACCTGTCAATCACCCCCTGTCACTGCCACCCATCAATCAGCCCCTAACCTGCCCCTTGCGGGCAATCTGATCACCCACCCACACCAATAGATCGCCTGCAGATCCGACGTCAGATCACCTCCCAAGTGCAATGTTTACATTTGTTCTCTCCTCTTAACACCCACTAATTATCCATCAATCACCCATCAATCACACCCTATCACCACCTGTCACTGTTATCCATCAGATTAGACCATAATCTGCCCCTTGCGGGCACCCAATCACACGCTCAGATTGCCCTCAGACCCCCCCTTATCAATTCACCAGTGCATTATTTACATCTGTTCTTCCCTGTAATAACCCTGATTACCTGTCAATCACCCCCTGTCACTGCCACCCATCAATCACCCCCTGTCACTGCCACCCATCAATCAGCCCCTAACCTGCCCCTTGCGGGCTATCTGATCACCCACCCACACCATCAGATTGCCTGCAGACTCGCCGTCAGATCACCTCCCAAGTGCATTGTTTACATCTGTTCTCTCCTCCAAACACCCACTAATTACCCATCAATCACCCCCTGTCACCACCTGTCACTGCTACCCATCAGATTAGACCCCTATCTGCCCTTAGGGCACCCAATCACCCGCCCACACCCTCAGAACGCCCTCAGACCCCAGCCCTGATCACCTAGCCAGTGCATTGCTTGCATCTATCCCCCCCCCCCCCCCTAATCACACCTTGAGACACGCATCAATCACCACCTGTCACCACCTGTCACCCCCTAGCACACCTACCCATCAGATCAGGCCCTAATTTGACCCGTGTGGGCTCCTGATCACTCGGCCAAACCCTCAGATCCCCCTTCTGATCACCTCCACAGTGCATTGATTGCATCTATTTTCCCCTCTAACCACCCCCTAAGACCCATCAATCAACTCCTGTCACCCCCCTAGCACTCCTATCTATCAGATCAGGCCCAATACAACCTGTCATCTAAAAGGTCACCCTGCTTATGACCGGTTCCACAAAATTCGCCCCCTCATAGACTACCTGTCATCAAAATTTGCAGATGCTTATACCTCTGAACAGTCATTTTGAGAAATTTGGTTTCCAGACTACTCACGGTTTTGGGCCCGTAAAATGCCAGGGTAGTATAGGAACCCCACAAGTGAACCCATTTTAGAAAAAAAGACACCCCAAGGTATTCTGTTAGGAGTATGGTGAGTTCATAGAAGATTTTATTTTTTGTCACAAGTTAGCGGAAAATTACACTTTGTGAAAAAAAACTACTAAAATCAATTTCCGCTAACTTGTGACAAAAACTAAAATCTTCTATGAACTCACCATACTCCTAACAGAATACCTTGGGGTGTCTTCTTTCTAAATTGGGGTCATTAGTGGGGTTCCTATACTGCCCTGGCATTTTAGGGGCCCTAAACCGTGAGGAGTAGTCTTGAAACCAAATGTCACAAAATGGCCTGTGAAATCCTAAAGGTACTTATGGGACTTTGGGCCCCTTAGCGCAGTTAGTGTGCAAAAAAGTGCCACACATGTGGTATCGCCGTACTCAGGAGAAGTAGTATGTGTTTTGGGGTGTATTTTTACACATACCCATGCTGAGTGGGAGGAATATCTCTGTAAATGGACAATTGTGTGTAAAAAAAAAATAAAAAATATTGTCATTTACAGAGATATTTCTCCCACCCAGCATGGGTATGTGTAAAAATACACCACAGAACACATTATACTACTTCTCCTGAGTACGGCAATACCACATGTGTGGCACTTTTTTGCAGCCTAACTGCGCTAAGAGGCCCAAAGTCCAATGAGTACCTTTAGGATTTACAGGGGTGCTTACAATTAGGCACCCCCCAAAATGCCAGGACAGTAAACACACCGCACAAATGACCCCATTTTGGAAAGTAGACACTTCAAGGTATTCAGAGAGGAGCATAGTGAGTCCGTGGCAGATTTCATTTTTTTTTTTTTGTCGCAAGTTAGCAGAAATGGAAACTTTTTCCTTTTTTTTGGTCACAAAGTGTCATTTTCCGCTAACTTGTGACAAAAATAAAATCTTCTATGAACTCACCATGCCTCTCAGTGAATACTTTGGGATGTCTTCTTTCCAAAATGGGGTAATTTGGGGGGTATTTATACTATCCTGGAATTTTAGCACCTCATGAAACATTACAGGTGGTCAGAAAAGTCAGAGATGCTTTAAAATGGGAAAATTCACTTTTGGCACCATAGTTTGTAAACGCTATAACTTTTACTCAAACCAATTAATATACACTGAATGGATTTTTTTTTTTTATCAAAGACATGTAGCAGAATAAATTTGGACAAAAATGTATACAGAAAGTTTACTTTATTTGAAAAATGTCAGCACAGAAAGTAAAAAAAAAAAATTTTTTGGACAAAATTCATGCCTTTTTTGATGAAAATAATAAAAACTAAAACTCGCAGCAGCAATCAAATAGCACCAAAAGAAAGCTGTATTAGTGACAAAGAAAGGAGGTAAAATTCATTTAGGTGGTAGGTTGTATGACCGAGCAATAAACCGTAAAAGCTTCAGTGGTCTGAATGGAGAAAAAGGCTCTGGTCCTTAAAGGACTTACGAGGCCAAAATGGTTAAAAAAGTCAAGTACCTGCAAGAGGTTTAAATGCACGGAGGGCGCCGTACGCGCCCTCCGTGCAGTTCCACCGGGTCCCCTTCCTGAACGCGCCCCCCGTGTCGATCGCGACCCCACAGGCCGGGTCGGGCTCTCATGCCACTCCTACAGTGCGTGGTTCGGAGGTTTGGCCCTACAGCTGCGCAGCCGCACTTGCGGCAATGCGGACTGCGCAGCCGCGGCCAGCTCCGGCGGCCATATTAAAAGCGGCATGAGAGCCCGGCCTGTGGGGTCGCGATCGGCACGGGGGACGCTTTCAGGAAGGGGACCCGTCGGAACTGCACGGAGGGCACGGACGACGTCCTCCGTGCATTTAAACATCTTGCGGTACTTGACTTTAACGATTTTGGCCTCGTAAGTCCTTAAAGGGGCGAAAAGACTGTGGTCCTCAAGTGGTTAAAAAAACATTTTTCCTTTGCATTTTAACCACTTCACAACTGAGGGGTTTTACCCCTTCAGCATCCGAGCAATTTTCTCCTTTCAGCGCTCCTTACATTCATTTGCCTATAACTTTATCATTACTTATCACAATAAAATGAACTTTGTCTTGTTTTTTTTCACCACCTATTAGGCTTTCTTTAGGTGGGATACTATGCCAAGAATTATTTTATTCTAAATGTGTTTTAATGGGAAAATAGGAAAACATTTGGAAAAAAAAACATTATTTTTCTGTTTTCCGACATTATAGTTTTTAAAGAATGCATGCTACTATAATTAAAATCCATGTAACTTATATGCCCATTTGTCCCAGTTATTACACCATTTAAATTATTTCCCTACCACAATGTTTGGCGCCAATATTTTATTTGCAAATAAAGGTGCATTTTTTTCAGTTTTGCGTCTATCCCTAATTACAAGCCCATAATTTATAAAGTAACAGTGTTATACCCTCTTGATATAAATATTTAAAGATTTCAGTCCCTAAGGTAACTATTTAAGTTTTTTTTTTTTATTGTAATTTTTTATTTATTTATTTTAATATTACAAAAAAAAAAATATTGGGGAGTGTGGGAGTTAATGAGTTAAAATTAATAGTGATAATGTAAGTGTATGTGAAAAATGTTTTTGGGTGTAGTATTACTTTTTGGCCACAAGATGGCCACATTTTTTTTCAGGCGTCCTACAAGCGTCGGAAGGACGCTTGCAGGAAGGGAGGCTGGGAACCTGAGTTTTTTCACAATGGTCGCGCTGCTTCTAATAGAAGCATGCCGATCATTGCGGGGGCAGAGATCAACGAACGGGAATGGATTTTCCCGTTCATTGATCTTCGGGCGAGCGGGCGGCGGCGTGCATAATCGCAGGAGTGCGCGCACGTGTGAGCGGGAGCGCGGGCAGCGGCGGGGGGTGCGTATATCTATGCTCCGGGCGGGGAACTGAAGTCCAAAGGAGCGTAGATATACTGTACCCGGGCGGCGAAGTGGTTAAAATCATTTTTCTCAAAAACCTCAAGGTCTTTTGCCTTAACATACGTAGCAATTTTGATGATAGCATGTATGGGGGCTTTGCTATGAACCGCTAAAATCGACACAAAATTACACAAAAATGCTAAAGTATGGTTCCTTATTGTGTTTGCAAACGAACTAAATAACAATTTTTTTCTGAAATTTCACATCATGATTTTGTATCATCTTTGTGTATTACAATACAATATTCCCATTATACGAAATTCATGCTCATCACTACTGACTAATCCTATTTAGCTTTATTTGTGATGCTCAGATGAAGCCCTCATCTCTACTCACAGAGATGTACCCAGCAGTCAGCTCTTTATAAAGTATACAGGGAGTGCAGAATTATTAGGCAAATGAGTATTTTGACCACATCATCCTCTTTATGCATGTTGTCTTACTCCAAGCTGTATAGGCTCGAAAGCCTACTACCAATTAAGCATATTAGGTGATGTGCATCTCTGTAATGAGAAGGGGTGTGGTCTAATGACATCAAAACCCTATATCAGGTGTGCATAATTATTAGGCAACTTCCTTTCCTTTGGCAAAATGGGTCAAAAGAAGGACTTGACAGGCTCAGAAAAGTCAAAAATAGTGAGATATCTTGCAGTGGGATGCAGCACTCTTAAAATTGCAAAGCTTCTGAAGCGTGATCATTAAACAATCAAGTGTTTCATTCAAAATAGTCAACAGGGTCGCAAGAAGCGTGTGAAAAAACCAAGGCGCAAAATACCTGCCCATGAACTGAGAAAAGTCAAGCGTGCAGCTGCCAAGATGCCACTTGCCACCAGTTTGGCCATATTTCAGAGCTGCAACATCACTGGAGTGCCCAAAAGCACAAGGTGTGCAATACTCAGAGACATGGCCAAGGTAAGAAATGCTGAAAGACGACCTCCACTGAACAAGACATACAAGCTGAAACGTCAAGACTGGGCCAAGAAATATCTTAAGACTGATTTTTCTAAGGTTTTATGGACTGATGAAATGAGAGTGAGTCTTGATGGGCCCGTGGCTGGATTGGTAAAGGGCAGAGAGCTCCAGTCCGACTCAGACGCCAGCAAGGTGGAGTACTGGTTTGGGCTGGTATCATCAAAGATGAGCTTGTGGGGCCTTTTCGGGTTGAGGATGGAGTCAAGCTCAACTCCCAGTCCTACGGTTTCTGGAAGGCACCTTCTTCAAGCAGTGGTACAGGAAGAAGTCTGCATCCTTCAAGAAAATCATGATTTTCATGCAGGACAATGCTCCATCACACGCGTCCAAGTACTCCACAGCGTGGCTTGCAAGAAAGGGTATAAAAGAAGAAAAACTAATGACATGGCCTCCTTGTTCACCTGATCTGAACCCCATTGAGAACCTGCGGTCCATCATAAAATGTGAGATTTACAAGGAGGGAAAACAGTACACCTCTGAACAGTGTCTGGGAGGCCGTGTTTGCTGCTGCACGCAATGTTGATGGTGAACAGATCAAAACACCGACGGAATCCATGGATGGCAGGCTTTTGGGTGTCCTTGCAAAGAAAGGTGGCTATATTGGTCACTGATTTGTTTTTGTTTTGTTTTTGAATGTCAGAAATGTATATTTGTGAATGTTGAGATGTTATATTGGTTTCACTGGTAAAAATAAATAATTGAAATGGGTATATATTTGTTTTTTGTTAAGTTGCCTAATAATTATGCACAGTAATAGTCACCTGCACACACAGATATCCCCCTAAAATAGCTAAAACTAAAACAAACTAAAAACTACTTTCAAAAATATTCAGCTGATATTAATGAGTTTTTGGGTTCATTGAGAACATGGTAGTTGTTCAATAATAAAATTATTCCTCAAAAATACAACTTGCCTAATAATTCTGAACTCCCTGTATTTATGAACATTTATATGCTCCTACTCCATGCATGATACTCCCTGCTAAGTGGGTAGGCTGTTATCTGCAGCATCCTGCTCCTATACAGCTCTGTATGCAGCGGCCCTATGCATTCCTGCCACGGGGCTATCTGCTGTCTCCATCCATGCACGCTCACTATTCTCAGCCAGGCTATTTCACTATCGTCCACAAGGGGGAGCTCCGGACATAATGAATGCCATCTCCTTGGCAAGCATACGATAATCTGATTCCCAGTTACTCCGATACACGCCCCCGAGTGAGTAGGCGGAGCCTTGTCCCTACCTGCGTCTCTGTAGTGTCGCCATTCCTGCGGAGTGAGGAACAGGAAAAACACGTCCGCCTCTTCTGCTCTCCAGGACTGGACTGTCCGCAGAGGACAGGTACTCCTATATCATGTTGTCGATGAGCGGGGCTTCACGTGGGTTTGGGAGCGAGGCTGTGCGCGGGTTTGGGGGCTGGACTTCACACGAGTGTAGGGGCGGGGCTGTGCGCGGGGTTGGGGGCTAAACTTCACATGTGTTTAGGGGCGGGGCTTCGCACGGGTTTGGGGGCGGGGCTTCCCAGGAGTCATGGCGATCTGCCAGCAGTCTCCAGTAAGTAAGCCTGTCTGCTAGAAATGGGAAGTTCGGATCTTTTCAATGATTTGGATCGGATCATTGAAAAGATCCGGATCTTTGATCCGAATCTCGGATCATTTTACTAGGGAATCATTGGGGGGGAGGGGTGAAATGACTAGCAGGACAGGACTTTCCCTGCGGTGGACACACAGAGAAGGGGAGAAGATGGACAGAGAGCAGGGAGTGGACAGAGAAGGGAGGAGGGACGAGCAGAGAGCAGAAATGTTTGCACACAATACCCACATGCTGCAATCATATGCTTTACATATATTTCACCTATATGTTCATCTGTATACTTTGAATGCAAACGTCGCACAGTGAAAGAAAGCATTCCCCAAAGCATTCCCAGAAGTGAAGTGCAGCTGTTTAGAGCAGTGCAGGAGGATCATATTGCACTGCAATCACAGTGCCTGCCCTTCTAGCCCAGCACGCTGCAAAGTTACTGAGCTGAGCCAAAAGTTTCCAATGTGTTCACTGTGCACAACTACGGAACAGACAGCCTATAATAAGCAGCACATTATAGCCAGTATGTGTGCTCTACACATATCTGGCAGTGGCACCGATGTCCCCTCTCTCTCATCTACCTGTCCCTGCAAGGCTGGCTCCCCTCCAACAGAGCGATCTATCTCTGCTCTGCTTCCAGGACCCCGCTGCGAGGGGGGCGTGCTGCTCCTGTCCCCGCCCCCTTTGCGATCCGAATCACTCATTTTGATGATTCGACTCACAAAAGAGATTCGGATCAAAGATCCGAATCGTTCATGACCCGGACAACACTACTGTCTGCCAGTCAGTGCATAGCTCCCAACTGTCCCACTTTTGGAGGGACAGTCCCTGTTTGGGAGCCCTGTCCCTCTTTCCTCCTCATTTGTCCCTCTTTCTATGTAGATATATATATTTCTCTACTAAAAAATGTGTTTGATTGACTCTAAGCTTGATTTCCATCTTTTAAATTGATATATTACTAATTTTAAAATGTTAATATGAAGGAAAATGAACCAGGATAGAAAGGACCAGTGTGGTTTGAATTATAAAAAAATATTTTTCTTATAAAGTCTTTATGGTATGCATGACTAGGGGTGTGGCGGGGGCGTGATTAGAGGTGTGGCTTAAGTGTCCCTCTTTCTCATCTCAAAAAGTTGGGAGGTATGTCAGTGAGCCAGCTGAAGTTAGCAGCAGGGGGCGTAGGGCTGTGGTTGCAGTGGCGACCGGGCCTGCGGGTGTGAGGGACCCAGGCCGTGCGTGTTCCAAGTGCTGGCAGATAATCACACCTGCCGACAGGACCGCATGCTAGAGTCCCGTTGCGCCTCTGTCACTTTACTGCTCTTCAGCGTGCAGGCCTGCCTCATCAGACCCGCCTCCATCTGTCGCGACCAATCACTGAAGTGCTACATCCCGGGCCAATCCGCGCAGAGAGCAACGCAAACCACGTGACACTGCCCAGAAGTGTGGCGCAAATTTTGATTGGCGCAGTTCTTTCAGCGTTTGTCTCCGCAGCAAAATCTGAAGTTGTTGGAGACTCTCTTCAGGAAATGAGGATACTATGAAGATGTGAGCACCCTCCCCACCCAGTGTCACTCTACTCCTTCCCCAGTGTCATCCTCCTGGAGGGTAAGTGCGGTGCAGGGAGAGGGGGGACAGGTACATGGGGGGCAAAAGCAGCTCAATGAAGACCCTCAACACCTAATATACCACCCAGCAGCACCCAGTGTGTAATATCACCCTCCCTTCCACCCTGCAGTACAGTATCACCCTCCCTATCGTTCTGCAGCAACTAGTGTCACCCTCCCTACCTGCTGCACATAGCATCACCTTCCAGTGGCGTAGCTAAGGAGCTGTGGGCCCCGATGTAAGTTTTAAAAACTGCCAAGGACAACCACAGTGTCAGAGGTGCAAGAAGGGGATAGGGAGCAGTTTGTTAATGATTACTGCAATTCAAAGCATCTATACAGTGGGATGTATAGTTCCAATAATTAGTTCTAAAGGTTTTGGAATCAATAAAATGAAAACAGTACCCAAATGTATGCACCTGCATAATTTTATGTAAACAATTATTGCACACTTTCTGTAAATCCAATAAACTTCATTTCACTTCTCAAATATCACTGAGTGTGTCTCCTATATGATACATGTAAATTTTTTATCGTAACAACCAATGATTTATACAGGAAAATCATGACGATTAACAAGGTTGCCCAAACTTTCGCATCCCACTGTAGAAGTGATTATCACCAGCACAGGACCAGCACAGCAAGTTGAGGGAGGGCCCTTCGGGGCCCCTCTGGCCTAATGGCCCCGATGCGGTCGCAACCTCTGCAACCCCTATTGCTACACCCCTGTCACCTTCCCTCCCACCCTGCAGAACAGTGTCACCCTCGATCCCACCCTGTAGCACTTAGTGTCACCTTCCCCCCCACCCACTGGCTCCCTCCAAGAAGCACCCAGTATCACCCTATGCCACTCAGCAGTTCCATCCCACCAGCATCTAGGGAACGAACATTTAATGCATAGTACAATTTGCCGCATTTCATGTTTTCTGAACTACAAGTGTAGGAGATAACATTTACTGCATTTAACAACTGGGAGGTAATGTTTGTCACCTTTAACGTTTGCTGCATTTCAAGTGTCGGAGGTAACGATGGTTGCATTTGAAGTGTCGAAGGTAACGATGGTTGAATTTTAAGTGATGGAGGTAACAGTGGTTGTGTTTCAAGTTTTGGAGGTAATGATGGTTGCATTTTAAGTGATGGAGGTAACGGTGGTTGTGTTTCAAGTATCGGATGTAATGGTGGTTGCGTTTCAAGTTCGGAGGTAACGCAGGGGGGGTCCACATCCAGATTCTGCATCGGGGCCCAGAGCTCTATAGCTATGCCACTGGTTAGTAGTCAGGAAAAACAGTCAGTAACACAGCTAATAAACAGCTAGTAACACATGGAGGTAGAGTTCCATTCAATGCCTCCTCATTGTCTGATGCTTTAAATGTACGTGTGAGAAAAAATTGCCAAGGATAGACACCTTATAGGGAACCTAAAGAAAAATGACAACAAAAGAGTTTTACTTTCCTGGGACTTCTACCAGCTACCCTGTGCTCGCGCCATCCTGGAACGATGCTCCGGTCACCCGTCGCATGTAAGTTCCTTTTTCGAACCACTGCACCTGCGCATACCTGGCTGTGCGTGACCTCGCCCTCACCGTTGTCCTACGCATGCATAGAAAAGAAAATCTTGTACTTCGCATGCACAGGATGGCAACGGCGGTGAGAGCGAGAACACCTGTGGCCAGGGCCGCACAGGCGCAGTGAACCTAGCCGCAGTGGGGGGCAGGAACATCGTTCCAGGATGACGCAGACACAGGGCAGCGGCTGCAGCGGGGTTTTAGAAGCCCCAGGTACGTGAAACTTTTTTTCGTCACTTTGCTTTAGGTTCCCTTTAATAGAAGGAAGAAAGTCTCTGGATGATCCTGTGGATCATATATATTTGGGCACGATAAACGCCGTACCATATGAGCGCCACCATCGGTGCCCATTAAAGACTCAGCTATTACTGTAAATTTCGACGTAGGACTTTCCTTATAAAATAGCAGGTGAAGGAGGGGTGTCTGTAGGGTTAGGGGGGAGGGTGTCAGGGTCATGCGCCCACCTACAGTTAGCCATGGGAGTGGAGTTTAAGATTAGTTACCCACCTAGACTTATGTGGGGTTGCTTGCAGACTGCATGTGTTCGGTGGCACATGAGAGACTCTCTGTGCCATCAGTTATTTTGATACACTTATTTGCAAATTACAAGCAAATCTTCTGACCACCTGTCTCTCTTTGATACACCCCACTTAGTATGTTTGATTAATGCCTATCTGGACAAACTTGGAATTTATTGTATCTAAAGCTGGCCAGGGCTGGCTACACCCCATCAGGTGCGGGGGGGGGGGGGGGGGGAGGGGGGGATCAGCACAGACACCCTCCTGTGCTTTAAAGAGAATCTGTATTGTTAAAATCGCACAAAAGTAAACATACCAGTGCGTTAGGGGACATCTCGTATTACCCTCTGTCACAATTTCGCCGCTCCTCGCCGCATTAAAAGTGGTTAAAAACAGTTTTAAAAAGTGTGTTTATAAACAAACAAAATGGCCACCAAAACAGGAAGTAGGTTGATGTACAGTATGTCCACACATAGAAAATACATTCATACACAAGCAGGCTGTATACACCCTTCCTTTTGAATCTCAAGAGATCATTTGTGCATTTCTTTCCCCCTGCAGCTATCTTCCACTGAAGTGTCAGGCTGTTTCTTCCTGCAGAGTGCAGACAGCTTTGCCCTTGTCTGTAATTCCTCAGTATGTGAAAGCCTAGCCAGCTCAGAGGAGGATTTATCCAGCTTGTAAAAGATAAGAGAGAAGAGAGAAGCTGTCCTAATCTAAATAATACACAGGCAGTGTGCAGAGAGGGGCCTGGAGGGAGGAGATGCATCACAGAACCACAACACTGAAGAACTTGGCAGCCTTCCAGACACAGGCTGACAAGTCTGACAAGAGAGAGATAAGTTGATTTATTACAGAGATGGTGATAGTAGAACGTGCTGCAGTAAGCCAGAACACATTAGAATAACTTTTGGAACTTGTAGGATGATAAAAAACAGGATGCAATTTTTGTTACGGAGTCTCTTTAAGCTGGCCATACACTGGCCCGATTTGCCGCCGTTCGACAGCAGATTCGATCACTGGGATCGAAACTGCTGCCAATTGTTCGCGCTAAACGCACCCGCCGATCCGATTTCCTACCCAAATCGGATCGGTCCGTCGATTGCGCCGTGCGGGAAATGACCGTCGATCGCCCGCAGGTAGGGAGCGCGTCGCTAGCGGCGGCCGATCCAATACAGGTACGCATTACCTGACGCTGGCTCCTGGGCATCTTCTCCACGCTGCACCGCTCTGTTCCTGCTCCATCCCAGCGTACATTAACTTCCTGTGTCACTCCAGTGACCAGGAAGTTCAAATAGAGGGCGCTCTATTTGAACTTCCTGGTCACGGAGTGACACAGTGTACGCTGGGATGCGGTGCAGCGCGGAGAAGAGGACCCGGAGCAGCTTCAGGTAATGTATACAGGGGGGGGGGGGGGAGGGGAGGGGAGGACAGGCAGCAGGAGCAGCTCAACAGATTGTGATTGGTTTCAGGCTGAAATCGATTCACAATCTGTTTGCAGTAAAGGCAGCCATACGATCCCTCTCTGATCAGATTTGATCAGATAGGGATCTGTCAGTTGGTCGATCGAATTGCAAATCCACCAGTGTATGGCTACTGTGAAGTTTAGAGGGGTCGCAGCCAGCACGCAGTACACAGATGTATAAAATAAAGTCCATTTATTGTGCAGTAGAAGAAAAACAGCTTCAGTTCAGCAGTAACAAGTGGAAAATAAACAGTCAGCTTACTTCAGCTTTGTAATATAAAGTCCAGCAGGTTTAAACAAAGTTCATTTTTCATCAGGCCAATACCATACTAACAACAGACCAGGGTATGGTTTGGCTTCCATTAAGTGCTCCAATATTCCTTGTCAGGAGATTCCGTAGCAGACATGCTACTCCTCCAACACCTCTCCTCAGACTGCCTGTGAGGCTGCTTCTTATGCATAAATTTGCATCTCATCAATACCATATTAGTGAGGCTCTCAGCCCCACTGACCACCAGGTGTGTACCTAGGTGGGATGGGAAGGCCCACCCTTCCTTCCCTCCCATCCCAGGAGTCCGGCCCTGAAAAGAAAAAAACCAAGCAGCAACTGCTTGCTGCCAAAATCCGGACTCCTTTCCTAGGACCACACAAGGTTTTAAAGTGACCATAGTCCAAATACCGGGGAAATGTACCTCCCATCTACTACCCAGCCCCGATGGCCCCTACACTACTTCTACTGTTACATCCAGGTATTATGATCATTTTAGACCATTTGAAAAAGCTTTTTGTTTGTATACAGTGGCGTATAGTGCTACAAACTTTATCTTGTACTATAGGGTCTACTCACTTAATGACCAGGTGTTGAGTTGAAGTGATCCAGTGTATTGGACTGCATTTGCTGACTGTTATTGTTTTTGTTCTGAAATTCCCACAACATTTATTGAGAACACTTATCAGTTCATATCATTAGCTGACTCATGATCTAAGTTATGTTGCCACATTCTAGGCCCAATTTTTGGTGAAAGACAGTTACCTACCAGTTTGATTTTTAGGCTGTGACTAGTGTAAATCCGTGCAAACACAGAGAGGAAACACACTGTGGCGTAGCTAAGGAGCTGTGGGCCCGGATGTGAAGGTCTACATTGTGGCCCCCCAAGCACTCTATACATAACAATTGATACGGCGCACCAAAACCTGCCAATGGCAACTACAGTATTAGAGGTACAAGAAGGGAGTGGAGAACAGTTTGTTAATGATTGCCACTATTCAAAGTATCTATAGAAGTGATTATTATGAGCACAGGACCAATACAGAGCTAATACTGCAGTTGAGGGAGGGCCCCTCTAGCCCAAGGGCCCCAATGCGGTTGCAACCTCTGCACTTCCTATTGCTATGCCACTGGAAACACACATTCCATGCAGACAGTGCCCTGGACTGAAACCTGAGATTCTAGTGCTGCAGGGGGAGAATGCTAATCACGTTGCTGACCATTTCTCCACTGTGCTGCCCATGCATGATATCTGGGGTTACACTTTGTATATTGCTGGCCTTTCATTTTCATAGTATTGTTAAAACAGCTATCATACATAAATCAGCAGGATATCCAGGAAGCAGGAAAAACACAGACCAGAAGCCAATAGTGTGAACTGTTATGTAACACCTTATAAAAAGTTGCTCGCACTTTTTGGGTTGCTCTCAGATGCAACCACTAATATATCCTACAGGAGAATCCCGTTCCTGCTTGGTTGTGGTAACTGCCCCTCAGTGGTTGCTCTCTGGGATGTAGACTCCTTGATGGAGGGAGATTACCAGTAAACATACAACTCCAGTCCCCACTGGGAGAAAACTACAATTACAACCTTTCAATAAAGGTGTAAACAGTAACAACTGGTAAGAGGAGGCGTTAAAAAACTGATTAATAAGAATAGGTGGTTGGCTTACCTCTCCTGATGAAAAAGCCAATCGTAGGAAGAAATTTTTGTTGCACAATAGTAGACAAGCAGGTGCTTTCCTGCTTCCGTAGGTCAATAAAGATTGTGCCTGGTGGCTGTGGGGACATGGAACAGACGCCTCTCATAGAGCAGGAAAGCACCTGCGTAACGCATTGTCTACTATTGTGCAATCAGAATGTGTTATACTGCTATACAATTGGCTTTTTCAGGAGAGGTAATGAAAAAAAACACCTATCCTTTTTAATCCAAGTATATGGTAGGAGGATGGTGCACAGGGACAATAGACACAGCTCTCTGGAGTGCTCTAAGCACCTGAAAGTTCCAACATACCTCAAGAAATAGAAGAGAGCGGCTGGGCACATCCAGTAAAAAAATGCCACTTTATTTGAAATCACGTAAAAAGTTCCACAATACTACAGCAACAGACCGCTGGGAGAGAGAGCGGGACAAGCATGTAGAGAGTCGACAGCTGTTTCGCACTCTCACAAGGAGTGCTTCATCAGGACAAATGAGCCCCCCCCAAAAAAATACCCTTTAAATAGTGTACTCACTCATTAAGCATGAAAGGGAATGCAGGACGCCATCACAGCACATCCAGAACCACCGTGACGGCACTTCCTGGACACCGATGCGTTCCAAGAGCTGGAAACCGGAAGTTGTCACCCACCCGACCAGCCAATAGGCTGTCAGTATGCAGGCCAATCAGGCGCATAGCGGTAAAAGTGGCAGAGCTCGCCACATCATCAAAACCTACCCACTGTCTTTTTGGGGGGCTTGTTTGTCCTGATTAAGTACTCCTTGTGTTGACTTCCTACATGCTTGTCCCGCTCTCTCTCCCAGCTGTCTGTTGCTGTTGTATTGTGAAACTTTTTAAGTGATTTCTAGTAAAGTGGCATTTTTTTACTGGATGTGCCCAGCTCCTCTCTTCTATTTGTTGAGGTATTTTATTTTATTTTTTTTGTGCATATTCTCCCACCAGTTGATCCTCCATGAATGTATTTCTTTGATGTGAAAATTGTTATGTACCTTACATAATGTGCTAAGCATACATTTGAAAAAATTGCAAGCTAATTTAACCACTTGAGGACCCACCCTTTACCCCCCCTTAAGGACCAGCGCTGTTTTAGGTGATCTGTGCTGGGTGGGCTGTGCAGCCCCCAGCACAGATCAAAGGGCACTCAGAGCGATCAGATCGCCCCCCTTTTTTCCCCACTAGGGGGATGATGTGCAGGGGGGGTCTGATCGCTCCTCCTGGCTGGCATTTTGCGGGGGGGGCACCTCAAAGCCCCCCTCCGCGGCGAAATCCTCCCCCTCCCTCTCCTACCTGCTCCCCCGGGAGATCTGGGCTGCACAGGACGCTATCCGTCCTGTGCAGCCAGTGACAGGACGTCCCCTGTCACATGGAGGCGATCCCTGGCCGCTGATTGGCCGGGGATCGCCGATCTGCCTTACGGCGCTGCTGCGCAGCAGCGCCGTACAAATGTAAACAAAGCGGATTATTTCCGCTTGTGTTTACATCTAGCCTGCGAGCCGCCATCGGCGGCCCGCAGGCTATTCACGGAGCCCCCCGCCGTGAATTGACAGGAAGCAGCCGCTCGTACGAGCGGCTGCTTCCTGATTAATTAGGCTGCAGCTGGCGACGCAGTACTGCGTCGCTGGTCCTGCAGCTGCCACTTTGCCGACGCACGTTATGAGTGTGCGGTCGGCAAGTGGTTAAGTGCAACGCTAAATAACAACAACTATAACAAAAACGGTAAAAAACAATTTAATTGCGGTATTACATTATCGATAAATTTACCAATAATGTTGAACCTAACTATAACCTAACCCAGGGGTCTTTAAACATTTCACATACCCTCAACCTTCTGGGGGGCCGGATCTATCATTTGGAAAATAAATAAAAATAAAAAATTTCCGGACTGGTGTACCAACATTTCATCATACCCATCCTGTTTTGTCCCTGCTATATGAAAAGATTGATACAACATAGGAGATGTAGAGAGGAGAAGGATGGTCACCGCTCAGCTGCACTGTGGTAGAGGGTGCAGGGCCATAGGCAGCTGGGCCTATACACTGGAACAATATTCAAAAAAAAGTGGTCCGCAACCAAAACTCTCCACAAGCAGTAATGTCTTTATTTTGGACTTATCCTCACAGCAAAAACGGGTACAAAAGCTGACATGTTTCGGGCATGCGGCCCTTAATCATAGCTTACAAACAAACTTGGTTTGTAAGCTATGATTAAGGGCCGCATGCCCGAAACATGTCAGCTTTTGTACCCGTTTTTGCTGTGAGGATAAGTCCTAAATAAAGACATTACTGCTTGTGGAGAGTTTTGGTTGCGGACACTTTTTTTTGAACATAGGAGATGGGTGACCAGCACTGCTGTGGTTTTATTTGCATACTTGTGCATACACCTTGAATTGCTTGCAACAGAAGATAAGGGTGCACAAACCTGGTGGCCAGGGGTGTGGTGGGTGCAGGGCACTGAGTTCCTGCCATGCAGAGCTGGTGCCTCCTCCCCTAGGTGCTTTGTGGAGGGGAGGAAGCCTAAGCTCAGCACGGCACATTGTATCACCACTCCTTTGGACACCACTATGGCAACCTGTGGTTGCCATCTTTTCTGCAGAGGAGGACTCTGAACACGCATGCTGAGGCGGCGTGGTGGGAGAGAGGGACAGGTAGACGTGCAACACAGGGCTCTCTGATGTGGCGAAGAAGTGCAAACCAAGCTTTTACAATAATAATACAATACAATAACAGCACAGGCCGGTGGGCCGGTCCTTTTGATGTGAGGAGCCGGATTCTGCCCACAGGCCGTAGTTAGAGGAACTCTGACCTAACCTCTCCCTACTCTCACACAGAACCCTCCCTGGGTGGTGCCTAACCCTAAGACCCCGCTGGTGGCGCCTAACCCTTAGGGGTGCATAACCTTAACACCCCCTGATCTGAACAGAGGTGAGACGGTTTAGTTCTATACTGGGAAGTCCGGATCTTTTCAATGATTCGGATGATTCGAATCGGATCATTGAAAAGATCCGGATCTTTGAACCGAATCTTTGAACCATTTGCAGCAGAGTGAGAGGTGCAGGAGAATGAAGGCACATTGAGGGTGCTAATGGGGAAGGGAGAGATGCAGCAGGAAGATTGTGCTTGTGCACAGAAGCTGCAGTTCTGTTTCTTCCAGACATCCACTGTGAACCGAATCTCGGATGATTCGACTCACAAAAAGAACCGGATCAAAGATCCGAATCGTTCATGATCTGGACAACACTACAGTGCAGTGAATATTAATTAGCCATGTGGCTAGGAACAATAGCGGACATGTGCAGTATACTCTAATGCAAAGTGTGCACTGTGAACAGCACATTGATTTTTCAGTGCTGTGAGTTGGGCTGCGTTACAGGCTGCTGTAAGGTGAGCCTGTAACGTCCTACTGTGAAAACAGCCTTAGGGCGGGATAGGGAAATGAAGGGGAGGACCAGGGAGTGCAGTGGAGAGAAAAAAACTCTCCCAGCATGCTCTGCATCTTCTGTTATGCGGCCTGCAGCCTCCTTAGCAGCCTGGGGATAAACAGGATTGCTATTCAGCCAACAAAAAAGTAAGATATCTTTTTACTTCAGTATTGCCTTGTTGGCTTCCTTCCAAACTGTTTAACACAGAATAGAGATTTAAATTAGCTTTTTTTGCCTAACAGTTACTCTTTAAGTAATACAGACTTTATTATTATTTATTTATTTATATAGCGCCAACATCTTTGGTAGTGCTGTACTTAGTACAAAACAGACAATAGTAGGGAGCATAAATACACAGGTAGTTCAACAACAGTACAATGAAGATATCCAGTAACACAAGTACAAAATATATACACAGTTTATGTATGGTTTCAAATATCAGCAATGCTGGTACAATACTGGTACATGTTAATTTAATAAAGTACAGTAGAAATAGGAAACACTAGGGGAGAACCCTGCCATTGCAAGTCTGCAATATACAGGGTAGTAAGGTAGTAAGACCTTCAAGAGTTTACCTTTAGATCGGTCAAAAGTGTCAGCTGAGTCCTACAGACTAGTGAACAGTGCCAAATCATATAGTTACCTTATTTTTCGCCGTATAAGACGCACTTTTTCTTCCCCAAAATTTTTGGGGAAAAGTGGGTGCGTCTTATGCGGCGAAGGTACAGATTTTGGGATGCAGAGGTGCGCAGGGAAGCGGTATATACAGTGGAGGAAATAATTATTTGACCCCTCACTGATTTTGTAAGTTTGTCCAATGACAAAGAAATGAAAAGTCTCAGAACAGTATCATTTCAATGGTAGGTTTATTTTAACAGTGGCAGATAGCACATCAAAAGGAAAATCGAAAAAATAACCTTAAATAAAAGATAGCAACTGATTTGCATTTCATTGAGTGAAATAAGTTTTTGAACCCTCTAACAATAAAAGACTTAATACTTAGTGGAAAAACCCTTGTTTGCAAGCACAGAGGTCAAACGTTTCTTGTAATTGATGACCAAGTTTGCACACATTTTAGGAGGAATGTTGGTCCACTCCTCTTTGCAGATCATCTCTAAATCCCTAAGGTTTCGAGGCTGTCTCTGTGCAACTCTGAGCTTGAGCTCCCTCCATAGGCTTTTTATTGGATTAAGGTCCGGAGACTGACTAGGCCACTCCATGACCTTAATGTGCTTCTTCTTGAGCCACTCCTTTGTTGCCTTTGCTGTATGTTTTGGGTCATTGTCGTGCTGGAACACCCATCCACAACCCATTTTCAGTTTCCTGGCAGAGGGAAGGAGGTTGTCGTTCAGGATTTCACGATACATGGCTCCGTCCATTTTCCCGTTGATGCGATTAAGTTGTCCTGTGCCCTTAGCAAAAAAACACCCCCAAAGCAAAATGTTTCCACCCCCATGCTTGACGGTGGGGACGGTGTTTTGGGGGTCATAGGCAGCATTTTTCTTCCTCCAAACACAGCGAGTTGAGTTAATGCCAAAGAGCTCTATTTTGGTCTCATCAGACCACAGCACCTTCTCCCAGTCACTCACAGAATCATTCAGGTGTTCATTGGCAAACTTCAGACGGGCCTGCACATGTGCCTTCTTGAGCAGGGGGACCTTGCGAGCCCTGCAGGATTTTAATCCATTGCGGTATAATGTGTTTCCAATGGTTTTCTTGGTGACTGTGGTCCCTGCTAATTTGAGGTCATTCACTAACTCCTCCCGTGTAGTTCTAGGATGCTTTTTCACCTTTCTCAGAACCATTGACACCCCACGAGGTGAGATCTTGCGTGGAGCCCCAGAGCAAGGTTGATTGATGGTCATTTTGTGCTCCTTCCATTTTCGAACAATCGCACCAACAGTTGTCACCTTCTCTCCCAGCTTCTTGCTAATGGTTTTGTAGCCCATCCCAGCCTTGTGCAGGTCTACAATTTTGTCTCTGACATCCTGGGACAGCTCTTTGGTCTTTCCCATGTTGGAGAGTTTGGAGTCTGCTTGATTGATTGATTCTGTGGACAGGTGTCTTTTATACAAGTGACTAGTTAAGACAGGTGTCCTTAATGAGGGTGACTAATTGAGTAGAAGTGTCTAACCACTCTGTGGGAGCCAGAACTCTTAATGGTTGGTAGGGGTTCAAAAACGTATTTTACTCAATGAAATGCAAATCAGTTGCTATCTTTTATTTAAGGTTATTTTTTCGATTTTCCTTTTGATGTGCTATCTGCCACTGTAAAATAAACCTACCATTGAAATGATACTGTTCTGAGACTTTTCATTTCTTTGTCATTGGACAAACTTACAAAATCAGTGAGGGGTCAAATAATTATTTCCTCCACTGTACATTACCTGCTCCTGCCGCCGCGCTCCTGGCTCCAGTCCTGCTTCGCGATCCTCTTCTGCCATCCACCAATGCCTGCTGCTACAGCCGCCATGATCCTGGCTCCAGTCCTGCTTCGCGATCCTCTTCTCCCATCTACCGCTGTTGCAGCCAGCAAACATCGCTAGCCAGTGAGTCCTAATTAGCCGCGCAGGGATTACGCAATCAGTACAAGTGCGCCAGGGTCATGCATGCGTAATCACCGTGCGGCTAATTGGGACTCACCGGCAAGCGATGTTCGGCGTCTGTAGCAGCGGTAGATGGGAGAAGAGGATAGCAAAGCAGGACTGGAGCCAGGATCATGGCAGCAGGAGCAGGTAACGTATATACTGTATTTACGCTGCTGGCACAGGGGGGTATGGACAGGGGGACATGGCAGGCACAGCGCGACACTGACGGCAAAGGGGGACACTGACAGGGGGAAATGGCTGGCAGGAGGACACTGACAGGGGGACATGGCTGGCACAGGGACACTGACAGGGGGACATGGCTGGCACATGGACACTGACGGGGACATGGCTGGCACAGGGGGACACTAACAGGGGGACATGGCTGGCACAGGGACACTGACAGGGGGACATGGCTGGCACAGGGACACTGACGGGGACATGGCTGGCACAGGGGGACACTGACAGGGGGACATGGCTGGCACAGGGACACTGACAGGGGGGGACGGCTGGCACAGGGACACAGACAGGGGGATATGGCTGACACAGGGACACTGACTGGGACATGACTGGCAGAGGGACACTGACAGGGGGACATGGCTGGCACAGGGACACTGACAGGGGGACATGGCTGGCACAGGGACACAGACAGGGGGGCATGTCTGACACAGGGACACTGACAGGGGGACATGGCTGGCACAGGGACACTGACAGGGGGACATGGCTGGCAGAGGGACACTGACAGGGGGACATGGCTGGCACAGGGACACTGACAGGGGGACATGGCTGGCACAGGGACACTGACGGGGACATATCTGGCACGGGGAGACTGACAGGGGGACATGGCTGCCACAGGGGGACATGGCTGGCACAGAAGGGCATGGTTGGCACAGGAGGACATGGCTGCCACAGGGGGGCATGGTTGGCACAGGAGGACATGACAGGCACAGGGGGAAACAGCAGGCACAGGGGGACACAGGAACAGCCAATCCCTACACTGACCACATAGGGGAACACAGGCAGGCAACATGGGAATAGGCAATCATTACACTGTCCCCTTATGTGGTCAGTGTAATAGTATGTAGAGTAACTGGGGGGTGAAAAGTCCCTAAGACGCCCCTGCATCATGGACGCCCCAAGGTTTATTTTTTTCCTGATTTTTGCCTTCTAAATCTGGGTGCGTCTTATATGCCGGAGCGTCTTATACGGCGAAAAATACGGTATATTGTCTTCAAAGATGTAATTGATGGCAGCAAGGTTAACAGGTTGTGGACCCAATGATGCAAAGGAAATAATGTAAAAACCTACACTATTGAGTAAATCACAAAGCAATCCTTTAGGGGTGTTTTTGTATTTACACTATATAGTTCATGTAGAATGGTATTACATTTAGTACTCTTCTTGAATAACTACTGATACCTTTTTTGTATTATTTCAGCGGTATTAAGTGCTTTATGGCAGCTTAGCACCTCTACGTCCATTCTCACTGATCCATCACTGATACCAGAGCAGGCCGTGCAAGCAGTCACGAGAGGGGAGATTGGAGATACCTTCTACTAGAAAAGCCAGACATCATCGATCTGGACTTCCTATGGTGGCCTTAGTAAGGAGCTCTGGGACATCGCCAACATAATCTCAAGAGTCACAAAGTGCCTGCGCTCTGTAAATGCAATTGTGAGCTCTGTGAGCCAGTGTTTTATTTCCCTATTCTTGCTTTATATACCCAGTGTTAAAAATTGTTCTAGTTTTCCATGTCTGTATTTGATGATTGTCCATTCAGTTGTTGAGTTTTATGTTGTCTGTTCAACTCACTAAACTGTTGCCAGAGTATTATATACTGTAGATTACAGTCTTTTTTACAACAACATTCAACAAAGAAATAAACTTTGGTCTGTGATTTACGCACATGTATTGAGACTTCAGTTGTGTTGCTGTTATGACACACCAACACAAGTAATAAGGAATATACACAATTGATGGATTGCTGTAGTAGTTGTCATTTTAGCATGAATCCACAAACACAGGTGCACTTGAAGCCTCAAACTTGGGAGGTTAGTCATCCAATAGTTTTCTTTCTGACGTACTGAAGGCTCAGCGATTAACAGTAAAAATTTCTGTCTGTCTGTTTGGAAGATCTTGGAAGCCGCGGGGGTAGTATGGTGGTATAATTAAAATGAGTGTAAAGGTTCCCATACATCTAGCGATTTTGGCGCCCGAAAGACAGAACTTTCTCTGATCGAATCAGATTGGAGAGAGATCCGCTGGCCACCATAAACCTCAGGCTGATTCCCAATTGTTTTCAGCATGAAATCTTTAGGGAAACATCCTTGTGACTCGCCTCACTGACCCCCCAAAATGTTAGATGGACACACCCAAGGATGGCTGAACACAACGCTTAACGACCATTGACTTCTGGCTTCCATTGAATGCAGTCCGGTAGCAGCATTTGTAACCACATGCATGCCTGTGTTTGACACATGGTGCAGGTATACAGCAGCAAAGAATTGCCTCATGCACTGTGCTCAGCTGTACATATACAGGTCTAAGAACATCATTGGTACCTGAACTACGGCTTGTAAGGAAACCTGAGGGCCTGAATCGCTTTGGAAAAGCAATTTAGCAGTGGCGTTGTTGGGCCATTTTCTTGTGTAAATGAAATTTAAAGTACTTGTTCCATCTCTCGATACACATTTCTGTTGGCTTCCAGGTGCTTAGCCCCGCCCCCAGCACAAAAGGTCATTGGTGAGTCTCTATTTGGAGATCGAGGAGCTCATATGATCTCTTGTGCTAGGGGGTGGGGCTAGGGCCTTGAAGCCAGCAGAAATGGATATTGGGAGATCCAGAAAGTAGTTTAAACTTTATTTAGCAGCATACAAAAGAAAAATAAATACACATTGGAAGCACTGTACAATCGCCATCATGAGATTGTACAGTGTTTCCTGTCGTCACACAAATCGCACTGGAAATCACTAGCACACCCTAGAAAAACAAACACTTAGCATTTGCTACAATGATTAGCGATCTGGAGTGGGCCCCAGGCCTAAGTGAGAAGAGTATGGAATCTGTTCTCTACGATGTGCCAGATTCCTGGCTGCCAAGCTGTTTGCTTTCAGTAGTGTTTAGGTCACACACCTGCAACATGTATGCATTGAGTGGAATCAAGATTATTCAGCTTGTACTTGGTCAATGCCTCAAAGGGCTCATTTACTAAGATGTCTCCAGAGATCTTGAAGCACCTCTAGAGGGGACGTCACAAATGGTTCAGCAAACCTGGTGTTCTTCGAGCCGATTCACACGGGCCTCGGCATGCATGCAGAAAAGCATTTGTCATCTTACGGCGGCTTACGGCATTTTTCATCCCCGCAGGCCTGGCCGGGCTTTTACTTTTTATGCCCCTAGACCAAGTATGCAACTCCCCTTTCTTGTGCTGCCCTCCCATTCTGTGTGCAGCCCCTCTTCCATGTGTATCATCCATGTACAGCCACCCCTTTCTTTCAGGAACAGCTCCCTTGACCATCAGTTTTCTTTTTTAATGCATTGCTCCCCATTTTCAGCCTCTCCTTTCATAAGCAGCAACCCCTCTTTCATGTCCAGGTGCCCCATTGGCCTGCAGCCGCCCAAGGCCTGGACCTTTGTGCTCTTACCAGAAATCTGGCACTTCATACAGGAGGACACAGAGACCCTGGAAAGAGCATGTTGCTTTCTGGGTCGTCTGAAATGAAAATTTGGGATCAGAACACGGCTGCCAGTAGAGGCACCGCCCTTTCACCTTTGGGCAGGACTTTAACAACAGTTGCCGTGGCTGGCAGTAAACATTGGTGTGAACTGCTCCTTACAAATGTCTGCTATAAGGTGGTCGATTGTAGCCTTTTCCTGGATCATACTGAACTATAGTAGTGGCTGCTGAAAGGCAAGTAAATTAGTAGTTGAGCGATTGCAGTCGTATGCAGGTACCCGCAGTGAGTGCCTTTTTAAAAAAATAAATCCAGGCTATCCAAAGATTATTACAAAACAAAACAAAAAACCTTTTGCTGCGCATTCTGCGAGTAATCACAACTTTATAATCATTAGTCTACGTACATCTCAGGAACCTTGACTATGATCTGATATGATCCAGGTGAGGGTGACAAATCCTCACCTGGAATTCAGTTCATTAAATGTTTTGCTGAATCACTTATAATATGGAGATGCTCTGAGGTCTCTGGAAATGCCTTAATAAATTTGGCCCAAAGAGTATGAAAGTCTCTGGTTTAAAATGATAGTGATTAGTTCCTTGCACTCACACAAGTGTGTATTTTATTTTAACCACCCCGGCGTTCTGATTAAATCGCCAGGGTGGCTGCGGGAGGGTTTTTTTTAAATAAAAAAAAAACTATTTCATGCAGCCAACTGAAAGTTGGCTGCATGAAAGCCCACTAGAGGGCGCTCCGGAGGCGTTCTTCCGATCGCCTCCGGCGCCCAGAATAAACAAGGAAGGCCGCAATGAGCGGCCTTCCTTGTTTTGCTTAGATCGTCGCCATAGCGACGAGCGGAGTGACGTCATCGACGTCAGCCGACGTCCTGACGGCAGCCGCCTCCGATCCAGCCCTTAGCGCTGGCCGGAACTTTTTGTTCCGGCTACGCTGGGCTCAGGCGGCTGGGGGGACCCTCTTTCGCCGCTGCTCGCGGCGGATCGCCGCAGAGCGGCGGCGATCAGGCAGCACACGCGGCTGGCAAAGTGCCGGCTGCGTGTGCTGCTTTTTATTTTACGAAAATCGGCCCAGCAGGGCCTGAGCGGCAGCCTCTGGCGGTGTTGGACGAGCTGAGCTCGTCCAGACCGCTCAGCAGGTTAAAGTACGCCTGTAACTTTAAGGACGGTGTTACAGCTGGCAATAGCGTTGCAGTGAGATGCTCCGCCCCCATTGCATTGGACTGCAACGCAAAAAACTGCATTCGTATGACCCCGCAGCAGAATGCACTGACACGCCCCTTGCCGACTCCCCCCACACACCCCTTGCCACTTGACGTATTCCCTGCTAGACAGGGTTTCCTGTCGTATTCAGTTCGTTCTGTGCATGCACGCCTAATTTAAAAATTTCTGTGTCGTCCATTGGACTTAAAGGCATTCCGCCACCGCTGTGTTGGTGTGGAAGTCAGACGGTAATGTGCTGTTGACTTTGCGGCAGGTCAGTGGCCAATTGGGAACTTCTGAAGCAACACGGTAAGTGTGCTAGGCCCCATTGCCTTGCATAGTCGTTGCGTTACACTGCGGCAAAACAGGTTAACGCAATGCACACTTGCAAGGCAAGTGTAGAGGGGCTTCTAAAAAAAAAGTTACATACTTACATCAAAAGGAGTAGAGTGTTGTACTGTGTTAGCCATCAATAAAAGGAAGAAGTTTTGAATCAGAATGATACCATTTATTGGCTAACTTAGAGGTAAATAAAAAATACACTTTTAGCTAATGAGCCTACTTTAGACTAAGCTGTATAGTAACACAATGTTACAAACACACAGCTTGTTAACACTGGACATTCGGAGGAGAAACATTCTTTTGCAAACATAAATATCAGTCATTACACTTGTACGGCACTGCTGAACAGAAGCGTAAAGAGAACGTGCTGATAGCTCCAATGACAGGTAATGTGCGCTCTGCTGGCTTTAGGAAGTGGGAGGGGAGAGGCTATAAGGTAGTGCATGTGGACACAGAAACATTTTTTGATCCTGGAGGGGGAGGTTTAGGGTTTTTATGGGGGAAGGGGGGGGGGCAGGTTTTATTTGGTTTGCGAGTTTGAATAGCATGATGCATTACATTGCAGAGATGTGAAGAGAATTGTTATGCAACGCAACAGATGCAGTGTGAATGCACCCTTTTTCTATCATAGAGGCATGAGGCTGGATTCACAATTTATTTTTCTGCAAAAGAAAACTAAGAACCAATGTTAATCAATGGGCCAGTTTAAACTTGAATGCGTTTTTCACAAACACAACTAAGTGCCAATTCACACTCGAAAGCGCAAAACGCCGGCGCCTATTGCCGGCGTTTTGCGTGAGTGATTTTTCAGCTGAAAAATCACTGAACACTGCGGCGATTTTCCCACGATCGCTTCTATAGCACTGAAACGCGATCTCTGGGAAATCGCCTGAAAATGGTGCAGGCGACGCGTTTGTGTTACGCGATTTTGGGCAGTTTGCGCTGAATCGCCCAGGTAAGAATGGGCCCATAGGGTTTAATTACACTAGCGCTTTCAAAAGCGCTAGTGTTTGAGTGTTTTGCCGAAATCGGCGGCAAAACGCTCAAGTTTGAATAGGCCCTTACAGCAATGTACCACTATCACAAAACTCATGCAGAAAAATGCACAGACTAGAGTGAATCCAGCATTACAGAAGTAAGCAATTTATATTAATTCAGGCTTATGTCGGGTTATTTTATGGGCTGTTCTGTTCAGGCCCCTTTTCCACTGACCATGTCAAGTCACGGTACTCTCCCCCATTGCAGCTCATCACAGTGGCCATTACAGCCAATGAGGCATGATACACTTCCTGCAGTGGGATAGTGTGGCAATGCTCAGGGCAAAAGTAATGCAGAACCTGCAGTTCAGCACCAAGCTACTCCCGGAAGTGCACCAAAGTCACGTGTTATTTTTTTTTCTTTGGTCACACTGCACCTATAACTCGCAGTGCAACTTTTTGGCTGCGGTGCGATTCTTCTAAACCACACTGCTACCACAGCACGTAAGTATAAAAGAACCCTCAGGCCCTTTTCACACTGGAGCCAACACTACACTAAAATCTATAGGGCATTTTATACCTAGTGCGGTGCGATGCGTTCCGCTGGAAGTGCCCAATTCAACGCAAGAGTAATTCGTTCGTTGTCGGGTAATGTGCGGCGAACCGGAAGTCATGTAAGTCTATGGTAACACAGTTTGTTTTGTTTTTTTACCTTCGTGTTGAGGCACGCATGCACGGAAGCATATTTTTTCAATACACTTCCAAGTTATTCAAATTTGGGCCACAGGAAGTAAATGATAGAGAGGTTCACTCATACATCACCAGTGCTAAAATACTTCACTCTAGGCAGCACTGATACTACATGACTTCACTCTAGGCAGCACTCGTGCATCGGTCCATGCAGCCTCTATGCTTCTCCATAGAAAATGAATGAGATCAGAACACATTGGGATCAGTGGATATCTAGGAGATCATTTTAGATTTTTGTGGGCACAGCAGGTAATCTGATGCTTCCATTAGTCCCCCCTAGCAATATGGGGTGCACGAGTACCCCAATTTTTGTATACGGTGCTGGGGATATTTGGGGGATAAGTTGAGATTTTGTGGGCACAACAGGTAATCTGATGCTTCTACTAGTTCCCCCCCCCCCCCAGCAATATGGGGTGCACGGGTACCCCAATATTTTTAAACAGTGCTGGGATCTGTTGTGCACTTCTGTATATGGATTGCTGGGATGTGTTGTGCACTTTCTGCTATTTGAGTGAGACTTTGGAATTTTTGTTTCTTTTTTTGTGAATGTGTCTCTTGATTCTGTTGTCTTAGAACTGTCACAAACCTCCATAACCCTGCCAGAAAATTGGGGTTCGCCTAGCACCCTTAAACTGGGAAATGCATTACTACACCCACAGTCTAAAAAATCTCACTATTTTCCCCACCAAGGAGTTACAGTTCACAGCTTCACAGGAAAAGAAAGAAAAGTTCCAAAGTCCCAGTAGTAGCTCCACAAATAGCAGATGCACAAAAAAAATCCAAAACAATGCAATTCTCACCAGTCCCAACATCCAGTATCGGGCTCACAAGTCATAAGTCCACATGTCCCGCTGAAGTATAAATACACCAATCCACAGTCTAGGACAATTCTAACATGTTCCACATCTATGGAGGAAATATTCCGGAAAACATCTTGCATACAAAAAACAACATGCAGTACACTACAATTTTCAAGACAAAAGCTGAAATGCTAAACTTACAGCTATAGAGACAGAATTTAACATTCACTTACAAATTGTTGCAACCTGCAGAGTAAAAATCAGGGGCATATTTAAAATTACTTAACTATACCCCTAAGCTTTACATATAGCCTCCACCTCCCCTACAGCCAAAACCTCTTCTCTCCAAATTGGTACTAAGAAATGTAAAGTGTACAAAAGCTGTTAGAATTTGGTTTTCTTTAACCACTTGCCGACCGCACACTCATACCGTACGGCGGCAAAGTGGTAGCTGGAGGACCAGCGACGCACATCTGTGTCGCCAGGTGCCTCCCTAATTAATCAGGAAAGGCCGCTCGCGCGAGCAGCCGTTTCCTGTTAGATCACGGAGCGGATCTCCGTGAATAGCCTGCGAGCCGCTGATTGCGGCTCGCAAAATGTAAACGTAGGAGACATTTGTCTCCTTTGTTTACATTGTACGGCGCAGCTGCGCAGCAGCGACGTACGGCAGATCAGCGATCCCCAGCCAATCAGCGGCCGGGGATCGCCGCCATGTGACGGGACAGCCTGTCACTGGCTGCACAGGACGGATAGCGTCCTGTGCATCCCGGATCATCAGGGGTGAGAGGGAGGGGGTGAATTTTGCCGCGGAGGGGGGCTTTGAGGTGCCCCCCCGCAACATGCCTGCCGATCGGAGCGATCAGACCCCCCTGCACATCATCCCCATAGGGGGGAAAAAAGGGGGGGCGATCTGATCGCTCTGCGTGCCAGCTGATCTGTGCTGGGGGCTGCAGAGCCCACCCAGCACAGATCACAAAAAATAGTGCTGGTCCTTAAGGGGGGGGGGGGGGGGTAAAGGCTGGGTCATCAAGTGGTTAAATATGGTTGTCAACCGGTCAGGAAAATCACTTTTACCATCGTTACATAAATGTATTGACAATATATAAGTACTTCCACGCAAAAACATATTTCAACTATCTGGCAAGATATGACAGTAATACAGTAACATAGCATTTTAAACATGTAAACATTAGTCTAGAATGCTTCCAATATCTGTATTAACAAAAAAAAAGGTTACTCACATATTGGGCCAATTATCCATCCCAAATTGACTTCATACATGATAGATAGCTCTAGACTTCAGATCCCATGTCTGTTCTTCACCAAGAGATTCTCATTCCTAACACGCTATATCCAGTGGTATTATCCTTTCTCTTGTAACCCTTGCATTTTTGCAGTGCTGTCGTCAAATTTTCCAGAAGGGTTTTTCAAAATGTTAACCTATTGAAATTCTCACATGTTCCGCATCTATGGAGGAAATGTTCTGGAAAACATCTTGCATACAAAAAACAACATGCAGTACAGTACAATTTTCAAGACAAAAGCTAAAATGCTAAACTTACAGCTATAGAGACACAATTTAACATTCAATTACAAACAGTTGCAACCTGCTGAGTAAAAATCAGGGGCATATTTAAAATTTAAATATACCCCTAAGCTTTACATATGGCCTCCACCTCCCCTACAGCCAAAACCTCTTCTCTCCAAATTGGCACTAAGAAATGTAAAGTGTACCAAAGCTGTTAGAATACAAAGACTAGATACCTACCCAGGGGCTTCCTCCAGCTCCATAAGCACTTCTGAGTCCTTCGCCGTCGTCCCGCGGTCTGCCTTTCAGACACAATCAGCACCGGTAACTGGTTCAGTCGGAATCTTCTGCCCCGGGGAAGTATAGATTCTTTTTTTTCTAACAGCTCTGCTTTTCTTTAAATATGGTTGCCAACCGTTCAGGAAAAACACTTTTACCATCATTACATAAATGTGCTGACAATATACAAGTACTTCCAGGCACACCAACAAAAAAATATTCAACTATCTGGCAAGATATGACAGTAATACAGTAACATAGCATTTTAAACATGTAAACATTCGTCTAAAATGCTTCCAATATCTGTATCAACAGAAAAAAAAGTTTACTCACATATTGGGCCAATTATCCATCCCAAATTGACTCCATACATGATAGATAGCTCTAGACTTCGGGTCCCATGTCTGTTCTTCACCAAGAGATTCTCATTCCTAATCCGCTATATCCAGTGGTATTATCCTTTCTCTTGTAACCCTTGCATTTTTGCAGTGCTGTCGTCAAATTTTCCAGAAGGGTTTTTCAGAATGTTAACCTATTGAAATTCTCACATGTTCCGCATCTATAGAGGAAATATACTGGAAAACATCTTGCATACAAAAAACATGCAGTACACTACAATTTTTAAAACAAAAGCTAAAATACTAAGCTTGCAGCTTTAAAGACACAATTTAACATTCAATTACAAAGGGTTGCAATCTGCTGAGTAAAAATCAGGGGCATATTTAAAATTATTTAAATATACCCCTAAGCTTTACATATGGCTTATACCTCCCCTACAGCCAAATCCTCCTCTCTCCAAATTGGTACTAAAAAATGTAAAGTGTACCAAAGCTGTTAGAATACAAAGACTAGATACCTACTCAGGGGCTTCCTCCAGCTCCATACGCACTTCTGAGTCCCTCGCCGTCGTCCCGCGGTCTGCCTTTCAGACACAATCAGCACCGTTAACTGGTTCAGTCGGGATCTTCTGCCCCGTGTAAGTATAGATTATTTTTGTCTAACAGCTCTGGTTTTCTTTAAATATGGTTGCCAACCGTTCAGGAAAAACACTTTTACCATCGTTACATAAATGCTTTTACAATATAAGTTAAAATAAAATTATTTAAATATACCCCTAAGCTTTACATATGGCCTCCACCTCCCCTACAGCCAAATCCTCTTCTCTTCAAATTGGTACTAAGAAATGTAAAGTGTACCAAAGCTGTTAGAATACTAAGAATAGATACCTACTAGTGTTGGGCGAACAGTGTTCGCCACTGTTCGGGTTCTGCAGAACATCACCCTGTTCGGGTGATGTTCGAGTTCGGCCGAACACCTGACGGTGCTCGGCCAAACCGTTCGGCCATATGGCCGAACTAAGAGCGCATGGCCGAACGTTCCCCGAACGTTCGGCTAGCGCTGTGATTGGCCGAACGGGTCACGTGGTTCGGACCCGAACGCGCTCTGATTGGCCGAACTGTCACGTGGTTCGGGTAAATAAATACCCGAACCACGTCATATCTCCGCCATTTGTCTGTGGGTTTAGCTTTGGGTAGGCAGGCAGGGTAGTTCGCGCTCCAGCCACGCTAGCCAGGGTCCCCCCTGTCATTGTGTCACTGCTGGGAACAGTAGTACACCGCTTGCTCAGCCACACTATATAGCATTCTGTTTACTGCCACTCTGTGTACCTCGCTCAGCCACACTATATAGCATTCTGTTTACTGCCACTCTGTGTCTGCTGGGAATAGTGGTACACCGCTCGCTCAGCCACACTATATAGCATTCTGTTCACTGTTCTGTGTCTGCTTGGAATAGTGGTACACCGCTCGCTCAGCCACACTATATAGCATTCTGTTTACTGTTCTGTGTCTGCTGGGAACAGTAGTACACCGCTCGCTCAGCCAGAGTATATAGCATTGTGTTTACTGCCACTCTGTGTACACCGCTCAGCCAGACTATATACCATTGTTTACTGACACTCTGTGTACACCGCTCAGCCAGACTATATACCATTGTTTACTGACACTCTGTGTACACCGCTCAGCCAGACTATATACCATTGTTTACTGCCACTCTGATTCTGCTGGGAACAGTAGTACACCGCTCGCTCAGCCAGACTATATACCATTGTTTACTGACACTCTGTGTACACCGCTCAGCCAGACTATATACCATTGTTTACTGCCACTCTGATTCTGCTGGGAACAGTAGTACACCGCTCGCTCAGCCAGACTATATACCATTGTTTACTGACACTATATAGCAGACTATATAGCATTGTGTGTACACCGCTCAGCCAGACTATATACCATTGTTTACTGACACTCTGTGTACACCGCTCAGCCAGACTATATACCATTGTTTACTGACACTCTGATTCTGCTGGGAACAGTAGTACACCGCTCGCTCAGCCAGACTATATACCATTGTTTACTGACACTCTGTGTACACCGCTCAGCCAGACTATATACCATTGTTTACTGCCACTCTGATTCTGCTGGGAACAGTAGTACACCGCTCGCTCAGCCAGACTATATAGCATTGTGTTTACTGCCACTCTGTGTACACCGCTCAGCCACACTATATAGCATTGCGTACTCTGCCAGTCAGTGTGTATATTGCTGGGATCAGTAATACTCCACTCACCGTCAACCACTATATGAGCTCAACATGAGTTCCCCAGAGACCTCCGCTGTGAGCAGCACTCCCAACAACAGCAACAGCCAACGCCCCACGCAAGCTATAACATCCACCCCAGCAGCCAGTGGTCAGCAGCAGCCCTCCCCGGAGGAGAACGTTGTGTCCATCAGTCCGTCGCCAGAGCGATTAATGAGGGCTGCCATTGAGGAGATGATGGGGCCTGATGTGGAGGAGGAGGTCTGGCTCAGGCCAGCATCCCAAGTTAATGTTGAGGACGATGAGGGGTCTGTGTCTGGGGATGTTGGGGTGGCAGAGGTGGTGGGTGGGTCAGACTCAGGAGAAGAGTTGTATGATGAGGATGATGATCGGGACCATCTGTATGTGCCTCAGAGTCCGACCCCGGAAAACATGTTGTATCGTGTGTTTAGGTACTAAAATCTGCGTTCCCTCCCAGTAGTGTTGGGCGAACAGTGTTTGCCACTGTTCGGGTTCTGCAGAACATCACCCTGTTCGGGGTGACTATATAGCAGACTATATAGCATTGTGTTTAATGCCACTCTGTGTACACGGCTCAGCCACACTATATAGCATTGTGTTTACTTCCACTCTGTGTCTGCTGGGAACAGTAGTACACCGCTCACCCGCCACTGTATAGCATTGTGCTCTGTGTCACTGCTGACAATAGTGGTACACCGCTCACCCACCACTGTATAGCATTTCTGTACTGCCACTGTACTGCTGCCAGTCAGCGTGTACTTTAAGGATAAGTGAAATGAGGAAGAAATCCGGTGAAAGAGGGAGGGGCAAGGGAAGAGGTGTTTCCCCTGACGGTTCACGTACAGGCCACAGGGGAGCACCCAAGAAAACCCACTCAATACTGCCCATGTTGTCCAGGACAACAACCCTCACAGATCCAAAAGAACAGGACCAGATAATTACTTGGATGACCTCTCAAGCGTCCAGCAGTGGGTTAAGCAGCACCAGCACATCACGCACGAGGTCCGAGTCCTCAGCCAGTTAAAGTCTGGGCTTTCTTTGAAGACTGCACTGAGGATGTTACCATGGCGATTTGCAAGGTGTGCAAGACCCGCCTGAGCAGGGGGAAAAGTATTAACAACCTCTCCACCACCAGCATGAGCCGCCACATTCTATCCAAACATCCCACTCTGTGGGCAAACGCGGCAGGACAGGGTACCACCAGCAACACTGCCTCCCTTGGGTTCACCAGACTCACCACCAGACCCGCCTCAGCAGCAGCAGTAGCCCAGCCATTGCGTGGTTCACAACATTCACAAACATCAGACGATGCTGACACTGTCACTTTCCGGACTAGTGCTCTTGAGGTCTCCCAGTGTTCATCAAACACAACAACCAACAGCCCTTCGGTGTGCAGCGCTACGGTTGAGTTGTCTGTCTCTGAGATGTTTGAGCACAAGAGGAAATTGCCAGCAAATGACCCCCGGGCCGTGGCAGTAACAGCCAGCCAGCATAGCCAAGCTTCTGGCCTGCGAAATGCTGCCATATCGAGTGGTGGAGACAAACAGCTTCAAGGGCATGATGTCAGTGGCCATCCCACGTTACGTGGTTCCCAGCCGCTACCACTTTGCGCGCTCTGCAGTGCCTGAGTTGCATGAGCACGTGGTCAGCTAAATAACCCGAAGCTTGAAGAATGCCGTTGCCTGCAAGGTTCACCTCACCACTGACACCTGGACGAGTGCGTTCGGCCAGGGTCGATACATCTCCCTTACCGCGCACTGGGTGAACCTTGTGGAGCCTGGCAGCGATTCCTCACCTGCTACGGCGCGGGTGTTGCCCACGCCGCAAACAGCTGGATAACAACAGCAGCACCTACCTCTCTGACTCCTTCTCCTCCAACGCATCTCAAAGCTGTACCTCATCCGGAAATGCTAACCCAGCACCAGCAGCAGTAGGATCGTGGAAGCAGTGCAGCACAGCTGTTGGCATGCGTCAGCAAGCGTTGCTGAAGCTGATCTGCCTTGGGGATAAGCAGCACACAGGGGAGGAAATTTGGAGGGGAATAAAGGAACAGACGGATTTGTGGCTGGCACCGCTGGACCTGAAACCGGGCATGAAGCTAGACACCTGGCACGAACTGGCAATGTACGCAATAGAGGTGCTGGCTTGCCCGGCAGCCAGCGTTATGTCGGAACGCTGTTTCAGTGCTGCCGGAGGCATCATCACAGATCGGCGTATCCGCCTCTCCACAGAAAATGCAGACCGTCTGACTCAAATTAAAATGAATCAATCCTGGATTGGAAACGACTACGCAACACTCCTGGACCCCAACCAAGTAACATGACCGATGAACATCTGGGATGGTTTAGCGTTTCCGGTCCCTGTTTATTGAACCTCTCATCTGTATTACATTTATGACTGCATGGCGGCAAAAAGCATTGCTGCTATATCCGCACGCTTTTTGTCCTCATGCAAGGCCTGGGTTGTTGTGTCTCACAAAGCGTGGCCTTCTCCTCCTGCGCCTCCTCCTGTTCCATCACGTGTGCTGCTGCTGCTGCTGCTGGGTTACCGTTGCCGGTCCCTGTTTATGGAACCTCTTATCTTTATTACATTTATGACTACATGGCGGTACAAAGCATGCTATCCGCACGCTTTTTGTCCTCATGCAAGGCCTGGGTTGTTGTGTCTCACAAAGCGTGGCCTTCTCCTCCTGCGCCTCCTCCTGTTCCATCACGTGTGCTGCTGCTGCTGCTGCTGGGTTACCGTTGCCGGTCCCTGTTTATGGAACCTCTTATCTTTATTACATTTATGACTACATGGCGGTACAAAGCATGCTATCCGCACGCTTTTTGTCCTCATGCAAGGCCTGGGTTGTTGTGTCTCACAAAGCGTGGCCTTCTCCTCCTGCGCCTCCTCCTGTTCCATCACGTGTGCTGCTGCTGCTGCTGCTGCTGGGTTACCGTTGCCGGTCCCTGTTTATGGAACCTCTTATCTTTATTACATTTATGACTACATGGCGGTACAAAGCATGCTATCCGCACGCTTTTTGTCCTCATGCAAGGCCTGGGTTGTTGTGTCTCACAAAGCGTGGCCTTCTCCTCCTGCGCCTCCTCCTGTTCCATCACGTGTGCTGCTGCTGGGTTAGCGTTGCCGCGTGGTCCCTGTTTATTGAACCACTTATCTTTATTATATTTATGACTGCATGGTGGTACAAAGCATGCTATCCGCACGCTTCTTGTCCTCATGCAAGGCCTGGGTTGTTGTGTCTCAAAGCGTGGCCTTCTCCTCCTGCGCCACCCTCCTCCTGTTCCATCACGTGTGCTGCTGCTGGGTTAGCATTACCGGTCCCTTTTCCTGGAACCTCTTATATGTATTACATTTATGACTGCATGCCGACAAAAAGCATGTTACCTGTGCAAAGAAAACAGACATTTCCCGCATTTAAAAGACAGTTTTCCCTTTGAAACTTTAAAATCGATTTTCTCAAAAACTATAAGCTCTTTTTGCTAAATTTTTTTTTCCTCTTGTACCCACTCCCAAGGTGCACATACCCTGTAAATTTGGGGTATGTAGCATGTAAGGAGGCTTTACAAACCACAAAAGTTCGGGTCCCCATTGACTTCCATTATGTTCGGAGTTCGGGTCGAACACCCGAACATCGCGGCCATGTTCGGCCTGTTCGGCCCGAACCCGAACATCTAGATGTTCGCCCAACACTAATACCTACCCACGGGCTTCCTCCAGTTCCATAAGCACTTCTGAGTCCCTTGCCATCGTCCAGCGGTCTGCCTTACAGACACAATCAGCACCGGTAACTGGTTCAGTCGGGATCCTCTGCCCCGGGGAAGTATAGATTCTTTTTTTTCTAACAGCTGTGGTTTTCTTTAAATATGGTTTTCAACTGTTCAGGAGAATAACGTTTACTTTCAACTGTTCAGGAGAATAACGTTTACCATCGATATGTTTGTTACATAAATGCATTGACAATATATAAGTACTTCAAGACACACCAACAATGAAATATTTCAACTAAGTGGCAAGATATGACAGTAGTACAGTAAGATAGCATTTTAAACATGTAAACATTAGTCTAAAATGATTCCAATATCTGTATTTAATTTAAAAAAAAAAAAAAAAAGGTTACTCGCATATTGGGCCATTTATCCATCCCAAATTGACTCCATTGGCTACCTAGTACTATTTTGGTGAAACCTCTGGATACTCATTACTATTTGTGGGCACCTTTGACTACTTTATATTATTTTTCGGCGGACTTCTGGCTACCTAATACAGTATATTATATTGCTCTCTGGGAGACTCACAGGACTTTTTGATACTATTGACAAGAGAGGATAGGTGCATATCTGTCACCCTAATGCTGACATCTGCCAATTCCTCCCGTCCTTTTTCCAAGCCCGTGCGGACAGTGCAACTGCCCTGAGCACCAGGCGGAGTGGCAGGTGCATGGGTGCAGTCGGGGGGGGGGGGGGGGGAGCGGGTATAGCGCTACAACTCATCTTCCTCCATCCCTGCATGCACGCTGCTATCTCCTTCCTCCCAGGCGCCTGTTGCGTTGGTAACTGTGATGAGGTAACCACATTTCATCACAGAGGGTGCTGTTATCAACATTGCGACGGACGCCTGGAAGGAAGGAGGTAGAGGCTGCGTGCATGCAGGGATCGAGGAAGGTGAGTTGTAGCGCTATGCCCGCTCTCCCCTGCCACATTACTTATACAAGCAGGACCTATGCCTGGCTATACTGGGAGCACCCATGTCTGGCTTTAATGGGAGCACCTATGCCTAGCTTTAATGGGAGCACCTATTCCTGGCTATACTAGCAGCACCTATGCCTGGCTTTAATGGGAGCACCTATTCCTGGCTATACTGGCAGCACCTATGCCTGGCTCTGCTGGGAGCACCTATGCCTGGCTCTGCTGGGAGCACCTATGCCTGGCTCTGCTGGGAGCACCTATGCCTGGCTATACTGGCAGCACCTATGCCTGGCTATGCTGGGAGCACGTATGCCTGGCTCTGCTGGGAGCACCTATGCCTGGCTCTGCTGGGAGCACCTATGCCTGGCTCTGCTGGGAGCACCTATGCCTGGCTCTGCTGGGAGCACCTATGCTTGGCTCTGCTGGGAGCACCTATGCCTGGCTCTGCTGGGAGCACCTATGCCTGGCTTTAATGGGAGCACCTATGCCTGGCTATACTAGGAGCACCTATGCCTGGCTATACTGGCAGCACCTATGCCTGGCTATACTGGCAGCACCTATGCCTGGCTATACTGGCAGCACCTATGCCTGGCTATACTGGCAGCACCTATGCCTGGTGTCACAGGAGCCCTAGTGGTCAGACCGCAAATTGCCTTCCAATCGGTTTCAGCACACAGACCATGCAAGCTTTGGTCGCGATCTTTGCGCAGAAACCGACAGAAATTTGGGCAGCAGCCCGACCAGAAGGGAGCCTGTGGGGTTACGGAAATACAACTTACACACTATTTCAGGGTATATCTGCCACCACCACTGGTATGGGCCAGTGGACCCTACCGACTGACTGACTGACTGATCCTGCAAAAAAAAACGGTTAAAACACGCTGTATTCTGTCTAGATATCAACAATAGTAGTAGCGTCTCTCCAGAGACCTGGGATCAATTTATGTGTATGGCTGAATAGCAGGGTAGCAGAACAGTGAATGACTTTGATAAAGTCTTTATTCACGGCAATATAAATAATAAATATATACAGACAATTACTAAAATCAACAATTATTGAAACATTAATAGCCAGTATGAAAAATAAAAGAAAGGGAGAAAAAATACTTAGTTTCATGGAAAATGTCCTTTTTCAGCTCAATTTAAAATCCAAGCAAAATGGAAAATGTCCTTTGTTTCAGTTCAGACAAGATGTCCGCCAACCACATGGTCCCCTGGCTGGCAGTGTGCTCTCGTGAAGGTGGAATTTGGAGGACTGAGGGAGTGGTCCCTTGCAAACAATTTTGAACAATGCCCGCCTTTGGGTGGAGCCTCAAGTACAGCCCAGGGGTTAGACAGGGGCGGTGAGCTCCCTGGAGGGGTGCTCTATGCCCACCAAATATGACATTTGCCATATCTCGGCTTACGCTTTCCGCACACACATGACCATCACATGTTCATATTTCTCAGACTAGGCCAGTTCATATGATACCAAACTTGGGCATGTTTTCATGCCCGGTTAAAAAACAGTGGAATCCCCCGAGTTCTGGTTATGCCAGTGGCCCCAATTTAATATCAAAATACTCACAAGATCCGGACCAGCAGAATGATATAACTTTCACATTTCTCACCTGAACGGTATTGCTTAAACATGCTCAAAGTCCTAAACTCCATGCTTTCTTATTCTGTCTATATGGCTCCGGCCAGTCTGGGGGGAAAGCAGTGCTTTGAATAGAGTCACCATTTGGTGAGCCCATTGACATCTATCTGAGGTAATAAAAAGTAAACTCTAGCCTCCTGAACACAAGGGTTTGTTCCTGCTCATTAGCATATCAAAAGAGCCATCCTGCAGTTAAGCTGATGCTATCTCTCTGCTGAGAAAAGACTGCAGAAGCTCCTACACAATCAATCCAGATATAGCACGTCACTGGCAATCGGTGCAATAAACCGATTGCGTTTGCGTTCGCGTTCCGCGACACCTGGCTTTACTGGGAGCACCTATCCCTGACTTTACTGGGAGCACCTATGCCTGACTTTACTGGGAGCACCTATGCCTGACTTTACTGGGAGCACCTATGCCTGGCTTTACTGGGAGCACCTATGCCTGGCTTTACTGGGAGCACCTATGCCTGGTTTTAGTGGGAGCACCTATGCCTGGCTTTAGTGGGAGCAACTATGCCTGGCTTTAGTGGGAGCAACTATGCCTGGCTATACTGGGAGCAACTATGCCTGGCTATACTGGGAGCAACTATGCTTGGCTATACTGGGAGCAACTACGCCTGGCTATACTGGGAGCAACTACGCCTGGCTATACTAGGAGCAACTACGACTGGCTATGATGGTAGCACCTACACCTGGCTATGCTGGGAGCAGCTATGCCTAGCTATACTGGCAGCACCTATGCCTGGCTATACTGGCAGCACCTATGCCTTGCTATACTGACAGCACCTATGCCTTGCTATACTGACAGCACCTATGCCTTGCTATACTGACAGCACCTATGCCTTGCTATACTGGCAGCACATATGCCTAGCTTTAATGGGATCACTTATGCCTGGCTATACTGGGAGCACCTTTGCCTGGCTGTAATGGGAGCACCTGTTCCTGGCTATACTGGGAGTACCCATGTCTGGCTATACAAGTAGCACTTTCCTGGCTATACTGGGAACTTCTATGCCTGGCTATACTGGGAACTCTTATGACTGGCTATACTGGGTGTACCCATGTCTGGCTATACTGGTAGCACTTTCCTGGCTATACTGGGAGCCCCTATGCTTGGCTATACTGGAAGCATTTGCCTGGCTAAACTAGGAGGACCTATGTCTAGCTATACTGGGAGCACCTATGCCTGGCTTTACTGGGAGCACCTATGCCTGGCTTTACTGGGAGCACCTATGCCTGGCTTTACTGGGAGCACCTATGCCCGGCTTTAGTGGGAGCACCTATGCCTGGCTATACTGGAAGCAACTATGCCTGGCTATACTGGGAGCAACTACGCCTGGCTATACTGGGAGCAACTACGCCTGGCTATACTGGGAGCAACTACACCTGGCTATACTGGGAGCAACTACGCCTGGCTATACTGGGAGCAACTACGCCTGGCTATACTGGGAGCAACTACGCCTGGCTATACTGGGAGCAACTACGCCTGGCTATGATGGGAGCACCTACACCTGGCTATGCTGGGAGCAGCTATGCCTGGCTATACTGGCAGCACCTATGCCTGGCTATACTGGCAGCACCTATGCCTTGCTATACTGGCAGCACCTATGCCTTGCTATACTGGCAGCACCTATGCCTAGCTTTAATGGGATCACTTATGCCTGGCTATACTGGGAGCACCTTTGCCTGGCTTTAATAGGAGCACCTGTTCCTGGCTATACTGGGAGTACCCATGCCTGGCTACACTAGTAGCACTTTCCTGGCTATACTGGGAACTTCTATGCCTGGCTATACTAGGAACTCTTATGACTGGCTATACTGGGTGTACCCATGTCTGGCTATACTGGGAGCACTTTCCTGGCTATACTGGGAGCTCCTATGCTTGGCTATACTGGAAGCATTTGCCTGGCTAAACTGGGAGGACCTATGTCTGGCTATACTGGGAGCACCTATGCCTGGCTTTAATGGGAGCACCTATGCCTGACTTTAATGGAAGCACCTGTGCCTGGCTATACTGGGAGTACCCATGTCTGGCTATAATAGGAGCACTTTCCTTGCTATACTGGGAACTTCTAGACATGGCTACAGTATACTGGGAATTCTTATGACTGGCTATACTGGGAGTACCCATGTCTGGCTATACTAGGAGCACTTTCCTTGCTATATTGGGACCTTCTATGCTTGGCTATACTGGGAACTCCTATGCTTGGCTATACTGGGAACTCCTATGCCTAGCTATACTGGGAACTCCTATGCCTAGCTATACGGGGAGTACCCATGCCTGCCTATACTGGGAGCACTTTCCTGGCTATACTGGGAGCTCATATGCCTGGCTATACTGGAAGCATGTGCCTGGCTAAACTGGGAGGACCTATGTCTGGCTATACTGGGAGCACCTATGCATGGCTTTAATGGGAGCACCTATGCCTGGCTATACTGGCAACATCTATGCCTGGCTATACTGACAGCACCTATGCCTGGGTATGCTGGGAGCACCTATGCCTGGCTAAACTGACAGCACCTATGCCTGGCTATACTGGGAGCACCTATGCCTGGCTTTAATGGGAGCACCTATGCCTTCGTTGTGTCGGAAATTACCGATCAGCCACCGAACCACCGCAAAGTCTAGAGTGCATTACCATCGGACTTCTGCAACGACCAATCGACGACGGAATACATGAAAGTCAATGGGTGACGCAGAACTTTTAAATTTGCTGGTGATGACGTGCAGTGCGCTTGAAAATAATGGTGGGCACACAAAATACTGTTGCTATGGGCAGATATTATGATATTCTTCACTTAGGGGTGCACACATTTTTGTTACCAGTTGTCTACACATTAATGGTTGTGTGTTGAGATAATTTGATGAAATTTACACTATTACTTTACATTGTATCAAAGTTTCATAACTTCAGTGTTGTCCCATGAAAAGATATAATAAAATATTTACAAAAATGTGAGGGTTGTACTCACTTTTGTGAGATACTGTAAGTCATTACATGCACATAATGCAAGATTCAATATGTAGGATGGACTAGCTGCCATTTAAAAGATAGAGCAAGGGAGCATATTAATGATGTCCAGAATAAAAGAAACACTAATGTGTCCTGACATGTCTTAGATCTGCACGGGGCAATCTGATGACTTTTACCATACAGGCTATTGAGTAGGCTCCTATCAGAGAAACGGATAGATTTTAACAGTTACCTGTGGGTACCTTAGCGCTAACTTAAGGGACAACTGAAGAGAGAAGACTATGGAGGCTGCCATATTAATTCCCTTTTAAACAATACCAGTTGCCTGGCAGCCCTGCTGATCTATTTGGCTGCAGTAGTGTCTGAATCACACCAGAAACAAGCATGCAGTTAATCTTGTCAGATCTGACAAAAATGTGAGAAACACCTGATCTGCCTATGCTTGTTCAGGGTCTATGGCTAAAAGTGTTAGAGGCAGAGAAGTGACAAGGCTGCCAGGCAACTAGTATTACAAGTACATCAAAGAGACTGCGCTCTTCATCAAAGCTAAATACAGAAAAGTCTCACTGTCCTTATTCGGATTGTCCACAGACCATCCCCGATCAAGGTTCACACTGCATGTGTCTCTAGTGCTCCAACCAGTATCAGCCAAGATTCACGTTATATGCAGAAAAAAGAGACAAAGCAAACATAGTGTAAAACTGTATCAGGATGTCAGATGATCCAGCACCTCTCCAGAGTGTCAACCTCCGTCACCGAGCACACTACACCAACTGTGCCTGGACACCCCCCAATGTGCCCGCACTCACCCAATTAACCTCCAAGATATCCGGAGGTAGGAATGAAAGCTTTTGGGGGTAGGAATCATCCGCAGTTCAAAGATATCCACTAGAGTTCCATTAACACTGCAACTGAACCATACTCTGATAGTGTAAAACCAAACGAGTTTAATAGGTTAAAAAGTATTGCACTCACAAGCGGTGGATGTTTCAAGCGCATATAGGATACAGATGCAGATCCCGGGCAACTGTCCCGATCCAAGTCGTCTCTGCCCAGGGCGGAGCTTCGGCACACGTGACCCGCAGGCAAGATACACGGAAGCGCACGGAGCTACGAGCGGGAGAGCGTGGGTCTGAGACGACTTGGATCGGGACAGTTGCCCGGGAACTGCATCTGTCCTTTTTCCAAGCCCGTGCGGACAGTGCAACTGCCCTGAACATCAGGCGGAGTGGCAGGTGCGTGGGTGCAGTCGGGGGGGGGGGGGGGGGAGGAGCGGGTATAGCGCTACAACTCATCTTCCTCCATCCCTGCATGCACGCTGCTATCTCCTTCCTCCCAGGCGCCTGTTGCATTGGTAACTGTGATGAGGTAACCACATTTCATCACAGAGGGTGCTGTTATCAACATTGCGACGGACGCCTGCAAGGAAGGAGGTAGAGGCTGCGTGCATGCAGGGATCGAGGAAGGTTTGTTGTAGCGCTATGCCCGCTCTCCCCTGCCACATTACTTATACAAGCAGGACCTATGCCTGGCTATACTGGGAGCACCCATGTCTGGCTTTAATGGGAGCACCTATGCCTAGCTTTAATGGGAGCACCTATTCCTGGCTATACTAGCAGCACCTATGCCTGGCTATACTGGCAGCACCTATGCCTGGCTCTGCTGGGAGCACCTATGCCTGGCTCTGCTGGGAGCACCTATGCCTGGCTCTGCTGGGAGCACCTATGCCTGGCTCTGCTGGGAGCACCTATGCCTGGCTCTGCTGGGAGCATCTATGCCTGGCTCTGCTGGGAGCACCTATGCCTGGCTCTGCTGGGAGCACCTATGCCTGGCTATGCTGGGAGCACCTATGCCTGGCTGTGTTGGGAGCACCTATGCCTGTCTATGCTGGGAGCACCTATGTCTGGCTTTACTGGGAGCACCTATGCCTGGCTTTACTGGGAGCACCTATGCCTGGCTGTGTTGGGAGCACCTATGCCTGGCTATACTGGCCTCACCTATGCCTGGCTATACTGGCATCACCTATGCCTGGCTATACTGGCATCACCTATGCCTGGCTATATTGGCAGCACCTATGCCTGGCTATACTGGGAGCAACTATGCCTGGCTATACTGGGAGCAACTATGCCTGGCTCTGCTGGGAGCACCTATGCCTGGCTCTGCTGGGAGCACCTATGCCTGGCTATGCTGGGAGCACCTATGCCTGGCTATGCTGGGAGCACCTATGCCTGGCTATGCTGGGAGCACCTATGCCTGCCTATGCTGGGAGCACCTATGCCTGGCTTTACTGGGAGCACCTATGCCTGACTTTACTGGGAGCACCTATGCCTGACTTTACTGGGAGCACCTATGCCTGGCTATACTGGCATCACCTATGCCTGGCTATACTGGCATCACCTATGCCTGGCTATACTGGCATCACCTATGCCTGGCTATATTGGCAGCACCTATGCCTGGCTATACTGGGAGCAACTATGCCTGGCTATACTGGGAGCAACTATGCCTGGCTATACTGGGAGCAACTATGCCTGACTATGCTGGGAGCAACTCTGCCTGACTATGCTGGGAGCACTTATGCCTAGCTTTAATGGGATCACTTATGCCTGGCTATACTGGCATCACCTATGCCTGGCTATACTGGCATCACCTATGCCTGGCTATATTGGCAGCACCTATGCCTGGCTATACTGGGAGCAACTATGCCTGGCTATACTGGGAGCAACTATGCCTGACTATGCTGGGAGCAACTCTGCCTGACTATGCTGGGAGCACTTATGCCTAGCTTTAATGGGATCACTTATGCCTGGCTATACTGGGAGCACCTTTGCCTGGCTTTAATGGGAGCACCTGTGCCTGGCTATACTGGAAGTACCCATGTCTGGCTATACTACGAGCACTTTCCTGGCTATACTGGGAACTCTTATGACTTGCTATCTTGGCAGTACCCATGTCTGGCTATACTGGGAGCTCCTATGCCTGGCTATACTGGAAGCATATACCTGGCTAAACTGGGAGGACCTATGTCTGGCTATACTGGTAGCACCTATGCCTGGCTATACTGGCAGCCCCTATGCCTGGCTTTAATGGGAGCACCTATGCCTGGCTATACTAGGAGCACCTATGCCTGGCTATACTGGGAGCACCTATGCCTGGCTATACTCGCAGCACCTATGCCTGGCTATACTGGCAGCACCTATGCCTGGCTTTACTGGAAGCACCTATGCCTGGCTTTACTGGGAGCACCTATGCCTGGCTTTACTGGGAGCACCTATGCCTGGCTATACTGGGTGCACCTATGCCTGGCTATACTGGGAGCACCTATGCCTGGCTTTAATGGGAGCACCTGTGCCTGGCTATACTGGAAGTACCCATGTCTGGCTATATTTCGAGCACTTTCTTGGCTATACTGGGAACTTCTATGCCTGGCTATACTGGGAACTCTTATGACTTGCTATCTTGGGAGTACCCATGTCTGCCTATACTCGGAGCTCCTATGCCTGGCTATACTGGAAGCACCTATGCCTGGCTTTAATGGGAGCACCTATGCCTGGCTATACTAGGAGCACCTATGCCTGGCTATACTGGGAGCACCTATGCCTGGCTATGCTGGCAGCACCTACGCCTGGCTTTATTGGGAGCACCTATGCCTGGCTTTACTGGGACCACCTATGTCTGGCTTCACTGGGAGCACCTATGCCTGGCTTTACTGGGAGCAACTATGTCTGGCTTTAGTGGGAGCAACTATGCCTGGCTATACTGGGAGCAACTATGCCTGGCTATACTGGGAGCAACTATGCCTGGCTATACTGAGAGCAACTATGCCTGGCTATACTGGGAGCAACTACACCTGGCTATACTGGGAGCAACTACGCCTGGCTATACTGGGAGCTACTACGCCTGGCTATGATGGGAGCACCTACACCTGGCTATGCTGGGAGCAGCTATGCCTGGCTATACTGGCAGCACCTATGCCTGGCTATACAGGCAGCACCTATGCCTTGCTATACTGGCAGAACCTATGCCTAGCTTTAATGGGATCACTTATGCCTGGCTATACTGGAAGAACCTTTGCCTGGCTTTAATGGGAGCACCTGTTCCTGGCTATACTGGGAGTACCCATGTCTGGCTATACTAGTAGCACTTTCCTGGCTATACTGGGAACTTCTATGCCTGGCTATACTGGGAACTCTTACGACTGGCTATACTGGGAGTACCCATGTCTGGCTATACTAGTAGCACTTTCCTGCCTATACTGGGAACTTCTATGCCTGGCTATACTGGGAACTCTTATGACTGGCTATACTGGGTGTACCCATGTCTGGCTATACTGGGAGCACTTTCCTGGCTATACTGGGAGCTCCTATGCTTGGCTATACTGGAAGCATTTGCCTGGCTAAACTGGGAGGACCTATGTCTGGCTATACTGGGAGCACCTATGCCTGGCTATACTGGGAGTACCCATGTCTGGCTATACTGGGAGCACCTTTGATTAGCTTTAATGGGAGCACCTATGCCTGACTTTAATGGAAGCACCTGTGCCTGGCTATACTGGGAGTACCCATGTCTGGCTATACTAGGAGCACTTTCCTTGCTATACTGGGAACTTCTATACATGGCTACAGTATACTGGGAATTCTTATGACTGGCTATACTGGGAGTACCCATGTCTGGCTATACTGGGAGCACTTTCCTGGCTATACTGGGAGCTCCTATGCCTGGCTATACTGGAAGCATGTGCCTGGCTAAACTGGGAGGACCTAAGTCTGGCTACACTGGGAGCACCTATGCCTGGCTATACTGGGAGTACCCATGTCTGGCAATACTGGGAGCACCTATGCCTGGCTATACTGGGAGCACCTATGCCTGGCTATACTGGGAGCAACTATGCCTGGCTATACTGGGAGCAACTACGCCTGGCTATACTGGGAGCACCTACGCCTGGCTATGCTGGGAGCACCTACGCCTGGCTATGCTGGGAGCACCAACGCCTGGCTATGCTGGGAGCACCTATGCCTGGCTATGCTGGGAGCACCTATGCCTGGCTATGCTGACAGCACCTATGCCTGGCTATACTGGGAGCACCTACGCCTGGCTATGCTGAGAGCACCTACGCCTGGCTATTCTGGGAGCACTTACGCCTGGCTATGCTGGGAGCACCTATGCCTGGCTATGCTGGGAGCACCTATGCCTGGCTATACTGACAGCACCTATGCCTGGCTATACTGGAAGCACCTATGCCTAGCTTTAATGGGATCACTTATGCCTGGCTATACTGGAAGAACCTTTGCCTGGCTTTAATGGGAGCACCTGTTCCTGGCTATACTGGGAGTACCCATGTCTGGCTATACTAGTAGCACTTTCCTGGCTATACTGGGAACTTCTATGCCTGGCTATACTGGGAACTCTTACGACTGGCTATACTGGGAGTACCCATGTCTGGCTATACTAGTAGCACTTTCCTGGCTATACTGGGAACTTCTATGCCTGGCTATACTGGGAACTCTTATGACTGGCTATACTGGGTGTACCCATGTCTGGCTATACTGGGAGCACTTTCCTGGCTATACTGGGAGCTCCTATGCTTGGCTATACTGGAAGCATTTGCCTGGCTAAACTGGGAGGACCTATGTCTGGCTATACTGGGAGCACCTATGCCTGGCTATACTGGGAGTACCCATGTCTGGCTATACTGGGAGCACCTTTGATTAGCTTTAATGGGAGCACCTATGCCTGACTTTAATGGAAGCACCTGTGCCTGGCTATACTGGGAGTACCCATGTCTGGCTATACTAGGAGCACTTTCCTTGCTATACTGGGAACTTCTATACATGGCTACAGTATACTGGGAATTCTTATGACTGGCTATACTGGGAGTACCCATGTCTGGCTATACTGGGAGCACTTTCCTGGCTATACTGTGAGCTCCTATGCCTGGCTATACTGGAAGCATGTGCCTGGCTAAACTGGGAGGACCTAAGTCTGGCTACACTGGGAGCACCTATGCCTGGCTATACTGGGAGTACCCATGTCTGGCAATACTGGGAGCACCTATGCCTGGCTATACTGGGAGCACCTATGCCTGGCTATACTGGGAGCAACTATGCCTGGCTATACTGGGAGCACCTACGCCTGGCTATGCTGGGAGCACCAACGCCTGGCTATGCTGGGAGCACCAACGCCTGGCTATGCTGGGAGCACCTATGCCTGGCTATGCTGGGAGCACCTATGCCTGGCTATGCTGACAGCACCTATGCCTGGCTATACTGGGAGCACCTACGCTTGGCTATGCTGAGAGCACCTACGCCTGGCTATTCTGGGAGCACTTACGCCTGGCTATGCTGGGAGCACCTATGCCTGGCTATGCTGGGAGCACCTATGCCTGGCTATACTGACAGCACCTATGCCTGGCTATACTGGAAGCACCTATGCCTGGCTATGCTGGGAGCACCTATGCCTGGCTTTAATGGGAGCACCTATGCCTTCGTTGTGTCGGAAGTTACCGATCAGCCACCGAACCGCCACAAAGTCAAGAGTGCATTACCATTGGACTTCTGCAACGACCAATCGATGACGGAATACATGAAAGTCAATGGGTGATGCAGAAGTTTTAAATTTGCTGGTGATGACGTGCAGTACACTTGAAAATAATGGTGGGCACACAAAATACTGTTGCTATCTTGGAGGTTAATTGGGTGAGTGCGGGAACATTGGGAGGTGTCCAGGCACAGTTGGTGTAGTGTGCTGGGTGACGGAGGTTGACACTCTGGAGAGGTGCTGGAGCATCTGACATCCTGATACAGTTTTACACTATGTTTGCTTTGTCTCCTTTTTTCTGCATATAACATGAATCTTGGCTGATACTGGTTGGAGCACTAGAGACACATGCAGTGTGAACCTTGATCGGGGATGGTCTGTGGACAATCCGAATAAGGACAGTGAGACTTTTCTGTATTTAGCTTTGATGAAGAGCGCAGTCTCTTTGATGTACTTTTAACGGTATTGTGAACACAGCAATTAGTGAGACGCGATCCACGTTTGCAATTTTTTCCTTGTATTATCCATAAGAATTTTCTGCTGAGGCAACTAGTATTGCTTAAAAGGAAATAAATATGGCAGCCTCCATATAACTCTCACTTCAGTTGTCTTTTAAATTCAAAAAGGACGCCTAATGTGTGTATGGTGAGCTGGGCGGATCCTTTGCGTACCTCCCGTGCCCTGACGTCTCCCTCTGTTCTCCGCTAATAATCCAATTCTTCCTTTTCCTCGTCGGCGCGGTCGGTGACCTCTGACCAGGACATACGGTGCTGTGCATGTGCAGTATATGCGCTAGGGCATCTTGCGACCACTTTAACTCACTTATGTCATATGGCGTCGCTGTTGGGTGTGGTAACAAAGCACCCTGGCAGACATACTTGCACAGCGCAGTATGTCCGGGTCGGAGGTCAATGACCATGCTGAACAGGAAGAGGAGAATTAGGATTATTACCGGAGAACGGAGGGAGACGCCAGGGCATGGGAGGAACGGTAAGGATCCGTACAGCTCCACATGCACACATTGAGCTTCCTTTTTTATTTGAAGTTAGCGCTAAAGTATCCTTTAAGGTGCCCATACATCTAGCCATGTTTGGGCAGATTTACGAAGGGACAGATCTCGCTCTGATCGAATCTGCTCTGAAAAAGATCTGTCGGCTGCCCATACACCGCAGGCCAATTCCCAATCAATTTCACCATGAAATCTCTTGGGGATTGGCCTTGTGACACCGCCCTTCACCACCTGGATGCTGTCACCCAAAAGAAAATGTACCCCCCAGTCCCTATGCATTGTAATCTCACCTGTTTCAGCAGCAGTGACCGTCCAGCTTCTCCCGGTCTCGTCCGCTGCATCCTCTGGTCTTCAACATGTGTGCTAGAAAACTTAAAGGATTGAATAGTGAACGGCATCTGTCAATTTTTTTTATGAATGAGTTGTTAATGTGGTTGTATTCTATTGTTTATATGTGATCAGCACCACAAAAAGTACATTTATTGACTACATAAAGGTGGTAAAATTGGTCAGTGATTGGCCAATCATAATTGAGGCCTGAAAATCACTAGCAGTAAGTTACTAAGCCATTTCCAAGCACTTGTGATTTGAAAAGCTCTTGCTAGTGTAATGCTATGGGTGTGATCCCACTTGAGGGATGTGATTTTATAAAAATCCCCCTTAGCATATCATTAGCAAGAGCTTTTCAAGTTACTAGAGCTTAGAAAAGGCTGCTAGTGAGCCCTAAAAGTGTGTACCAGGCTTAAAGAGAACCCAAGGAGGAACTTTGCGGGGCAGATGGGACACAGAGGCATGTTCTCTGCCTTCTGACACGCCTCTGTGTCCCCACACTGCCGGTCTCTGCCTCACCAACACCACACTATAGCCCCCTGGATCAGGTGGGCTACTTTTTTTTTTGAGCCCACCTCGGGCTCTCTTTAAATGATACACAATCTTCTCTAAGGAACCTACCCCCCACCCTTTTAAAAGCCTATAATAGTTGAAAGGTATGCCCTAACTAGTTGAAAGGAGTACAAACTCCAGGAAAAAATCTACCCTTCTAAGTGAACCCTCCCACCCCACCAATATGCTATAGATGTGGTCTCAACCTCACATCTGACTTTGACCCACACAACGCATTCTACTTCCCCTGACAATCACACATACCAAGAAGAGTACCACTCTGGCAGCGAAAATACCGTTCTGGATTTGTGCGACAAATAGACTGCGCAGTAGAGATCAAAGTCTCCGCTTCAGTCAAGACACTAACAATAGCATAGGTGAATGGCCCTACACTGATGATTTGTCAGCAAAAAAAAACTCACAGATTAAGACACCCTCCCCAGGGAACAATTTCATCCCACCAACACGCTGTATGTCGGCTTCCCACCCAGTGCTAACCTAACATGAGAAGTATCTTCCACTGGAAATCAATCTTCTCTGGGACCCCACCCGCACCTCCGGTTCACTATATGTGTGGCGTCAACTTCAGTTAGACTTGGCGCTAAACTGCGTCTCCTACCTCCCCGGCATCACACACATCAGTAGCAGCTTGGCTGCTGAGATGTTTTACTGATTTGTGTGATAAGCAGAAGGCGCAGCAGAGATCCTAGTCACAGCAAAAAGTGACATCACACAGACACCCTCCCCAGGGAACTACTTCATCCCACCAACCTAGTATATGTTGGCACAACCCACCCCGTGCTAACTGAACAAGAGAAGAATCTTCCAATGGAAAACACAATCTTCTCTAAGGAACCTACCCCCCACCCTTTTAAAAGCCTATAATAGTTGAAAGGTATGCCCTAACTAGTTGAAAGGAGTACAAACTCCAGGAAAAAATCTACCCTTCTAAGAGAACCCTCCCACCCCACCAATATGCTATAGATGTGGTCTCAACCTCACATCTGACTTGGACCCACACAACGCATTCTACTTCCCCTGACAATCACACATACCAAGAAGAGTACCACTCTGGCAGCGAAAATACCGTTCTGGATTTGTGCGACAAATAGACCGCGCAGTAGAGATCAAAGTCTCCGCTTCAGTCAAGACACCAACAATAGCATAGGTGAATGGCCCTACACTGATGATTTATCAGCAAAAAAAAACTCACAGATTAAGACACCCTCCCCAGGGAACAATTTCATCCCACCAACATGCTGTATGTCGGCTTCCCACCCAGTGCTAACCTTACATGAGAAGTATCTTCCACTGGAAATCAATCTTCTCTGGGACCCCACCCGCACCTCCGGTTCACTATATGTGTGGCGTCAACTTTAGTTAGACTTGGCGCTAAACTGCGTCTCCTACCTCCCCGGCATCACTCACATCAGTAGCAGCTTGGCTGCTGAGATGTTTTACTGATTTGTGTGATAAGCAGAAGGCGCAGCAGAGATCATAGTCACAGCAAAAAGTGACATCACACAGACACCCTCCCCAGGGAACTACTTCATCCCACCAACCTAGTATATGTTGGCACAACCCACCCCGTGCTAACTGAACAAGAGAAGAATCTTCCAATGGAAAACACAATCTTCTCTAAGGAACCTACCCCCCACCCTTTTAAAAGCCTATAATAGTTGAAAGGTATGCCCTAACTAGTTGAAAGGAGTACAAACTCCAGGAAAAAAACTACGCTTCTAAGAGAACCCTCCCCCCCCACCAATATGCTATAGATGTGGTCTCAACCTCACTTCTGACTTGGACCCACACGACTCCTTCTACTTTTCTTGACAATCATACATACCAAGAAGAGTACCACTCTGGCAGCGAAAATACCGTTCTGGATTTGTGCGACAAATGGACCGCGCAGTAGAGATCAAAGTCTCCGCTTCAGTCAAGACACCAACAATAGCATAGGTGAATGGCCCTACACTGATGATTTATCAGCAAAAAAAACCTCACAGATTAAGACACCCTCCCCAGGGAACAATTTCATCCCACCAACATGCTGTATGTCGGCTTCCCACCCAGTGCTAACCTAACATGAGAAGTATCTTCCACTGGAAATCAATCTTCTCTGGGACCCCACCCGCACCTCCGGTTCACTATATGTGTGGCGTCAACTTCAGTTAGACTTGGCGCTAAACTGCGTCTCCTACCTCCCCGGCATCACATACATCAGTAGCAGCTTGGCTGCTGAGATGTTTTACTGATTTGTGTGATAAGCAGAAGGCGCAGCAGAGATCCTAGTCACAGCAAAAAGTGACATCACACAGACACCCTCCCCAGGGAACTACTTCATCCCACCAACCTAGTATATGTTGGCACAACCCACCCCGTACTAACTGAACAAGAGAAGAATCTTCCAATGGAAAACACAATCTCCTCTAAGGAACCTACCCCCCACCCTTTTAAAAGCCTATAATAGTTGAAAGGTATGCCCTAACTAGTTGAAAGGAGTACAAACTCCAGGAAAAAATCTACCCTTCTAAGAGAACCCTCCCACCCCACCAATATGCTATAGATGTGGTCTCAACCTCACTTCTGACTTGGACCCACACGACGCCTTCTACTTTTCTTGACAATCATACATACCAAGAAGAGTACCACTCTGGCAGCGAAAATACCGTTCTGGATTTGTGCGACAAATAGACCGCGCAGTAGAGATCAAAGTCTCAGCTTCAGTCAAGACACCAACAATAGCATAGGTGAATGGCCCTACACTGCTGATTTATCAGCAAAAAAACCCTCCCAGATTAAGACACCCTCCCCAGGGAACAATTTCATCCCACCAACATGCTGTATGTCGGCTTCCCACCCAGTGCTAACCTAACATGAGAAGAATCTTCCACTGGAAATCAATCTTCTCTGGGACCCCACCCGCACCTCCGGTTCACTATATGTGTGGCGTCAACTTCAGTTAGACTTGGCGCTAAACTGCGTCTCCTACCTCCCCGGCATCACACACATCAGTAGCAGCTTGGCTGCTGAGATGTTTTACTGATTTGTGTGATAAGCAGAAGGCGCAGCAGAGATCCTAGTCACAGCAAAAAGTGACATCACACAGACACCCTCCCCAGGGATCTACTTCATCCCACCAACCTAGTATATGTTGGCACAACCCACCCCGTGCTAACTGAACAAGAGAAGAATCTTCCAATGGAAAACACAATCTTCTCTAAGGAACCTACCCCCCACCCTTTTAAAAGCCTATAATAGTTGAAAGGTATGCCCTAACTAGTTGAAAGGAGTACAAACTCCAGGAAAAAATCTACCCTTCTAAGAGAACCCTCCCACCCCACCAATATGCTATAGATGTGGTCTTAACCTCACATCTGACTTGGACCCACACAACGCATTCTACTTCCCCTGACAATTACACATACCAAAAAGAGTACCACTCTGGCAGCGGAGATACCGTTCTTGATTGGTGCGACAAATAGACTGCGCAGTAGAGATCAAAGTCTCAGCTTCAGTCAAGACACCACCAATAGCATAGGTGAATGGCCCTACACTGCTGATTTATCAGCAAAAAAACCCTCCCAGATTAAGACACCCTCCCCAGGGAACAATTTCATCCCACCAACATGCTGTATGTCAGCTTCCCACCCAGTGCTAACCTAACATGAGAAGTGTCTTCCACTGGAAATCAATCTTCTCTGGGACCCCACCCGCACCTCCGGTTCACTATATGTGTGGCGTCAACTTCAGTTAGACTTGGCGCTAAACTGCGTCTCCTACCTCCCCGGCATCACACACATCAGTAGCAGCTTGGCTGCTGAGATGTTTTACTGATTTGTGTGATAAGCAGAAGGCGCAGCAGAGATCCTAGTCACAGCAAAAAGTGACATCACACAGACACCCTCCCCAGGGAACTACTTCATCCCACCAACCTAGTATATGTTGGCACAACCCACCCCGTGCTAACTGAACAAGAGAAGAATCTTCCAATGGAAAACACAATCTTCTCTAAGGAACCTACCCCCCACCCTTTTAAAAGCCTATAATATTTGAAAGGTATGCCCTAACTAGTTGAAAGGAGTACAAACTCCAGGAAAAAATCTACCCTTCTAAGAGAACCCTCCCACCCCACCAATATGCTATAGATGTGGTCTCAACCTCACATCTGACTTGGACCCACACAACGCATTCTACTTCCCCTGACAATCACACATACCAAGAAGAGTACCACTCTGGCAGGGGAGATACCGTTCTTGATTGGTGCGACAAATAGACTGCGCAGTAGAGATCAAAGTCTCTGCTTCAGTCAAGACACCACCAATAGCATAGGTAAATGGCCCTACATTGCTGATTTATCAGCAAAAAAACCCTCCCAGATTAAGACACCCTCCTCAGGGAACAATTTCATCCCACCAACATGCTGTATGTCGGCTTCCCACCCAGTGCTAACCTAACATGAGAAGTATCTTCCACTGGAAATCAATCTTCTCTGGGACCCCACCCGCACCTCCGGTTCACTATATGTGTGGCGTCAACTTCAGTTAGACTTGGCGCTAAACTGCGTCTCCTACCTCCCCGGCATCACACACATCAGTAGCAGCTTGGCTGCTGAGATGTTTTACTGATTTGTGTGATAAGCAGAAGGCGCAGCAGAGATCCTAGTCACAGCAAAAAGTGACATCACACAGACACCCTCCCCAGGGAACTACTTCATCCCACCAACCTAGTATATGTTGGCACAACCCACCCGGTGCTAACTGAACAAGAGAAGAATCTTCCAATGGAAAACACAATCTTCTCTAAGGAACCTACCCCCCACCCTTTTAAAAGCCTATAATAGTTGAAAGGTATGCCCTAACTAGTTGAAAGGAGTACAAACTCCAGGAAAAAATCTACCCTTCTAAGAGAACCCTCCCACCCCACGAATATGCTATAGATGTGGTCTCAACCTCACATCTGACTTGGACCCACACAACGCATTCTACTTCCCCTGACAATCACACATACCAAGACGAGTACAACTCTGGCAGGGGAGATACCGTTCTTGATTGGTGCGACAAATAGACTGCGCAGTAGAGATCAAAGTCTCTGCTTCAGTCAAGACACCACCAATAGCATAGGTGAATGGCCCTACATTGCTGATTTATCAGCAAAAAAACCCTCCCAGATTAAGACACCCTCCCCAGGGAACAATTTCATCCCACCAACATGCTGTATGTCGGCTTCCCATCCAGTGCTAACTTAACATGAGAAGTATCTTCCACTGGAAACAATCTTCTCTGGGACCCCACCCGCACCTCCGGTTCACTATATGTGTGGCGTCAACTTCAGTTAGACTTGGCGCTAAACTGCGTCTCCTACCTCCCCGGCATCACACACATCAGTAGCAGCTTGGCTGCTGAGATGTTTTACTGATTTGTGTGATAAGCAGAAGGCGCAGCAGAGATCCTAGTCACAGCAAAAAGTGACATCACACAGACACCCTCCCCAGGGAACTACTTCATCCCACCAACCTAGTATATGTTGGCACAACCCACCCCGTGCTAACTGAACAAGAGAAGAATCTTCCAATGGAAAACACAATCTTCTCTAAGGAACCTACCCCCCACCCTTTTAAAAGCCTATAATAGTTGAAAGGTATGCCCTAACTAGTTGAAAGGAGTACAAACTCCAGGAAAAAATCTACCCTTCTAAGAGAACCCTCCCACCCCACCAATATGCTATAGATGTGGTCTCAACCTCACATCTGACTTGGACCCACACAACGCATTCTACTTCCCCTGACAATCACACATACCAAGAAGAGTATCACTCTGGCAGCGAAATTACCGTTCTGGATTTGTGCGACAAATAGACCGCGCAGTAGAGATCAAAGTCTCCGCTTCAGTCAAGACACCAACAATAGCATAGGTGAATGGCCCTACATTGCTGATTTATCAGCAAAAAAAACCTCCCAGATTAAGACACCCTCCCCAGGGAACAATTTCATCCCATCAACATGCTGTATGTCGGCTTCCCACCCAGTGCTAACCTAACATAAGAAGTATCTTCCACTGAAAATCAATCTTCTCTGGGACCCCACCCGCACCTCTGGTTCACTATATGTGTGGCGTCAACTTCAGTTAGACTTGGCGCTAAACTGCGTCTCCTACCTCCCCGGCATCACACACATCAGTAGCAGCTTGGCTGCTGAGATGTTTTACTGATTTGTGTGATAAGCAGAAGGCGCAGCAGAGATCCTAGTCACAGCAAAAAGTGACATCACACAGACACCCTCCCCAGGGAACTACTTCATCCCACCAACCTAGTATATGTTGGCACAACCCACCCCGTACTAACTGAACAAGAGAAGAATCTTCCAATGGAAAACACAATCTTCTCTAAGGAACCTACCCCCCACCCTTTTAAAAGCCTATAATAGTTGAAAGGTATGCCCTAACTAGTTGAAAGGAGTACAAACTCCAGGAAAAAATCTACCCTTCTAAGAGAACCCTCCCACCCCACCAATATGCTATAGATGTGGTCTTAACCTCACATCTGACTTGGACCCACACAACGCATTCTACTTCCCCTGACAATCACACATACCAAGAAGAGTACCACTCTGGCAGCGGAGATACCGTTCTTGATTGGTGCAACAAATAGACTGCGCAGTAGAGATCAAAGTCTCAGCTTCAGTCAAGACACCACCAATAGCATAGGTGAATGGCCCTACATTGCTGATTTATCAGCAAAAAAACCCTCCCAGATTAAGACACCCTCCCCAGGGAACAATTTCATCCCACCAACATGCTGTATGTCGGCTTCCCATCCAGTGCTAACCTAACATGAGAAGTATCTTCCACTGGAAACAATCTTCTCTGGGACCCCACCCGCACCTCCGGTTCACTATATGTGTGGCGTCAACTTCAGTTAGACTTGGCGCTAAACTGCGTCTCCTACCTCCCCGGCATCACACACATCAGTAGCAGCTTGGCTGCTGAGATGTTTTACTGATTTGTGTGATAAGCAGAAGGCGCAGCAGAGATCCTAGTCACAGCAAAAAGTGACATTACACAGACACCCTCCCCAGGGAACTACTTCATCCCACCAACCTAGTATATGTTGGCACAACCCACCCGGTGCTAACTGAACAAAAGAAGAATCTTCCAATGGAAAACACAATCTTCTCTAAGGAACCTACCCCCCACCCTTTTAAAAGCCTATAATAGTTGAAAGGTATGCCCTAACTAGTTGAAAGGAGTACAAACTCCAGGAAAAAATCTACCCTTCTAAGAGAACCCTCCCACCCCACGAATATGCTATAGATGTGGTCTCAACCTCACATCTGACTTGGACCCACACAACGCATTCTACTTCCCCTGACAATCACACATACCAAGAAGAGTACAACTCTGGCAGCGGAGATACCGTTCTTGATTGGTGCGACAAATAGACTGCGCAGTAGAGATCAAAGTCTCTGCTTCAGTCAAGACACCACCAATAGCATAGGTGAATGGCCCTACATTGCTGATTTATCAGCAAAAAAACCCTCCCAGATTAAGACACCCTCCCCAGGGAACAATTTCATCCCACCAACATGCTGTATGTCGGCTTCCCATCCAGTGCTAACCTAACATGAGAAGTATCTTCCACTGGAAACAATCTTCTCTGGGACCCCACCCGCACCTCCGGTTCACTATATGTGTGGCGTCAACTTCAGTTAGACTTGGCGCTAAACTGCGTCTCCTACCTCCCCGGCATCACACACATCAGTAGCAGCTTGGCTGCTGAGATGTTTTACTGATTTGTGTGATAAGCAGAAGGCGCAGCAGAGATCCTAGTCACAGCAAAAAGTGACATCACACAGACACCCTCCCCAGGGAACTACTTCATCCCACCAACCTAGTATATGTTGGCACAACCCACCCCGTGCTAACTGAACAAGAGAAGAATCTTCCAATGGAAAACACAATCTTCTCTAAGGAACCTACCCCCCACCCTTTTAAAAGCCTATAATAGTTGAAAGGTATGCCCTAACTAGTTGAAAGGAGTACAAACTCCAGGAAAAAATCTACCCTTCTAAGAGAACCCTCCCACCCCACCAATATGCTATAGATGTGGTCTCAACCTCACATCTGACTTGGACCCACACAACGCATTCTACTTCCCCTGACAATCACACATACCAAGAAGAGTATCACTCTGGCAGCGAAATTACCGTTCTGGATTTGTGCGACAAATAGACCGCGCAGTAGAGATCAAAGTCTCCGCTTCAGTCAAGACACCAACAATAGCATAGGTGAATGGCCCTACATTGCTGATTTATCAGCAAAAAAACCCTCCCAGATTAAGACACCCTCCCCAGGGAACAATTTCATCCCATCAACATGCTGTATGTCGGCTTCCCACCCAGTGCTAACCTAACATGAGAAGTATCTTCCACTGAAAATCAATCTTCTCTGGGACCCCACCCGCACCTCTGGTTCACTATATGTGTGGCGTCAACTTCAGTTAGACTTGGCGCTAAACTGCGTCTCCTACCTCCCCGGCATCACACACATCAGTAGCAGCTTGGCTGCTGAGATGTTTTACTGATTTGTGTGATAAGCAGAAGGCGCAGCAGAGATCCTAGTCACAGCAAAAAGTGACATCACACAGACACCCTCCCCAGGGATCTACTTCATCCCACCAACCTAGTATATGTTGGCACAACCCACCCCGTACTAACTGAACAAGAGAAGAATCTTCCAATGGAAAACACAATCTTCTCTAAGGAACCTACCCCCCACCCTTTTAAAAGCCTATAATAGTTGAAAGGTATGCCCTAACTAGTTGAAAGGAGTACAAACTCCAGGAAAAAATCTACCCTTCTAAGAGAACCCTCCCACCCCACCAATATGCTATAGATGTGGTCTTAACCTCACATCTGACTTGGACCCACACAACACATTCTACTTCCCCTGACAATCACACATACCAAGAAGAGTACCACTCTGGCAGCGGAGATACCGTTCTTGATTGGTGCAACAAATAGACTGCGCAGTAGAGATCAAAGTCTCAGCTTCAGTCAAGACACCACCAATAGCATAGGTGAATGGCCCTACACAAAAAAAACCCTTCCAGATTAAGACACCCTCCCCAGGGAACAATTTCATCCCACCAACATGCTGTATGTCGGCTTCCCACCCAGTGCTAACCTAACATGAGAAGAATCTTCCACTGGAAATCAATCTTCTCTGGGACCCCACCCGCACCTCCGGTTCACTATATGTGTGGCGTCAACTTCAGTTAGACTTGGCGCTAAACTGCGTCTCCTACCTCCCCGGCATCACACACATCAGTAGCAGCTTGGCTGCTGAGATGTTTTACTGATTTGTGGGATAAGCAGAAGGCGCACCAGAGATCCTAGTCACAGCAAAAAGTGACATCACACAGACACCCTCCCAAGGGAACTACTTCATCCCACCAACCTAGTATATGTTGGCACAACCCACCCCGTGCTAACTGAACAAGAGAAGAATCTTCCATTGGAAAACTCAATCTTCTCTAAGGAACCTACCCCCCACCCTTTTAAAAGCCTATAATAGTTGAAAGGTATGCCCTAACTAGTTGAAAGGAGTACAAACTCCAGGAAAAAATCTACCCTTCTAAGAGAACCCTCCCACCCCACCAATATGCTATAGATGTGGTCTCAACCTCACATCTGACTTGGACCCACACAACGCATTCTACTTCCCCTGACAATCACACATACCAAGAAGAGTACAACTCTGGCAGGGGAGATACCGTTCTTGATTGGTGCGACAAATAGACTGCGCAGTAGAGATCAAAGTCTCTGCTTCAGTCAAGACACCACCAATAGCATAGGTGAATGGCCCTACATTGCTGATTTATCAGCAAAAAAACCCTCCCAGATTAAGACACCCTCCCCCGGGAACAATTTCATCCCACCAACATGCTGTATGTCGGCTTCCCATCCAGTGCTAACCTAACATGAGAAGTATCTTCCACTGGAAACAATCTTCTCTGGGACCCCACCCGCACCTCCGGTTCACTATATGTGTGGCGTCAACTTCAGTTAGACTTGGCGCTAAACTGCGTCTCCTACCTCCCCGGCATCACACACATCAGTAGCAGCTTGGCTGCTGAGATGTTTTACTGATTTGTGTGATAAGCAGAAGGCGCAGCAGAGATCCTAGTCACAGCAAAAAGTGACATCACACAGACACCCTCCCCAGGGAACTACTTCATCCCACCAACCTAGTATATGTTGGCACAACCCACCCGGTGCTAACTGAACAAGAGAAGAATCTTCCAATGGAAAACACAATCTTCTCTAAGGAACCTACCCCCCACCCTTTTAAAAGCCTATAATAGTTGAAAGGTATGCCCTAACTAGTTGAAAGGAGTACAAACTCCAGGAAAAAATCTACCCTTCTAAGAGAACCCTCCCACCCCACGAATATGCTATAGATGTGGTCTCAACCTCACATCTGACTTGGACCCACACAACGCATTCTACTTCCCCTGACAATCACACATACCAAGACGAGTACAACTCTGGCAGGGGAGATACCGTTCTTGATTGGTGCGACAAATAGACTGCGCAGTAGAGATCAAAGTCTCTGCTTCAGTCAAGACACCACCAATAGCATAGGTGAATGGCCCTACATTGCTGATTTATCAGCAAAAAAACCCTCCCAGATTAAGACACCCTCCCCAGGGAACAATTTCATCCCACCAACATGCTGTATGTCGGCTTCCCATCCAGTGCTAACTTAACATGAGAAGTATCTTCCACTGGAAACAATCTTCTCTGGGACCCCACCCGCACCTCCGGTTCACTATATGTGTGGCGTCAACTTCAGTTAGACTTGGCGCTAAACTGCGTCTCCTACCTCCCCGGCATCACACACATCAGTAGCAGCTTGGCTGCTGAGATGTTTTACTGATTTGTGTGATAAGCAGAAGGCGCAGCAGAGATCCTAGTCACAGCAAAAAGTGACATCACACAGACACCCTCCCCAGGGAACTACTTCATCCCACCAACCTAGTATATGTTGGCACAACCCACCCCGTACTAACTGAACAAGAGAAGAATCTTCCAATGGAAAACACAATCTTCTCTAAGGAACCTACCCCCCACCCTTTTAAAAGCCTATAATAGTTGAAAGGTATGCCCTAACTAGTTGAAAGGAGTACAAACTCCAGGAAAAAATCTACCCTTCTAAGAGAACCCTCCCACCCCACCAATATGCTATAGATGTGGTCTCAACCTCACATCTGACTTGGACCCACACAACGCATTCTACTTCCCCTGACAATCACACATACCAAGAAGAGTATCACTCTGGCAGCGAAATTACCGTTCTGGATTTGTGCGACAAATAGACCGCGCAGTAGAGATCAAAGTCTCCGCTTCAGTCAAGACACCAACAATAGCATAGGTGAATGGCCCTACATTGCTGATTTATCAGCAAAAAAAACCTCCCAGATTAAGACACCCTCCCCAGGGAACAATTTCATCCCATCAACATGCTGTATGTCGGCTTCCCACCCAGTGCTAACCTAACATGAGAAGTATCTTCCACTGAAAATCAATCTTCTCTGGGACCCCACCCGCACCTCTGGTTCACTATATGTGTGGCGTCAACTTCAGTTAGACTTGGCGCTAAACTGCGTCTCCTACCTCCCCGGCATCACACACATCAGTAGCAGCTTGGCTGCTGAGATGTTTTACTGATTTGTGTGATAAGCAGAAGGCGCAGCAGAGATCCTAGTCACAGCAAAAAGTGACATCACACAGACACCCTCCCCAGGGAACTACTTCATCCCACCAACCTAGTATATGTTGGCACAACCCACCCCGTACTAACTGAACAAGAGAAGAATCTTCCAATGGAAAACACAATCTTCTTTAAGGAACCTACCCCCCACCCTTTTAAAAGCCTATAATAGTTGAAAGGTATGCCCTAACTAGTTGAAAGGAGTACAAACTCCAGGAAAAAATCTACCCTTCTAAGAGAACCCTCCCACCCCACCAATATGCTATAGATGTGGTCTTAACCTCACATCTGACTTGGACCCACACAACGCATTCTACTTCCCCTGACAATCACACATACCAAGAAGAGTACCACTCTGGCAGCGGAGATACCGTTCTTGATTGGTGCAACAAATAGACTGCGCAGTAGAGATCAAAGTCTCAGCTTCAGTCAAGACACCACCAATAGCATAGGTGAATGGCCCTACATTGCTGATTTATCAGCAAAAAAACCCTCCCAGATTAAGACACCCTCCCCAGGGAACAATTTCATCCCACCAACATGCTGTATGTCGGCTTCCCATCCAGTGCTAACCTAACATGAGAAGTATCTTCCACTGAAAATCAATCTTCTCTGGGACCCCACCCGCACCTCTGGTTCACTATATGTGTGGCGTCAACTTCAGTTAGACTTGGCGCTAAACTGCGTCTCCTACCTCCCCGGCATCACACACATCAGTAGCAGCTTGGCTGCTGAGATGTTTTACTGATTTGTGTGATAAGCAGAAGGCGCAGCAGAGATCCTAGTCACAGCAAAAAGTGACATCACACAGACACCCTCCCCAGGGAACTACTTCATCCCACCAACCTAGTATATGTTGGCACAACCCACCCCGTACTAACTGAACAAGAGAAGAATCTTCCAATGGAAAACACAATCTTCTCTAAGGAACCTACCCCCCACCCTTTTAAAAGCCTATAATAGTTGAAAGGTATGCCCTAACTAGTTGAAAGGAGTACAAACTCCAGGAAAAAATCTACCCTTCTAAGAGAACCCTCCCACCCCACCAATATGCTATAGATGTGGTCTTAACCTCACATCTGACTTGGACCCACACAACGCATTCTACTTCCCCTGACAATCACACATACCAAGAAGAGTACCACTCTGGCAGCGGAGATACCGTTCTTGATTGGTGCAACAAATAGACTGCGCAGTAGAGATCAAAGTCTCAGCTTCAGTCAAGACACCACCAATAGCATAGGTGAATGGCCCTACATTGCTGATTTATCAGCAAAAAAACCCTCCCAGATTAAGACACCCTCCCCAGGGAACAATTTCATCCCACCAACATGCTGTATGTCGGCTTCCCATCCAGTGCTAACCTAACATGAGAAGTATCTTCCACTGGAAACAATCTTCTCTGGGACCCCACCCGCACCTCCGGTTCACTATATGTGTGGCGTCAACTTCAGTTAGACTTGGCGCTAAACTGCGTCTCCTACCTCCCCGGCATCACACACATCAGTAGCAGCTTGGCTGCTGAGATGTTTTACTGATTTGTGTGATAAGCAGAAGGCGCAGCAGAGATCCTAGTCACAGCAAAAAGTGACATCACACAGACACCCTCCCCAGGGAACTACTTCATCCCACCAACCTAGTATATGTTGGCACAACCCACCCCGTGCTAACTGAACAAGAGAAGAATCTTCCAATGGAAAACACAATCTTCTCTAAGGAACCTACCCCCCACCCTTTTAAAAGCCTATAATAGTTGAAAGGTATGCCCTAACTAGTTGAAAGGAGTACAAACTCCAGGAAAAAATCTACCCTTCTAAGAGAACCCTCCCACCCCACCAATATGCTATAGATGTGGTCTCAACCTCACATCTGACTTGGACCCACACAACGCATTCTACTTCCCCTGACAATCACACATACCAAGAAGAGTATCACTCTGGCAGCGAAATTACCGTTCTGGATTTGTGCGACAAATAGACCGCGCAGTAGAGATCAAAGTCTCCGCTTCAGTCAAGACACCAACAATAGCATAGGTGAATGGCCCTACATTGCTGATTTATCAGCAAAAAAACCCTCCCAGATTAAGACACCCTCCCCAGGGAACAATTTCATCCCATCAACATGCTGTATGTCGGCTTCCCACCCAGTGCTAACCTAACATGAGAAGTATCTTCCACTGAAAATCAATCTTCTCTGGGACCCCACCCGCACCTCTGGTTCACTATATGTGTGGCGTCAACTTCAGTTAGACTTGGCGCTAAACTGCGTCTCCTACCTCCCCGGCATCACACACATCAGTAGCAGCTTGGCTGCTGAGATGTTTTACTGATTTGTGTGATAAGCAGAAGGCGCAGCAGAGATCCTAGTCACAGCAAAAAGTGACATCACACAGACACCCTCCCCAGGGATCTACTTCATCCCACCAACCTAGTATATGTTGGCACAACCCACCCCGTACTAACTGAACAAGAGAAGAATCTTCCAATGGAAAACACAATCTTCTCTAAGGAACCTACCCCCCACCCTTTTAAAAGCCTATAATAGTTGAAAGGTATGCCCTAACTAGTTGAAAGGAGTACAAACTCCAGGAAAAAATCTACCCTTCTAAGAGAACCCTCCCACCCCACCAATATGCTATAGATGTGGTCTTAACCTCACATCTGACTTGGACCCACACAACACATTCTACTTCCCCTGACAATCACACATACCAAGAAGAGTACCACTCTGGCAGCGGAGATACCGTTCTTGATTGGTGCAACAAATAGACTGCGCAGTAGAGATCAAAGTCTCAGCTTCAGTCAAGACACCACCAATAGCATAGGTGAATGGCCCTACACAAAAAAAACCCTTCCAGATTAAGACACCCTCCCCAGGGAACAATTTCATCCCACCAACATGCTGTATGTCGGCTTCCCACCCAGTGCTAACCTAACATGAGAAGAATCTTCCACTGGAAATCAATCTTCTCTGGGACCCCACCCGCACCTCCGGTTCACTATATGTGTGGCGTCAACTTCAGTTAGACTTGGCGCTAAACTGCGTCTCCTACCTCCCCGGCATCACACACATCAGTAGCAGCTTGGCTGCTGAGATGTTTTACTGATTTGTGGGATAAGCAGAAGGCGCACCAGAGATCCTAGTCACAGCAAAAAGTGACATCACACAGACACCCTCCCAAGGGAACTACTTCATCCCACCAACCTAGTATATGTTGGCACAACCCACCCCGTGCTAACTGAACAAGAGAAGAATCTTCCATTGGAAAACTCAATCTTCTCTAAGGAACCTACCCCCCACCCTTTTAAAAGCCTATAATAGTTGAAAGGTATGCCCTAACTAGTTGAAAGGAGTACAAACTCCAGGAAAAAATCTACCCTTCTAAGAGAACCCTCCCACCCCACCAATATGCTATAGATGTGGTCTCAACCTCACATCTGACTTGGACCCACACAACGCATTCTACTTCCCCTGACAATCACACATACCAAGAAGAGTACAACTCTGGCAGGGGAGATACCGTTCTTGATTGGTGCGACAAATAGACTGCGCAGTAGAGATCAAAGTCTCTGCTTCAGTCAAGACACCACCAATAGCATAGGTGAATGGCCCTACATTGCTGATTTATCAGCAAAAAAACCTCCCAGATTAAGACACCCTCCCCAGGGAACAATTTCATCCCACCAACATGCTGTATGTCGGCTTCCCATCCAGTGCTAACCTAACATGAGAAGTATCTTCCACTGGAAACAATCTTCTCTGGGACCCCACCCGCACCTCCGGTTCACTATATGTGTGGCGTCAACTTCAGTTAGACTTGGCGCTAAACTGCGTCTCCTACCTCCCCGGCATCACACACATCAGTAGCAGCTTGGCTGCTGAGATGTTTTACTGATTTGTGTGATAAGCAGAAGGCGCAGCAGAGATCCTAGTCACAGCAAAAAGTGACATCACACAGACACCCTCCCCAGGGAACTACTTCATCCCACCAACCTAGTATATGTTGGCACAACCCACCCGGTGCTAACTGAACAAGAGAAGAATCTTCCAATGGAAAACACAATCTTCTCTAAGGAACCTACCCCCCACCCTTTTAAAAGCCTATAATAGTTGAAAGGTATGCCCTAACTAGTTGAAAGGAGTACAAACTCCAGGAAAAAATCTACCCTTCTAAGAGAACCCTCCCACCCCACGAATATGCTATAGATGTGGTCTCAACCTCACATCTGACTTGGACCCACACAACGCATTCTACTTCCCCTGACAATCACACATACCAAGACGAGTACAACTCTGGCAGGGGAGATACCGTTCTTGATTGGTGCGACAAATAGACTGCGCAGTAGAGATCAAAGTCTCTGCTTCAGTCAAGACACCACCAATAGCATAGGTGAATGGCCCTACATTGCTGATTTATCAGCAAAAAAACCCTCCCAGATTAAGACACCCTCCCCAGGGAACAATTTCATCCCACCAACATGCTGTATGTCGGCTTCCCATCCAGTGCTAACTTAACATGAGAAGTATCTTCCACTGGAAACAATCTTCTCTGGGACCCCACCCGCACCTCCGGTTCACTATATGTGTGGCGTCAACTTCAGTTAGACTTGGCGCTAAACTGCGTCTCCTACCTCCCCGGCATCACACACATCAGTAGCAGCTTGGCTGCTGAGATGTTTTACTGATTTGTGTGATAAGCAGAAGGCGCAGCAGAGATCCTAGTCACAGCAAAAAGTGACATCACACAGACACCCTCCCCAGGGAACTACTTCATCCCACCAACCTAGTATATGTTGGCACAACCCACCCCGTACTAACTGAACAAGAGAAGAATCTTCCAATGGAAAACACAATCTTCTCTAAGGAACCTACCCCCCACCCTTTTAAAAGCCTATAATAGTTGAAAGGTATGCCCTAACTAGTTGAAAGGAGTACAAACTCCAGGAAAAAATCTACCCTTCTAAGAGAACCCTCCCACCCCACCAATATGCTATAGATGTGGTCTCAACCTCACATCTGACTTGGACCCACACAACGCATTCTACTTCCCCTGACAATCACACATACCAAGAAGAGTGTCACTCTGGCAGCGAAATTACCGTTCTGGATTTGTGCGACAAATAGACCACGCAGTAGAGATCAAAGTCTCCGCTTCAGTCAAGACACCAACAATAGCATAGGTGAATGGCCCTACATTGCTGATTTATCAGCAAAAAAAACCTCCCAGATTAAGACACCCTCCCCAGGGAACAATTTCATCCCATCAACATGCTGTATGTCGGCTTCCCACCCAGTGCTAACCTAACATGAGAAGTATCTTCCACTGAAAATCAATCTTCTCTGGGACCCCACCCGCACCTCTGGTTCACTATATGTGTGGCGTCAACTTCAGTTAGACTTGGCGCTAAACTGCGTCTCCTACCTCCCCGGCATCACACACATCAGTAGCAGCTTGGCTGCTGAGATGTTTTACTGATTTGTGTGATAAGCAGAAGGCGCAGCAGAGATCCTAGTCACAGCAAAAAGTGACATCACACAGACACCCTCCCCAGGGAACTACTTCATCCCACCAACCTAGTATATGTTGGCACAACCCACCCCGTACTAACTGAACAAGAGAAGAATCTTCCAATGAAAAACACAATCTTCTTTAAGGAACCTACCCCCCACCCTTTTAAAAGCCTATAATAGTTGAAAGGTATGCCCTAACTAGTTGAAAGGAGTACAAACTCCAGGAAAAAATCTACCCTTCTAAGAGAACCCTCCCACCCCACCAATATGCTATAGATGTGGTCTTAACCTCACATCTGACTTGGACCCACACAACGCATTCTACTTCCCCTGACAATCACACATACCAAGAAGAGTACCACTCTGGCAGCGGAGATACCGTTCTTGATTGGTGCAACAAATAGACTGCGCAGTAGAGATCAAAGTCTCAGCTTCAGTCAAGACACCACCAATAGCATAGGTGAATGGCCCTACATTGCTGATTTATCAGCAAAAAAACCCTCCCAGAATAAGACACCCTCCCCAGGGAACAATTTCATCCCACCAACATGCTGTATGTCGGCTTCCCATCCAGTGCTAACCTAACATGAGAAGTATCTTCCACTGGAAACAATCTTCTCTGGGACCCCACCCGCACCTCCGGTTCACTATATGTGTGGCGTCAACTTCAGTTAGACTTGGCGCTAAACTGCGTCTCCTACCTCCCCGGCATCACACACATCAGTAGCAGCTTGGCTGCTGAGATGTTTTACTGATTTGTGTGATAAGCAGAAGGCGCAGCAGAGATCCTAGTCACAGCAAAAAGTGACATCACACAGACACCCTCCCCAGGGAACTACTTCATCCCACCAACCTAGTATATGTTGGCACAACCCACCCGGTGCTAACTGAACAAGAGAAGAATCTTCCAATGGAAAACACAATCTTCTCTAAGGAACCTACCCCCCACCCTTTTAAAAGCCTATAATAGTTGAAAGGTATGCCCTAACTAGTTGAAAGGAGTACAAACTCCAGGAAAAAATCTACCCTTCTAAGAGAACCCTCCCACCCCACGAATATGCTATAGATGTGGTCTCAACCTCACATCTGACTTGGACCCACACAACGCATTCTACTTCCCCTGACAATCACACATACCAAGAAGAGTACAACTCTGGCAGCGGAGATACCGTTCTTGATTGGTGCGACAAATAGACTGCGCAGTAGAGATCAAAGTCTCTGCTTCAGTCAAGACACCACCAATAGCATAGGTGAATGGCCCTACATTGCTGATTTATCAGCAAAAAAACCCTCCCAGATTAAGACACCCTCCCCAGGGAACAATTTCATCCCACCAACATGCTGTATGTCGGCTTCCCATCCAGTGCTAACCTAACATGAGAAGTATCTTCCACTGGAAACAATCTTCTCTGGGACCCCACCCGCACCTCCGGTTCACTATATGTGTGGCGTCAACTTCAGTTAGACTTGGCGCTAAACTGCGTCTCCTACCTCCCCGGCATCACACACATCAGTAGCAGCTTGGCTGCTGAGATGTTTTACTGATTTGTGTGATAAGCAGAAGGCGCAGCAGAGATCCTAGTCACAGCAAAAAGTGACATCACACAGACACCCTCCCCAGGGAACTACTTCATCCCACCAACCTAGTATATGTTGGCACAACCCACCCCGTGCTAACTGAACAAGAGAAGAATCTTCCAATGGAAAACACAATCTTCTCTAAGGAACCTACCCCCCACCCTTTTAAAAGCCTATAATAGTTGAAAGGTATGCCCTAACTAGTTGAAAGGAGTACAAACTCCAGGAAAAAATCTACCCTTCTAAGAGAACCCTCCCACCCCACCAATATGCTATAGATGTGGTCTCAACCTCACATCTGACTTGGACCCACACAACGCATTCTACTTCCCCTGACAATCACACATACCAAGAAGAGTATCACTCTGGCAGCGAAATTACCGTTCTGGATTTGTGCGACAAATAGACCGCGCAGTAGAGATCAAAGTCTCCGCTTCAGTCAAGACACCAACAATAGCATAGGTGAATGGCCCTACATTGCTGATTTATCAGCAAAAAAACCCTCCCAGATTAAGACACCCTCCCCAGGGAACAATTTCATCCCATCAACATGCTGTATGTCGGCTTCCCACCCAGTGCTAACCTAACATGAGAAGTATCTTCCACTGAAAATCAATCTTCTCTGGGACCCCACCCGCACCTCTGGTTCACTATATGTGTGGCGTCAACTTCAGTTAGACTTGGCGCTAAACTGCGTCTCCTACCTCCCCGGCATCACACACATCAGTAGCAGCTTGGCTGCTGAGATGTTTTACTGATTTGTGTGATAAGCAGAAGGCGCAGCAGAGATCCTAGTCACAGCAAAAAGTGACATCACACAGACACCCTCCCCAGGGAACTACTTCATCCCACCAACCTAGTATATGTTGGCACAACCCACCCCGTACTAACTGAACAAGAGAAGAATCTTCCAATGGAAAACACAATCTTCTCTAAGGAACCTACCCCCCACCCTTTTAAAAGCCTATAATAGTTGAAAGGTATGCCCTAACTAGTTGAAAGGAGTACAAACTCCAGGAAAAAATCTACCCTTCTAAGAGAACCCTCCCACCCCACCAATATGCTATAGATGTGGTCTTAACCTCACATCTGACTTGGACCCACACAACACATTCTACTTCCCCTGACAATCACACATACCAAGAAGAGTACCACTCTGGCAGCGGAGATACCGTTCTTGATTGGTGCAACAAATAGACTGCGCAGTAGAGATCAAAGTCTCAGCTTCAGTCAAGACACCACCAATAGCATAGGTGAATGGCCCTACACAAAAAAAACCCTTCCAGATTAAGACACCCTCCCCAGGGAACAATTTCATCCCACCAACATGCTGTATGTCGGCTTCCCACCCAGTGCTAACCTAACATGAGAAGAATCTTCCACTGGAAATCAATCTTCTCTGGGACCCCACCCGCACCTCCGGTTCACTATATGTGTGGCGTCAACTTCAGTTAGACTTGGCGCTAAACTGCGTCTCCTACCTCCCCGGCATCACACACATCAGTAGCAGCTTGGCTGCTGAGATGTTTTACTGATTTGTGGGATAAGCAGAAGGCGCACCAGAGATCCTAGTCACAGCAAAAAGTGACATCACACAGACACCCTCCCAAGGGAACTACTTCATCCCACCAACCTAGTATATGTTGGCACAACCCACCCCGTGCTAACTGAACAAGAGAAGAATCTTCCATTGGAAAACTCAATCTTCTCTAAGGAACCTACCCCCCACCCTTTTAAAAGCCTATAATAGTTGAAAGGTATGCCCTAACTAGTTGAAAGGAGTACAAACTCCAGGAAAAAATCTACCCTTCTAAGAGAACCCTCCCACCCCACCAATATGCTATAGATGTGGTCTCAACCTCACATCTGACTTGGACCCACACAACGCATTCTACTTCCCCTGACAATCACACATACCAAGAAGAGTACAACTCTGGCAGGGGAGATACCGTTCTTGATTGGTGCGACAAATAGACTGCGCAGTAGAGATCAAAGTCTCTGCTTCAGTCAAGACACCACCAATAGCATAGGTGAATGGCCCTACATTGCTGATTTATCAGCAAAAAAACCCTTCCAGATTAAGACACCCTCCCCAGGGAACAATTTCATCCCACCAACATGCTGTATGTCGGCTTCCCATCCAGTGCTAACCTAACATGAGATGTATCTTCCACTGGAAACAATCTTCTCTGGGACCCCACCCGCACCTCCGGTTCACTATATGTGTGGCGTCAACTTCAGTTAGACTTGGCGCTAAACTGCGTCTCCTACCTCCCCGGCATCACACACATCAGTAGCAGCTTGGCTGCTGAGATGTTTTACTGATTTGTGTGATAAGCAGAAGGCGCAGCAGAGATCCTAGTCACAGCAAAAAGTGACATCACACAGACACCCTCCCCAGGGAACTACTTCATCCCACCAACCTAGTATATGTTGGCACAACCCACCCCGTGCTAACTGAACAAGAGAAGAATCTTCCAATGGAAAACACAATCTTCTCTAAGGAACCTACCCCCCACCCTTTTAAAAGCCTATAATAGTTGAAAGGTATGCCCTAACTAGTTGAAAGGAGTACAAACTCCAGGAAAAAATCTACCCTTCTAAGAGAACCCTCCCACCCCACCAATATGCTATAGATGTGGTCTCAACCTCACATCTGACTTGGACCCACACAACGCATTCTACTTCCCCTGACAATCACACATACCAAGAAGAGTATCACTCTGGCAGCGAAATTACCGTTCTGGATTTGTGCGACAAATAGACCGCGCAGTAGAGATCAAAGTCTCCGCTTCAGTCAAGACACCAACAATAGCATAGGTGAATGGCCCTACATTGCTGATTTATCAGCAAAAAAAACCTCCCAGATTAAGACACCCTCCCCAGGGAACAATTTCATCCCATCAACATGCTGTATGTCGGCTTCCCACCCAGTGCTAACCTAACATGAGAAGTATCTTCCACTGAAAATCAATCTTCTCTGGGACCCCACCCGCACCTCTGGTTCACTATATGTGTGGCGTCAACTTCAGTTAGACTTGGCGCTAAACTGCGTCTCCTACCTCCCCGGCATCACACACATCAGTAGCAGCTTGGCTGCTGAGATGTTTTACTGATTTGTGTGATAAGCAGAAGGCGCAGCAGAGATCCTAGTCACAGCAAAAAGTGACATCACACAGACACCCTCCCCAGGGAACTACTTCATCCCACCAACCTAGTATATGTTGGCACAACCCACCCCGTACTAACTGAACAAGAGAAGAATCTTCCAATGGAAAACACAATCTTCTCTAAGGAACCTACCCCCCACCCTTTTAAAAGCCTATAATAGTTGAAAGGTATGCCCTAACTAGTTGAAAGGAGTACAAACTCCAGGAAAAAATCTACCCTTCTAAGAGAACCCTCCCACCCCACCAATATGCTATAGATGTGGTCTTAACCTCACATCTGACTTGGACCCACACAACGCATTCTACTTCCCCTGACAATCACACATACCAAGAAGAGTACCACTCTGGCAGCGGAGATACCGTTCTTGATTGGTGCAACAAATAGACTGCGCAGTAGAGATCAAAGTCTCAGCTTCAGTCAAGACACCACCAATAGCATAGGTGAATGGCCCTACATTGCTGATTTATCAGCAAAAAAACCCTCCCAGATTAAGACACCCTCCCCAGGGAACAATTTCATCCCACCAACATGCTGTATGTCGGCTTCCCATCCAGTGCTAACCTAACATGAGAAGTATCTTCCACTGGAAACAATCTTCTCTGGGACCCCACCCGCACCTCCGGTTCACTATATGTGTGGCGTCAACTTCAGTTAGACTTGGCGCTAAACTGCGTCTCCTACCTCCCCGGCATCACACACATCAGTAGCAGCTTGGCTGCTGAGATGTTTTACTGATTTGTGTGATAAGCAGAAGGCGCAGCAGAGATCCTAGTCACAGCAAAAAGTGACATCACACAGACACCCTCCCCAGGGAACTACTTCATCCCACCAACCTAGTATATGTTGGCACAACCCACCCGGTGCTAACTGAACAAGAGAAGAATCTTCCAATGGAAAACACAATCTTCTCTAAGGAACCTACCCCCCACCCTTTTAAAAGCCTATAATAGTTGAAAGGTATGCCCTAACTAGTTGAAAGGAGTACAAACTCCAGGAAAAAATCTACCCTTCTAAGAGAACCCTCCCACCCCACGAATATGCTATAGATGTGGTCTCAACCTCACATCTGACTTGGACCCACACAACGCATTCTACTTCCCCTGACAATCACACATACCAAGAAGAGTACAACTCTGGCAGCGGAGATACCGTTCTTGATTGGTGCGACAAATAGACTGCGCAGTAGAGATCAAAGTCTCTGCTTCAGTCAAGACACCAACAATAGCATAGGTGAATGGCCCTACACTGCTGATTTATCAGCAAAAAAACCCTCCCAGATTAAGACACCCTCCCCAGGGAACAATTTCATCCCACCAACATGCTGTATGTCGGCTTCCCACCCAGTGCTAACCTAACATGAGAAGAATCTTCCACTGGAAATCAATCTTCTCTGGGACCCCACCCGCACCTCCGGTTCACTATATGTGTGGCGTCAACTTCAGTTAGACTTGGCGCTAAACTGCGTCTCCTACCTCCCCGGCATCACACACATCAGTAGCAGCTTGGCTGCTGAGATGTTTTACTGATTTGTGTGATAAGCAGAAGGCGCAGCAGAGATCCTAGTCACAGCAAAAAGTGACATCACACAGACACCCTCCCCAGGGATCTACTTCATCCCACCAACCTAGTATATGTTGGCACAACCCACCCCGTGCTAACTGAACAAGAGAAGAATCTTCCAATGGAAAACACAATCTTCTCTAAGGAACCTACCCCCCACCCTTTTAAAAGCCTATAATAGTTGAAAGGTATGCCCTAACTAGTTGAAAGGAGTACAAACTCCAGGAAAAAATCTACCCTTCTAAGAGAACCCTCCCACCCCACCAATATGCTATAGATGTGGTCTTAACCTCACATCTGACTTGGACCCACACAACGCATTCTACTTCCCCTGACAATTACACATACCAAAAAGAGTACCACTCTGGCAGCGGAGATACCGTTCTTGATTGGTGCGACAAATAGACTGCGCAGTAGAGATCAAAGTCTCAGCTTCAGTCAAGACACCACCAATAGCATAGGTGAATGGCCCTACACTGCTGATTTATCAGCAAAAAAACCCTCCCAGATTAAGACACCCTCCCCAGGGAACAATTTCATCCCACCAACATGCTGTATGTCAGCTTCCCACCCAGTGCTAACCTAACATGAGAAGTGTCTTCCACTGGAAATCAATCTTCTCTGGGACCCCACCCGCACCTCCGGTTCACTATATGTGTGGCGTCAACTTCAGTTAGACTTGGCGCTAAACTGCGTCTCCTACCTCCCCGGCATCACACACATCAGTAGCAGCTTGGCTGCTGAGATGTTTTACTGATTTGTGTGATAAGCAGAAGGCGCACCAGAGATCCTAGTCACAGCAAAAAGTGACATCACACAGACACCCTCCCCAGGGAACTACTTCATCCCACCAACCTAGTATATGTTGGCACAACCCACCCCGTGCTAACTGAACAAGAGAAGAATCTTCCAATGGAAAACACAATCTTCTCTAAGGAACCTACCCCCCACCCTTTTAAAAGCCTATAATATTTGAAAGGTATGCCCTAACTAGTTGAAAGGAGTACAAACTCCAGGAAAAAATCTACCCTTCTAAGAAAACCCTCCCACCCCACCAATATGCTATAGATGTGGTCTCAACCTCACATCTGACTTGGACCCACACAACGCATTCTACTTCCCCTGACAATCACACATACCAAGAAGAGTACCACTCTGGCAGGGGAGATACCGTTCTTGATTGGTGCGACAAATAGACTGCGCAGTAGAGATCAAAGTCTCTGCTTCAGTCAAGACACCACCAATAGCATAGGTAAATGGCCCTACATTGCTGATTTATCAGCAAAAAAACCCTCCCAGATTAAGACACCCTCCTCAGGGAACAATTTCATCCCACCAACATGCTGTATGTCGGCTTCCCACCCAGTGCTAACCTAACATGAGAAGTATCTTCCACTGGAAATCAATCTTCTCTGGGACCCCACCCGCACCTCCGGTTCACTATATGTGTGGCGTCAACTTCAGTTAGACTTGGCGCTAAACTGCGTCTCCTACCTCCCCGGCATCACACACATCAGTAGCAGCTTGGCTGCTGAGATGTTTTACTGATTTGTGTGATAAGCAGAAGGCGCAGCAGAGATCCTAGTCACAGCAAAAAGTGACATCACACAGACACCCTCCCCAGGGAACTACTTCATCCCACCAACCTAGTATATGTTGGCACAACCCACCCGGTGCTAACTGAACAAGAGAAGAATCTTCCAATGGAAAACACAATCTTCTCTAAGGAACCTACCCCCCACCCTTTTAAAAGCCTATAATAGTTGAAAGGTATGCCCTAACTAGTTGAAAGGAGTACAAACTCCAGGAAAAAATCTACCCTTCTAAGAGAACCCTCCCACCCCACGAATATGCTATAGATGTGGTCTCAACCTCACATCTGACTTGGACCCACACAACGCATTCTACTTCCCCTGACAATCACACATACCAAGAAGAGTACAACTCTGGCAGGGGAGATACCGTTCTTGATTGGTGCGACAAATAGACTGCGCAGTAGAGATCAAAGTCTCTGCTTCAGTCAAGACACCACCAATAGCATAGGTGAATGGCCCTACATTGCTGATTTATCAGCAAAAAAACCCTCCCAGATTAAGACACCCTCCCCAGGGAACAATTTCATCCCACCAACATGCTGTATGTCGGCTTCCCATCCAGTGCTAACCTAACATGAGAAGTATCTTCCACTGGAAACAATCTTCTCTGGGACCCCACCCGCACCTCCGGTTCACTATATGTGTGGCGTCAACTTCAGTTAGACTTGGCGCTAAACTGCGTCTCCTACCTCCCCGGCATCACACACATCAGTAGCAGCTTGGCTGCTGAGATGTTTTACTGATTTGTGTGATAAGCAGAAGGCGCAGCAGAGATCCTAGTCACAGCAAAAAGTGACATCACACAGACACCCTCCCCAGGGAACTACTTCATCCCACCAACCTAGTATATGTTGGCACAACCCACCCCGTGCTAACTGAACAAGAGAAGAATCTTCCAATGGAAAACACAATCTTCTCTAAGGAACCTACCCCCCACCCTTTTAAAAGCCTATAATAGTTGAAAGGTATGCCCTAACTAGTTGAAAGGAGTACAAACTCCAGGAAAAAATCTACCCTTCTAAGAGAACCCTCCCACCCCACCAATATGCTATAGATGTGGTCTCAACCTCACATCTGACTTGGACCCACACAACGCATTCTACTTCCCCTGACAATCACACATACCAAGAAGAGTATCACTCTGGCAGCGAAATTACCGTTCTGGATTTGTGCGACAAATAGACCGCGCAGTAGAGATCAAAGTCTCCGCTTCAGTCAAGACACCAACAATAGCATAGGTGAATGGCCCTACATTGCTGATTTATCAGCAAAAAAAACCTCCCAGATTAAGACACCCTCCCCAGGGAACAATTTCATCCCATCAACATGCTGTATGTCGGCTTCCCACCCAGTGCTAACCTAACATGAGAAGTATCTTCCACTGAAAATCAATCTTCTCTGGGACCCCACCCGCACCTCTGGTTCACTATATGTGTGGCGTCAACTTCAGTTAGACTTGGCGCTAAACTGCGTCTCCTACCTCCCCGGCATCACACACATCAGTAGCAGCTTGGCTGCTGAGATGTTTTACTGATTTGTGTGATAAGCAGAAGGCGCAGCAGAGATCCTAGTCACAGCAAAAAGTGACATCACACAGACACCCTCCCCAGGGAACTACTTCATCCCACCAACCTAGTATATGTTGGCACAACCCACCCCGTACTAACTGAACAAGAGAAGAATCTTCCAATGGAAAACACAATCTTCTCTAAGGAACCTACCCCCCACCCTTTTAAAAGCCTATAATAGTTGAAAGGTATGCCCTAACTAGTTGAAAGGAGTACAAACTCCAGGAAAAAATCTACCCTTCTAAGAGAACCCTCCCACCCCACCAATATGCTATAGATGTGGTCTTAACCTCACATCTGACTTGGACCCACACAACGCATTCTACTTCCCCTGACAATCACACATACCAAGAAGAGTACCACTCTGGCAGCGGAGATACCGTTCTTGATTGGTGCAACAAATAGACTGCGCAGTAGAGATCAAAGTCTCAGCTTCAGTCAAGACACCACCAATAGCATAGGTGAATGGCCCTACATTGCTGATTTATCAGCAAAAAAACCCTCCCAGATTAAGACACCCTCCCCAGGGAACAATTTCATCCCACCAACATGCTGTATGTCGGCTTCCCATCCAGTGCTAACCTAACATGAGAAGTATCTTCCACTGGAAACAATCTTCTCTGGGACCCCACCCGCACCTCCGGTTCACTATATGTGTGGCGTCAACTTCAGTTAGACTTGGCGCTAAACTGCGTCTCCTACCTCCCCGGCATCACACACATCAGTAGCAGCTTGGCTGCTGAGATGTTTTACTGATTTGTGTGATAAGCAGAAGGCGCAGCAGAGATCCTAGTCACAGCAAAAAGTGACATCACACAGACACCCTCCCCAGGGAACTACTTCATCCCACCAACCTAGTATATGTTGGCACAACCCACCCGGTGCTAACTGAACAAGAGAAGAATCTTCCAATGGAAAACACAATCTTCTCTAAGGAACCTACCCCCCACCCTTTTAAAAGCCTATAATAGTTGAAAGGTATGCCCTAACTAGTTGAAAGGAGTACAAACTCCAGGAAAAAATCTACCCTTCTAAGAGAACCCTCCCACCCCACGAATATGCTATAGATGTGGTCTCAACCTCACATCTGACTTGGACCCACACAACGCATTCTACTTCCCCTGACAATCACACATACCAAGAAGAGTACAACTCTGGCAGGGGAGATACCGTTCTTGATTGGTGCGACAAATAGACTGCGCAGTAGAGATCAAAGTCTCTGCTTCAGTCAAGACACCACCAATAGCATAGGTGAATGGCCCTACATTGCTGATTTATCAGCAAAAAAACCCTCCCAGATTAAGACACCCTCCCCAGGGAACAATTTCATCCCACCAACATGCTGTATGTCGGCTTCCCATCCAGTGCTAACCTAACATGAGAAGTATCTTCCACTGGAAACAATCTTCTCTGGGACCCCACCCGCACCTCCGGTTCACTATATGTGTGGCGTCAACTTCAGTTAGACTTGGCGCTAAACTGCGTCTCCTACCTCCCCGGCATCACACACATCAGTAGCAGCTTGGCTGCTGAGATGTTTTACTGATTTGTGTGATAAGCAGAAGGCGCAGCAGAGATCCTAGTCACAGCAAAAAGTGACATCACACAGACACCCTCCCCAGGGAACTACTTCATCCCACCAACCTAGTATATGTTGGCACAACCCACCCCGTGCTAACTGAACAAGAGAAGAATCTTCCAATGGAAAACACAATCTTCTCTAAGGAACCTACCCCCCACCCTTTTAAAAGCCTATAATAGTTGAAAGGTATGCCCTAACTAGTTGAAAGGAGTACAAACTCCAGGAAAAAATCTACCCTTCTAAGAGAACCCTCCCACCCCACCAATATGCTATAGATGTGGTCTCAACCTCACATCTGACTTGGACCCACACAACGCATTCTACTTCCCCTGACAATCACACATACCAAGAAGAGTATCACTCTGGCAGCGAAATTACCGTTCTGGATTTGTGCGACAAATAGACCGCGCAGTAGAGATCAAAGTCTCCGCTTCAGTCAAGACACCAACAATAGCATAGGTGAATGGCCCTACATTGCTGATTTATCAGCAAAAAAAACCTCCCAGATTAAGACACCCTCCCCAGGGAACAATTTCATCCCATCAACATGCTGTATGTCGGCTTCCCACCCAGTGCTAACCTAACATGAGAAGTATCTTCCACTGAAAATCAATCTTCTCTGGGACCCCACCCGCACCTCTGGTTCACTATATGTGTGGCGTCAACTTCAGTTAGACTTGGCGCTAAACTGCGTCTCCTACCTCCCCGGCATCACACACATCAGTAGCAGCTTGGCTGCTGAGATGTTTTACTGATTTGTGTGATAAGCAGAAGGCGCAGCAGAGATCCTAGTCACAGCAAAAAGTGACATCACACAGACACCCTCCCCAGGGAACTACTTCATCCCACCAACCTAGTATATGTTGGCACAACCCACCCCGTACTAACTGAACAAGAGAAGAATCTTCCAATGGAAAACACAATCTTCTCTAAGGAACCTACCCCCCACCCTTTTAAAAGCCTATAATAGTTGAAAGGTATGCCCTAACTAGTTGAAAGGAGTACAAACTCCAGGAAAAAATCTACCCTTCTAAGAGAACCCTCCCACCCCACCAATATGCTATAGATGTGGTCTTAACCTCACATCTGACTTGGACCCACACAACGCATTCTACTTCCCCTGACAATTACACATACCAAGAAGAGTACCACTCTGGCAGCGGAGATACCGTTCTTGATTGGTGCAACAAATAGACTGCGCAGTAGAGATCAAAGTCTCAGCTTCAGTCAAGACACCACCAATAGCATAGGTGAATGGCCCTACATTGCTGATTTATCAGCAAAAAAACCCTCCCAGATTAAGACACCCTCCCCAGGGAACAATTTCATCCCACCAACATGCTGTATGTCGGCTTCCCATCCAGTGCTAACCTAACATGAGAAGTATCTTCCACTGGAAACAATCTTCTCTGGGACCCCACCCGCACCTCCGGTTCACTATATGTGTGGCGTCAACTTCAGTTAGACTTGGCGCTAAACTGCGTCTCCTACCTCCCCGGCATCACACACATCAGTAGCAGCTTGGCTGCTGAGATGTTTTACTGATTTGTGTGATAAGCAGAAGGCGCAGCAGAGATCCTAGTCACAGCAAAAAGTGACATCACACAGACACCCTCCCCAGGGAACTACTTCATCCCACCAACCTAGTATATGTTGGCACAACCCACCCGGTGCTAACTGAACAAGAGAAGAATCTTCCAATGGAAAACACAATCTTCTCTAAGGAACCTACCCCCCACCCTTTTAAAAGCCTATAATAGTTGAAAGGTATGCCCTAACTAGTTGAAAGGAGTACAAACTCCAGGAAAAAATCTACCCTTCTAAGAGAACCCTCCCACCCCACGAATATGCTATAGATGTGGTCTCAACCTCACATCTGACTTGGACCCACACAACGCATTCTACTTCCCCTGTCAATCACACATACCAAGAAGAGTACAACTCTGGCAGCGGAGATACCGTTCTTGATTGGTGCGACAAATAGACTGCGCAGTAGAGATCAAAGTCTCTGCTTCAGTCAAGACACCACCAATAGCATAGGTGAATGGCCCTACATTGCTGATTTATCAGCAAAAAAACCCTCCCAGATTAAGACACCCTCCCCAGGGAACAATTTCATCCCACCAACATGCTGTATGTCGGCTTCCCATCCAGTGCTAACCTAACATGAGAAGTATCTTCCACTGGAAACAATCTTCTCTGGGACCCCACCCGCACCTCCGGTTCACTATATGTGTGGCGTCAACTTCAGTTAGACTTGGCGCTAAACTGCGTCTCCTACCTCCCCGGCATCACACACATCAGTAGCAGCTTGGCTGCTGAGATGTTTTACTGATTTGTGTGATAAGCAGAAGGCGCAGCAGAGATCCTAGTCACAGCAAAAAGTGACATCACACAGACACCCTCCCCAGGGAACTACTTCATCCCACCAACCTAGTATATGTTGGCACAACCCACCCCGTACTAACTGAACAAGAGAAGAATCTTCCAATGGAAAACACAATCTTCTCTAAGGAACCTACCCCCCACCCTTTTAAAAGCCTATAATAGTTGAAAGGTATGCCCTAACTAGTTGAAAGGAGTACAAACTCCAGGAAAAAATCTACCCTTCTAAGAGAACCCTCCCACCCCACCAATATGCTATAGATGTGGTCTTAACCTCACATCTGACTTGGACCCACACAACACATTCTACTTCCCCTGACAATCACACATACCAAGAAGAGTACCACTCTGGCAGCGGAGATACCGTTCTTGATTGGTGCAACAAATAGACTGCGCAGTAGAGATCAAAGTCTCAGCTTCAGTCAAGACACCACCAATAGCATAGGTGAATGGCCCTACACAAAAAAAACCCTTCCAGATTAAGACACCCTCCCCAGGGAACAATTTCATCCCACCAACATGCTGTATGTCGGCTTCCCACCCAGTGCTAACCTAACATGAGAAGAATCTTCCACTGGAAATCAATCTTCTCTGGGACCCCACCCGCACCTCCGGTTCACTATATGTGTGGCGTCAACTTCAGTTAGACTTGGCGCTAAACTGCGTCTCCTACCTCCCCGGCATCACACACATCAGTAGCAGCTTGGCTGCTGAGATGTTTTACTGATTTGTGGGATAAGCAGAAGGCGCACCAGAGATCCTAGTCACAGCAAAAAGTGACATCACACAGACACCCTCCCAAGGGAACTACTTCATCCCACCAACCTAGTATATGTTGGCACAACCCACCCCGTGCTAACTGAACAAGAGAAGAATCTTCCATTGGAAAACTCAATCTTCTCTAAGGAACCTACCCCCCACCCTTTTAAAAGCCTATAATAGTTGAAAGGTATGCCCTAACTAGTTGAAAGGAGTACAAACTCCAGGAAAAAATCTACCCTTCTAAGAGAACCCTCCCACCCCACCAATATGCTATAGATGTGGTCTCAACCTCACATCTGACTTGGACCCACACAACGCATTCTACTTCCCCTGACAATCACACATACCAAGAAGAGTACCACTCTGGCAGCGGAGATACCGTTCTTGATTGGTGCGACAAATAGGCTGCGCAGTAGAGATCAAAGTCTCTGCTTCAGTCAAGACACCACCAATAGCATAGGTGAATGGCCCTACATTGCTGATTTATCAGCAAAAAAACCCTCCCAGATTAAGACACCCTCCCCAGGGAACAATTTCATTCCACCAACATGCTGTATGTCGGCTTCCCATCCAGTGCTAACCTAACATGAGAAGTATCATCCACTGGAAACAATCTTCTCTGGGACCCCACCCGCACCTCCGGTTCACTATATGTGTGGCGTCAACTTCAGTTAGACTTGGCGCTAAACTGCGTCTCCTACCTCCCCGGCATCACACACATCAGTAGCAGCTTGGCTGCTGAGATGTTTTACTGATTTGTGTGATAAGCAGAAGGCGCAGCAGAGATCCTAGTCACAGCAAAAAGTGACATCACACAGACACCCTCTCAAGGGAACAACTTCATCCCACCAACCTAGTATATGTTGGCACAACCCACCCCGTGCTAACTGAACAAGAGAAGAATCTTCCAATGGAAAACACAATCTTCTCTAAGGAACCTACCCCCCACCCTTTTAAAAGCCTATAATAGTTGAAAGGTATGCCCTAACTAGTTGAAAGGAGTACAAACTCCAGGAAAAAATCTACCCTTCTAAGAGAACCCTCCCACCCCACCAATATGCTATAGATGTGGTCTCAACCTCACATCTGACTTGGACCCACACAACGCATTCTACTTCCCCTGACAATCACACATACCAAGAAGAGTACCACTCTGGCAGCGAAAATACCGTTCTGGATTTGTGCGACAAATAGACCGCGCAGTAGAGATCAAAGTCTCAGCTTCAGTCAAGACACCAACAATAGCATAGGTGAATGGCCCTACACTGATGATTTATCAGCAAAAAAAACCTCACAGATTAAGACACCCTCCCCAGGGAACAATTTCATCCCACCAACATGCTGTATGTCGGCTTCCCACCCAGTGCTAACCTAACATGAGAAGTATCTTCCACAGGAAATCAATCTTCTCTGGGACCCCACCCGCACCTCCGGTTCACTATATGTGTGGCGTCAACTTTAGTTAGACTTGGCGCTAAACTGCGTCTCCTACCTCCCCGGCATCACATACATCAGTAGCAGCTTGGCTGCTGAGATGTTTTACTGATTTGTGTGATAAGCAGAAGGCGCAGCAGAGATCCTAGTCACAGCAAAAAGTGACATCACACAGACACCCTCCCCAGGGAACTACTTCATCCCACCAACCTAGTATATGTTGGCACAACCCACCCCGTACTAACTGAACAAGAGAAGAATCTTCCAATGGAAAACACAATCTTCTCTAAGGAACCTACCCCCCACCCTTTTAAAAGCCTATAATAGTTAAAAGGTATGCCCTAACTAGTTGAAAGGAGTACAAACTCCAGGAAAAAATCTACCCTTCTAAGAGAACCCTCCCACCCCACCAATATGCTATAGATGTGGTCTCAACCTCACATCTGACTTGGACCCACACAACGCATTCTACTTCCCCTGACAATCACACACACCAAGAAGAGTACCACTCTGGCAGCGGAGATACCGTTCTTGATTGGTGCGACAAATAGACTGCGCAGTAGAGATCAAAGTCTCTGCTTCAGTCAAGACACCACCAATAGCATAGGTGAATGGCCCTACATTGCTGATTTATCAGCAAAAAAACCCTCCCAGATTAAGACCCCCTTCCCAGGGAACAATTTCATCCCACCAACATGCTGTATGTCGGCTTCCCACCCAGTGCTAACCTAACATGAGAAGTATCTTCCACTGGAAATCAATCTTCTCTGGGACCCCACCCGCACCTCCGGTTCACTATATGTGTGGCGTCAACTTCAGTTAGACTTGGCGCTAAACTGCGTCTCCTACCTCCCCGGCATCACACACATCAGTAGCAGCTTGGCTGCTGAGATGTTTTACTGATTTGTGTGATAAGCAGAAGGCGCAGCAGAGATCCTAGTCACAGCAAAAAGTGACATCACACAGACACCCTCCCCAGGGAACTACTTCATCCCACCAACCTAGTATATGTTGGCACAACCCACCCCGTGCTAACTAAACAAGAGAAGAATCTTCCAATGGAAAACACAATCTTCTCTAAGGAACCTACCCCCCACCCTTTTAAAAGCCTATAATAGTTGAAAGGTATGCCCTAACTAGTTGAAAAGAGTACAAACTCCAGGAAAAAATCTACCCTTCTAAGAGAACCCTCCCACCCCACCAATATGCTATAGATGTGGTCTCAACCTCACATCTGACTTGGACCCACACAACGCATTCTACTTCCCCTGACAATCACACATACCAAGAAGAGTACCACTCTGGAAGCGAAAATACCGTTCTGGATTTGTGCGACAAATAGACCGCGCAGTAGAGATCAAAGTCTCCGCTTCAGTCAAGACACCAACAATAGCATAGGTGAATGGCCCTACACTGATGATTTATCAGCAAAAAAAACCTCACACATTAAGACACCCTCCCCAGGGAACAATTTCATCCCACCAACATGCTGTATGTCGGCTTCCCACCCAGTGCTAACCTAACATGAGAAGTATCTTCCACTGGAAATCAATCTTCTCTGGGACCCCACCCGCACCTCCGGTTCACTATATGTGTGGCGTCAACTTTAGTTAGACTTGGCGCTAAACTGCGTCTCCTACCTCCCCGGCATCACACACATCAGTAGCAGCTTGGCTGCTGAGATGTTTTACTGATTTGTGTGATAAGCAGAAGGCGCAGCAGAGATCCTAGTCACAGCAAAAAGTGACATCACACAGACACCCTCCCCAGGGAACTACTTCATCCCACCAACCTAGTATATGTTGGCACAACCCACCCCGTGCTAACTGAACAAGAGAAGAATCTTCCAATGGAAAACACAATCTTCTCTAAGGAACCTACCCCCCACCCTTTTAAAAGCCTATAATAGTTGAAAGGTATGCCCTAAATAGTTGAAAGGAGTACAAACTCCAGGAAAAAAATCTACCCTTCTAAGAGAACCCTCCCACCCCACCAATATGCTATAGATGTAATCTCAACCTCACTTCTGACTTGGACCCACACGACGCCTTCTACTTTTCTTGACAATCATACATACCAAGAAGAGTACCACTCTGGCAGCGAAAATACCGTTCTGGATTTGTGCGACAAATAGACCGCGCAGTAGAGATCAAAGTCTCAGCTTCAGTCAAGACACCAACAATAGCATAGGTGAATGGCCCTACACTGCTGATTTATCAGCAAAAAAACCCTCCCAGATTAAGACACCCTCCCCAGGGAACAATTTCATCCCACCAACATGCTGTATGTCGGCTTCCCACCCAGTGCTAACCTAACATGAGAAGAATCTTCCACTGGAAATCAATCTTCTCTGGGACCCCACCCGCACCTCCGGTTCACTATATGTGTGGCGTCAACTTCAGTTAGACTTGGCGCTAAACTGCGTCTCCTACCTCCCCGGCATCACACACATCAGTAGCAGCTTGGCTGCTGAGATGTTTTACTGATTTGTGTGATAAGCAGAAGGCGCAGCAGAGATCCTAGTCACAGCAAAAAGTGACATCACACAGACACCCTCCCCAGGGAATTACTTCATCCCACCAACCTAGTATATGTTGGCACAACCCACCCCGTGCTAAATGAACAAGAGAAGAATCTTCCAATGGAAAACACAATCTTCTCTAAGGAACCTACCCCCCACCCTTTTAAAAGCCTATAATAGTTGAAAGGTATGCCCTAACTAGTTGAAAGGAGTACAAACTCCAGGAAAAAATCTACCCTTCTAAGAGAACCCTCCCACCCCACCAATATGCTATAGATGTGGTCTCAACCTCACATCTGACTTGGACCCACACAACGCATTCTACTTCCCCTGACAATCACACATACCAAGAAGAGTACCACTCTGGCAGCGAAAATACCGTTCTGGATTTGTGCGACAAATAGACCGCGCAGTAGAGATCAAAGTCTCCGCTTCAGTCAAGACACCAACAATAGCATAGGTGAATGGCCCTACACTGCTGATTTATCAGCAAAAAAACCCTCCCAGATTAAGACACCCTCCCCAGGGAACAATTTCATCCCACCAACATGCTGTATGTCGGCTTCCCACCCAGTGCTAACCTAACATGAGAAGAATCTTCCACTGGAAATCAATCTTCTCTGGGACCCTACCCGCACCTCCGGTTCACTATATGTGTGGCGTCAACTTCAGTTAGACTTGGCGCTAAACTGCGTCTCCTACCTCCCCGGCATCACACACATCAGTAGCAGCTTGGCTGCTGAGATGTTTTACTGATTTGTGGGATAAGCAGAAGGCGCAGCAGAGATCCTAGTCACAGCAAAAAGTGACATCACACAGACACCCTCCCCAGGGATCTACTTCATCCCACCAACCTAGTATATGTTGGCACAACCCACCCCGTGCTAACTGAACAAGAGAAGAATCTTCCAATGGAAAACACAATCTTCTCTAAGGAACCTACCCCCCACCCTTTTAAAAGCCTATAATAGTTGAAAGGTATGCCCTAACTAGTTGAAAGGAGTACAAACTCCAGGAAAAAATCTACCCTTCTAAGAAAACCCTCCCACCCCACCAATATGCTATAGATGTGGTTTCAACCTCACATCTGACTTGGACCCACACAACGCATTCTACTTCCCCTGATAATCACACACACCAAGAAGAGCACCACTCTGGCAGCGGAGATACCGTTCTTGATTGGTGCGACAAATAGACTGCGCAGTAGAGATCAAAGTCTCTGCTTCAGTCAAGACACCACCAATAGCATAGGTGAATGGCCCTACATTGCTGATTTATCAGCAAAAAAACCCTCCCAGATTAAGACCCCCTTCCCAGGGAACAATTTCATCCCACCAACATGCTGTATGTCGGCTTCCCACCCAGTGCTAACCTAACATGAGAAGTATCTTCCACTGGAAATCAATCTTCTCTGGGACCCCACCCGCACCTCCGGTTCACTATATGTGTGGCGTCAACTTCAGTTAGACTTGGCGCTAAACTGCGTCTCCTACCTCCCCGGCATCACACACATCAGTAGCAGCTTGGCTGCTGAGATGTTTTACTGATTTGTGTGATAAGCAGAAGGCGCAGCAGAGATCCTAGTCACAGCAAAAAGTGACATCACACAGACACCCTCCCCAGGGAACTACTTCATCCCACCAACCTAGTATATGTTGGCACAACCCACCCCGTGCTAACTGAACAAGAGAAGAATCTTCCAATGGAAAACACAATCTTCTCTAAGGAACCTACCCCCCACCCTTTTAAAAGCCTATAATAGTTGAAAGGTATGCCCTAACTAGTTGAAAGGAGTAGAAACTCCAGGAAAAAATCTACCCTTCTAAGAGAACCCTCCCACCCCACCAATATGCTATAGATGTGGTCTCAACCTCACATCTGACTTGGACCCACACAACGCATTCTACTTCCCCTGACAATCACACATACCAAGAAGAGTACCACTCTGGCAGCGAAAATACCGTTCTGGATTTGTGCGACAAATAGACCGCGCAGTAGAGATCAAAGTCTCCGCTTCAGTCAAGACACCAACAATAGCATAGGTGAATGGCCCTACACTGATGATTTATCAGCAAAAAAAACCTCACAGATTAAGACACCCTCCCCAGGGAACAATTTCATCCCACCAACATGCTGTATGTCGGCTTCCCACCCAGTGCTAACCTAACATGAGAAGTATCTTCCACTGGAAATCAATCTTCTCTGGGACCCCACCCGCACCTCCGGTTCACTATATGTGTGGCGTCAACTTCAGTTAGACTTGGCGCTAAACTGCGTCTCCTACCTCCCCGGCATCACACACATCAGTAGCAGCTTGGCTGCTGAGATGTTTTACTGATTTGTGTGATAAGCAGAAGGCGCAGCAGAGATCCTAGTCACAGCAAAAAGTGACATCACACAGACACCCTCCCCAGGGATCTACTTCATCCCACCAACCTAGTATATGTTGGCACAACCCACCCCGTGCTAACTGAACAAGAGAAGAATCTTCCAATGGAAAACACAATCTTCTCTAAGGAACCTACCCCCCACCCTTTTAAAAGCCTATAATAGTTGAAAGGTATGCCCTAACTAGTTGAAAGGAGTACAAACTCCAGGAAAAAATCTACCCTTCTAAGAGAACCCTCCCACCCCACCAATATGCTATAGATGTGGTCTCAACCTCACATCTGACTTGGACCCACACAACGCATTCTACTTCCCCTGATAATCACACATACCAAGAAGAGTACCACTCTGGCAGCGGAGATACCGTTCTTGATTGGTGCGACAAATAGACTGCGCAGTAGAGATCAAAGTCTCTGCTTCAGTCAAGACACCACCAATAGCATAGGTGAATGGCCCTACATTGCTGATTTATCAGCAAAAAAAACCTCCCAGATTAAGACCCCCTTCCCAGGGAACAATTTCATCCCACCAACATGCTGTATGTCGGCTTCCCACCCAGTGCTAACCTAACATGATAAGTATCTTCCACTGGAAATCAATCTTCTCTGGGACCCCACCCGCACCTCCGGTTCACTATATGTGTGGCGTCAACTTCAGTTAGACTTGGCGCTAAACTGCGTCTCCTACCTCCCCGGCATCACACACATCAGTAGCAGCTTGGCTGCTGAGATGTTTTACTGATTTGTGTGATAAGCAGAAGGCGCAGCAGAGATCCTAGTCACAGCAAAAAGTGACATCACACAGACACCCTCCCCAGGGAACTACTTCATCCCACCAACCTAGTATATGTTGGCACAACCCACCCCGTGCTAACTGAACAAGAGAAGAATCTTCCAATGGAAAACACAATCTTCTCTAAGGAACCTACCCCCCACCCTTTTAAAAGCCTATAATAGTTGAAAGGTATGCCCTAACTAGTTGAAAGGAGTACAAACTCCAGGAAAAAATCTACCCTTCTAAGAGAACCCTCCCACCCCACCAATATGCTATAGATGTGGTCTCAACCTCACATCTGACTTGGACCCACACAACGCATTCTACTTCCCCTGACAATCACACATACCAAGAAGAGTACCACTCTGGCAGCGAAAATACCGTTCTGGATTTGTGCGACAAATAGACCGCGCAGTAGAGATCAAAGTCTCCGCTTCAGTCAAGACACCAACAATAGCATAGGTGAATGGCCCTACACTGCTGATTTATCAGCAAAAAAACCCTCCCAGATTAAGACACCCTCCCCAGGGAACAATTTCATCCCACCAACATGCTGTATGTCGGCTTCCCACCCAGTGCTAACCTAACATGAGAAGAATCTTTCACTGGAAATCAATCTTCTCTGGGACCCCACCCGCACCTCCGGTTCACTATATGTGTGGCGTCAACTTCAGTTAGATTTGGCGCTAAACTGCGTCTCCTACCTCCCCGGCATCACACACATCAGTAGCAGCTTGGCTGCTGAGATGTTTTACTGATTTGTGTGATAAGCAGAAGGCGCAGCAGAGATCCTAGTCACAGCAAAAAGTGACATCACACAGACACCCTCCCCAGGGATCTACTTCATCCCACCAACCTAGTATATGTTGGCACAACCCACCCCGTGCTAACTGAACAAGAGAAGAATCTTCCAATGGAAAACACAATCTTCTCTAAGGAACCTACCCCCCACCCTTTTAAAAGCCTATAATAGTTGAAAGGTATGCCCTAACTAGTTGAAAGGAGTACAAACTCCAGGAAAAAATCTACCCTTCTAAGAGAACCCTCCCACCCCACCAATATGCTATAGATGTGGTCTCAACCTCACATCTGACTTGGACCCACACAACGCATTCTACTTCCCCTGACAATCACACATACCAAGAAGAGTACCACTCTGGCAGCGGAGATACCGTTCTTGATTGGTGCGACAAATAGACTGCGCAGTAGAGATCAAAGTCTCTGCTTCAGTCAAGACACCACCAATAGCAGAGGTGAATGGCCCTACATTGCTGATTTATCAGCAAAAAAAACCCTCCCAGATTAAGACACCCTCCCCAGGGAACAATTTCATCCCACCAACATGCTGTATGTCGGCTTCCCACCCATGTTAACCTAACATGAGAAGTATCTTCCACTGGAAATCAATCTTCTCTGGGACCCCACCCGCACCTCCGGTTCACTATATGTGTGGCGTCAACTTCAGTTAGACTTGGCGCTAAACTGCGTCTCCTACCTCCCCGGCATCACACACATCAGTAGCAGCTTGGCTGCTGAGATGTTTTACTGATTTGTGTGATAAGCAGAAGGCGCAGCAGAGATCCTAGTCACAGCAAAAAGTGACATCACACAGATACCCTCCTCAGGGAATTACTTCATCCCACCAACCTAGTATATGTTGGCACAACCCACCCCGTGCTAACTGAACAAGAGAAGAATCTTCCAATGGAAAACACAATCTTCTCTAAGGAACCTACCCCCCACCCTTTTAAAAGCCTATAATAGTTGAAAGGTATGCCCTAACTAGTTGAAAGGAGTACAAACTCCAGGAAAAAATCTACCCTTCTAAGAAAACCCTCCCACCCCACCAATATGCTATAGATGTGGTCTCAACCTCACATCTGACTTGGACCCACACAACGCATTCTACTTCCCCTGACAATCACACATACCAAGAAGAGTACCACTCTGGCAGCGAAAATACCGTTCTGGATTTGTGCGACAAATAGACCGCGCAGTAGAGATCAAAGTCTCCGCTTCAGTCAAGACACCAACAATAGCATAGGTGAATGGCCCTACACTGCTGATTTATCAGCAAAAAAACCCTCCCAGATTAAGACACCCTCCCCAGGGAACAATTTCATCCCACCAACATGCTGTATGTCGGCTTCCCACCCAGTGCTAACCTAACATGAGAAGTATCTTCCACTGGAAATCAATCTTCTCTAGGACCCCACCCGCACCTCCGGTTCACTATATGTGTGGCGTCAACTTCAGTTAGACTTGGCGCTAAACTGCGTCTCCTACCTCCCCGGCATCACACACATCAGTAGCAGCTTTCCTGCTGAGATGTTTTACTGATTTGTGTGATAAGCAGAAGGCGCAGCAGAGATCCTAGTCACAGCAAAAAGTGACATCACACAGACACCCTCCCCAGGGATCTACTTCATCCCACCAACCTAGTATATGTTGGCACAACCCACCCCGTGCTAACTGAACAAGAGAAGAATCTTCCAATGGAAAACACAATCTTCTCTAAGGAACCTACCCCCCACCCTTTTAAAAGCCTATAATAGTTGAAAGGTATGCCCTAACTAGTTGAAAGGAGTACAAACTCCAGGAAAAAATCTACCCTTCTAAGAGAACCCTCCCACCCCACCAATATGCTATAGATGTGGTCTCAACCTCACATCTGACTTGGACCCACACAACACATTCTACTTCCCCTGATAATCACACATACCAAGAAGAGTACCACTCTGGCAGCGGAGATACCGTTCTTGATTGGTGCGACAAATAGACTGCGCAGTAGAGATCAAAGTCTCTGCTTCAGTCAAGACACCACCAATAGCATAGGTGAATGGCCCTACATTGCTGATTTATCAGCAAAAAAAACCTCCCAGATTAAGACCCCCTTCCCAGGGAACAATTTCATCCCACCAACATGCTGTATGTCGGCTTCCCACCCAGTGCTAACCTAACATGAGAAGTATCTTCCACTGGAAATCAATCTTCTCTGGGACCCCACCCGCACCTCCGGTTCACTATATGTGTGGCGTCAACTTCAGTTAGACTTGGCGCTAAACTGCGTCTCCTACCTCCCCGGCATCACACACATCAGTAGCAGCTTGGCTGCTGAGATGTTTTACTGATTTGTGTGATAAGCAGAAGGCGCAGCAGAGATCCTAGTCACAGCAAAAAGTGACATCACACAGACACCCTCCCCAGGGAACTACTTCATCCCACCAACCTAGTATATGTTGGCACAACCCACCCCGTACTAACTGAACAAGAGAAGAATCTTCCAATGGAAAACACAATCTTCTCTAAGGAACCTACCCCCCACCCTTTTAAAAGCCTATAATAGTTGAAAGGTATGCCCTAACTAGTTGAAAGGAGTACAAACTCCAGGAAAAAATCTACCCTTCTAAGAGAACCCTCCCACCCCACCAATATGCTATAGATGTGGTCTTAACCTCACATCTGACTTGGACCCACACAACACATTCTACTTCCCCTGACAATCACACATACCAAGAAGAGTACCACTCTGGCAGCGGAGATACCGTTCTTGATTGGTGCAACAAATAGACTGCGCAGTAGAGATCAAAGTCTCAGCTTCAGTCAAGACACCACCAATAGCATAGGTGAATGGCCCTACACAAAAAAAACCCTTCCAGATTAAGACACCCTCCCCAGGGAACAATTTCATCCCACCAACATGCTGTATGTCGGCTTCCCACCCAGTGCTAACCTAACATGAGAAGAATCTTCCACTGGAAATCAATCTTCTCTGGGACCCCACCCGCACCTCCGGTTCACTATATGTGTGGCGTCAACTTCAGTTAGACTTGGCGCTAAACTGCGTCTCCTACCTCCCCGGCATCACACACATCAGTAGCAGCTTGGCTGCTGAGATGTTTTACTGATTTGTGGGATAAGCAGAAGGCGCACCAGAGATCCTAGTCACAGCAAAAAGTGACATCACACAGACACCCTCCCAAGGGAACTACTTCATCCCACCAACCTAGTATATGTTGGCACAACCCACCCCGTGCTAACTGAACAAGAGAAGAATCTTCCATTGGAAAACTCAATCTTCTCTAAGGAACCTACCCCCCACCCTTTTAAAAGCCTATAATAGTTGAAAGGTATGCCCTAACTAGTTGAAAGGAGTACAAACTCCAGGAAAAAATCTACCCTTCTAAGAGAACCCTCCCACCCCACCAATATGCTATAGATGTGGTCTCAACCTCACATCTGACTTGGACCCACACAACGCATTCTACTTCCCCTGACAATCACACATACCAAGAAGAGTACCACTCTGGCAGCGGAGATACCGTTCTTGATTGGTGCGACAAATAGGCTGCGCAGTAGAGATCAAAGTCTCTGCTTCAGTCAAGACACCACCAATAGCATAGGTGAATGGCCCTACATTGCTGATTTATCAGCAAAAAAACCCTCCCAGATTAAGACACCCTCCCCAGGGAACAATTTCATTCCACCAACATGCTGTATGTCGGCTTCCCATCCAGTGCTAACCTAACATGAGAAGTATCATCCACTGGAAACAATCTTCTCTGGGACCCCACCCGCACCTCCGGTTCACTATATGTGTGGCGTCAACTTCAGTTAGACTTGGCGCTAAACTGCGTCTCCTACCTCCCCGGCATCACACACATCAGTAGCAGCTTGGCTGCTGAGATGTTTTACTGATTTGTGTGATAAGCAGAAGGCGCAGCAGAGATCCTAGTCACAGCAAAAAGTGACATCACACAGACACCCTCTCAAGGGAACAACTTCATCCCACCAACCTAGTATATGTTGGCACAACCCACCCCGTGCTAACTGAACAAGAGAAGAATCTTCCAATGGAAAACACAATCTTCTCTAAGGAACCTACCCCCCACCCTTTTAAAAGCCTATAATAGTTGAAAGGTATGCCCTAACTAGTTGAAAGGAGTACAAACTCCAGGAAAAAATCTACCCTTCTAAGAGAACCCTCCCACCCCACCAATATGCTATAGATGTGGTCTCAACCTCACATCTGACTTGGACCCACACAACGCATTCTACTTCCCCTGACAATCACACATACCAAGAAGAGTACCACTCTGGCAGCGAAAATACCGTTCTGGATTTGTGCGACAAATAGACCGCGCAGTAGAGATCAAAGTCTCAGCTTCAGTCAAGACACCAACAATAGCATAGGTGAATGGCCCTACACTGATGATTTATCAGCAAAAAAAACCTCACAGATTAAGACACCCTCCCCAGGGAACAATTTCATCCCACCAACATGCTGTATGTCGGCTTCCCACCCAGTGCTAACCTAACATGAGAAGTATCTTCCACAGGAAATCAATCTTCTCTGGGACCCCACCCGCACCTCCGGTTCACTATATGTGTGGCGTCAACTTTAGTTAGACTTGGCGCTAAACTGCGTCTCCTACCTCCCCGGCATCACATACATCAGTAGCAGCTTGGCTGCTGAGATGTTTTACTGATTTGTGTGATAAGCAGAAGGCGCAGCAGAGATCCTAGTCACAGCAAAAAGTGACATCACACAGACACCCTCCCCAGGGAACTACTTCATCCCACCAACCTAGTATATGTTGGCACAACCCACCCCGTACTAACTGAACAAGAGAAGAATCTTCCAATGGAAAACACAATCTTCTCTAAGGAACCTACCCCCCACCCTTTTAAAAGCCTATAATAGTTGAAAGGTATGCCCTAACTAGTTGAAAGGAGTACAAACTCCAGGAAAAAATCTACCCTTCTAAGAGAACCCTCCCACCCCACCAATATGCTATAGATGTGGTCTCAACCTCACATCTGACTTGGACCCACACAACGCATTCTACTTCCCCTGACAATCACACACACCAAGAAGAGTACCACTCTGGCAGCGGAGATACCGTTCTTGATTGGTGCGACAAATAGACTGCGCAGTAGAGATCAAAGTCTCTGCTTCAGTCAAGACACCACCAATAGCATAGGTGAATGGCCCTACATTGCTGATTTATCAGCAAAAAAACCCTCCCAGATTAAGACCCCCTTCCCAGGGAACAATTTCATCCCACCAACATGCTGTATGTCGGCTTCCCACCCAGTGCTAACCTAACATGAGAAGTATCTTCCACTGGAAATCAATCTTCTCTGGGACCCCACCCGCACCTCCGGTTCACTATATGTGTGGCGTCAACTTCAGTTAGACTTGGCGCTAAACTGCGTCTCCTACCTCCCCGGCATCACACACATCAGTAGCAGCTTGGCTGCTGAGATGTTTTACTGATTTGTGTGATAAGCAGAAGGCGCAGCAGAGATCCTAGTCACAGCAAAAAGTGACATCACACAGACACCCTCCCCAGGGAACTACTTCATCCCACCAACCTAGTATATGTTGGCACAACCCACCCCGTGCTAACTAAACAAGAGAAGAATCTTCCAATGGAAAACACAATCTTCTCTAAGGAACCTACCCCCCACCCTTTTAAAAGCCTATAATAGTTGAAAGGTATGCCCTAACTAGTTGAAAAGAGTACAAACTCCAGGAAAAAATCTACCCTTCTAAGAGAACCCTCCCACCCCACCAATATGCTATAGATGTGGTCTCAACCTCACATCTGACTTGGACCCACACAACGCATTCTACTTCCCCTGACAATCACACATACCAAGAAGAGTACCACTCTGGAAGCGAAAATACCGTTCTGGATTTGTGCGACAAATAGACCGCGCAGTAGAGATCAAAGTCTCCGCTTCAGTCAAGACACCAACAATAGCATAGGTGAATGGCCCTACACTGATGATTTATCAGCAAAAAAAACCTCACACATTAAGACACCCTCCCCAGGGAACAATTTCATCCCACCAACATGCTGTATGTCGGCTTCCCACCCAGTGCTAACCTAACATGAGAAGTATCTTCCACTGGAAATCAATCTTCTCTGGGACCCCACCCGCACCTCCGGTTCACTATATGTGTGGCGTCAACTTTAGTTAGACTTGGCGCTAAACTGCGTCTCCTACCTCCCCGGCATCACACACATCAGTAGCAGCTTGGCTGCTGAGATGTTTTACTGATTTGTGTGATAAGCAGAAGGCGCAGCAGAGATCCTAGTCACAGCAAAAAGTGACATCACACAGACACCCTCCCCAGGGAACTACTTCATCCCACCAACCTAGTATATGTTGGCACAACCCACCCCGTGCTAACTGAACAAGAGAAGAATCTTCCAATGGAAAACACAATCTTCTCTAAGGAACCTACCCCCCACCCTTTTAAAAGCCTATAATAGTTGAAAGGTATGCCCTAAATAGTTGAAAGGAGTACAAACTCCAGGAAAAAAATCTACCCTTCTAAGAGAACCCTCCCACCCCACCAATATGCTATAGATGTAATCTCAACCTCACTTCTGACTTGGACCCACACGACGCCTTCTACTTTTCTTGACAATCATACATACCAAGAAGAGTACCACTCTGGCAGCGAAAATACCGTTCTGGATTTGTGCGACAAATAGACCGCGCAGTAGAGATCAAAGTCTCAGCTTCAGTCAAGACACCAACAATAGCATAGGTGAATGGCCCTACACTGCTGATTTATCAGCAAAAAAACCCTCCCAGATTAAGACACCCTCCCCAGGGAACAATTTCATCCCACCAACATGCTGTATGTCGGCTTCCCACCCAGTGCTAACCTAACATGAGAAGAATCTTCCACTGGAAATCAATCTTCTCTGGGACCCCACCCGCACCTCCGGTTCACTATATGTGTGGCGTCAACTTCAGTTAGACTTGGCGCTAAACTGCGTCTCCTACCTCCCCGGCATCACACACATCAGTAGCAGCTTGGCTGCTGAGATGTTTTACTGATTTGTGTGATAAGCAGAAGGCGCAGCAGAGATCCTAGTCACAGCAAAAAGTGACATCACACAGACACCCTCCCCAGGGAATTACTTCATCCCACCAACCTAGTATATGTTGGCACAACCCACCCCGTGCTAAATGAACAAGAGAAGAATCTTCCAATGGAAAACACAATCTTCTCTAAGGAACCTACCCCCCACCCTTTTAAAAGCCTATAATAGTTGAAAGGTATGCCCTAACTAGTTGAAAGGAGTACAAACTCCAGGAAAAAATCTACCCTTCTAAGAGAACCCTCCCACCCCACCAATATGCTATAGATGTGGTCTCAACCTCACATCTGACTTGGACCCACACAACGCATTCTACTTCCCCTGACAATCACACATACCAAGAAGAGTACCACTCTGGCAGCGAAAATACCGTTCTGGATTTGTGCGACAAATAGACCGCGCAGTAGAGATCAAAGTCTCCGCTTCAGTCAAGACACCAACAATAGCATAGGTGAATGGCCCTACACTGCTGATTTATCAGCAAAAAAACCCTCCCAGATTAAGACACCCTCCCCAGGGAACAATTTCATCCCACCAACATGCTGTATGTCGGCTTCCCACCCAGTGCTAACCTAACATGAGAAGAATCTTCCACTGGAAATCAATCTTCTCTGGGACCCTACCCGCACCTCCGGTTCACTATATGTGTGGCGTCAACTTCAGTTAGACTTGGCGCTAAACTGCGTCTCCTACCTCCCCGGCATCACACACATCAGTAGCAGCTTGGCTGCTGAGATGTTTTACTGATTTGTGGGATAAGCAGAAGGCGCAGCAGAGATCCTAGTCACAGCAAAAAGTGACATCACACAGACACCCTCCCCAGGGATCTACTTCATCCCACCAACCTAGTATATGTTGGCACAACCCACCCCGTGCTAACTGAACAAGAGAAGAATCTTCCAATGGAAAACACAATCTTCTCTAAGGAACCTACCCCCCACCCTTTTAAAAGCCTATAATAGTTGAAAGGTATGCCCTAACTAGTTGAAAGGAGTACAAACTCCAGGAAAAAATCTACCCTTCTAAGAAAACCCTCCCACCCCACCAATATGCTATAGATGTGGTTTCAACCTCACATCTGACTTGGACCCACACAACGCATTCTACTTCCCCTGATAATCACACACACCAAGAAGAGCACCACTCTGGCAGCGGAGATACCGTTCTTGATTGGTGCGACAAATAGACTGCGCAGTAGAGATCAAAGTCTCTGCTTCAGTCAAGACACCACCAATAGCATAGGTGAATGGCCCTACATTGCTGATTTATCAGCAAAAAAACCCTCCCAGATTAAGACCCCCTTCCCAGGGAACAATTTCATCCCACCAACATGCTGTATGTCGGCTTCCCACCCAGTGCTAACCTAACATGAGAAGTATCTTCCACTGGAAATCAATCTTCTCTGGGACCCCACCCGCACCTCCGGTTCACTATATGTGTGGCGTCAACTTCAGTTAGACTTGGCGCTAAACTGCGTCTCCTACCTCCCCGGCATCACACACATCAGTAGCAGCTTGGCTGCTGAGATGTTTTACTGATTTGTGTGATAAGCAGAAGGCGCAGCAGAGATCCTAGTCACAGCAAAAAGTGACATCACACAGACACCCTCCCCAGGGAACTACTTCATCCCACCAACCTAGTATATGTTGGCACAACCCACCCCGTGCTAACTGAACAAGAGAAGAATCTTCCAATGGAAAACACAATCTTCTCTAAGGAACCTACCCCCCACCCTTTTAAAAGCCTATAATAGTTGAAAGGTATGCCCTAACTAGTTGAAAGGAGTAGAAACTCCAGGAAAAAATCTACCCTTCTAAGAGAACCCTCCCACCCCACCAATATGCTATAGATGTGGTCTCAACCTCACATCTGACTTGGACCCACACAACGCATTCTACTTCCCCTGACAATCACACATACCAAGAAGAGTACCACTCTGGCAGCGAAAATACCGTTCTGGATTTGTGCGACAAATAGACCGCGCAGTAGAGATCAAAGTCTCCGCTTCAGTCAAGACACCAACAATAGCATAGGTGAATGGCCCTACACTGATGATTTATCAGCAAAAAAAACCTCACAGATTAAGACACCCTCCCCAGGGAACAATTTCATCCCACCAACATGCTGTATGTCGGCTTCCCACCCAGTGCTAACCTAACATGAGAAGTATCTTCCACTGGAAATCAATCTTCTCTGGGACCCCACCCGCACCTCCGGTTCACTATATGTGTGGCGTCAACTTCAGTTAGACTTGGCGCTAAACTGCGTCTCCTACCTCCCCGGCATCACACACATCAGTAGCAGCTTGGCTGCTGAGATGTTTTACTGATTTGTGTGATAAGCAGAAGGCGCAGCAGAGATCCTAGTCACAGCAAAAAGTGACATCACACAGACACCCTCCCCAGGGATCTACTTCATCCCACCAACCTAGTATATGTTGGCACAACCCACCCCGTGCTAACTGAACAAGAGAAGAATCTTCCAATGGAAAACACAATCTTCTCTAAGGAACCTACCCCCCACCCTTTTAAAAGCCTATAATAGTTGAAAGGTATGCCCTAACTAGTTGAAAGGAGTACAAACTCCAGGAAAAAATCTACCCTTCTAAGAGAACCCTCCCACCCCACCAATATGCTATAGATGTGGTCTCAACCTCACATCTGACTTGGACCCACACAACGCATTCTACTTCCCCTGATAATCACACATACCAAGAAGAGTACCACTCTGGCAGCGGAGATACCGTTCTTGATTGGTGCGACAAATAGACTGCGCAGTAGAGATCAAAGTCTCTGCTTCAGTCAAGACACCACCAATAGCATAGGTGAATGGCCCTACATTGCTGATTTATCAGCAAAAAAAACCTCCCAGATTAAGACCCCCTTCCCAGGGAACAATTTCATCCCACCAACATGCTGTATGTCGGCTTCCCACCCAGTGCTAACCTAACATGATAAGTATCTTCCACTGGAAATCAATCTTCTCTGGGACCCCACCCGCACCTCCGGTTCACTATATGTGTGGCGTCAACTTCAGTTAGACTTGGCGCTAAACTGCGTCTCCTACCTCCCCGGCATCACACACATCAGTAGCAGCTTGGCTGCTGAGATGTTTTACTGATTTGTGTGATAAGCAGAAGGCGCAGCAGAGATCCTAGTCACAGCAAAAAGTGACATCACACAGACACCCTCCCCAGGGAACTACTTCATCCCACCAACCTAGTATATGTTGGCACAACCCACCCCGTGCTAACTGAACAAGAGAAGAATCTTCCAATGGAAAACACAATCTTCTCTAAGGAACCTACCCCCCACCCTTTTAAAAGCCTATAATAGTTGAAAGGTATGCCCTAACTAGTTGAAAGGAGTACAAACTCCAGGAAAAAATCTACCCTTCTAAGAGAACCCTCCCACCCCACCAATATGCTATAGATGTGGTCTCAACCTCACATCTGACTTGGACCCACACAACGCATTCTACTTCCCCTGACAATCACACATACCAAGAAGAGTACCACTCTGGCAGCGAAAATACCGTTCTGGATTTGTGCGACAAATAGACCGCGCAGTAGAGATCAAAGTCTCCGCTTCAGTCAAGACACCAACAATAGCATAGGTGAATGGCCCTACACTGCTGATTTATCAGCAAAAAAACCCTCCCAGATTAAGACACCCTCCCCAGGGAACAATTTCATCCCACCAACATGCTGTATGTCGGCTTCCCACCCAGTGCTAACCTAACATGAGAAGAATCTTTCACTGGAAATCAATCTTCTCTGGGACCCCACCCGCACCTCCGGTTCACTATATGTGTGGCGTCAACTTCAGTTAGATTTGGCGCTAAACTGCGTCTCCTACCTCCCCGGCATCACACACATCAGTAGCAGCTTGGCTGCTGAGATGTTTTACTGATTTGTGTGATAAGCAGAAGGCGCAGCAGAGATCCTAGTCACAGCAAAAAGTGACATCACACAGACACCCTCCCCAGGGATCTACTTCATCCCACCAACCTAGTATATGTTGGCACAACCCACCCCGTGCTAACTGAACAAGAGAAGAATCTTCCAATGGAAAACACAATCTTCTCTAAGGAACCTACCCCCCACCCTTTTAAAAGCCTATAATAGTTGAAAGGTATGCCCTAACTAGTTGAAAGGAGTACAAACTCCAGGAAAAAATCTACCCTTCTAAGAGAACCCTCCCACCCCACCAATATGCTATAGATGTGGTCTCAACCTCACATCTGACTTGGACCCACACAACGCATTCTACTTCCCCTGACAATCACACATACCAAGAAGAGTACCACTCTGGCAGCGGAGATACCGTTCTTGATTGGTGCGACAAATAGACTGCGCAGTAGAGATCAAAGTCTCTGCTTCAGTCAAGACACCACCAATAGCAGAGGTGAATGGCCCTACATTGCTGATTTATCAGCAAAAAAACCCTCCCAGATTAAGACACCCTCCCCAGGGAACAATTTCATCCCACCAACATGCTGTATGTCGGCTTCCCACCCATGCTAACCTAACATGAGAAGTATCTTCCACTGGAAATCAATCTTCTCTGGGACCCCACCCGCACCTCCGGTTCACTATATGTGTGGCGTCAACTTCAGTTAGACTTGGCGCTAAACTGCGTCTCCTACCTCCCCGGCATCACACACATCAGTAGCAGCTTGGCTGCTGAGATGTTTTACTGATTTGTGTGATAAGCAGAAGGCGCAGCAGAGATCCTAGTCACAGCAAAAAGTGACATCACACAGACACCCTCCCCAGGGATCTACTTCATCCCACCAACCTAGTATATGTTGGCACAACCCACCCCGTGCTAACTGAACAAGAGAAGAATCTTCCAATGGAAAACACAATCTTCTCTAAGGAACCTACCCCCCACCCTTTTAAAAGCCTATAATAGTTGAAAGGTATGCCCTAACTAGTTGAAAGGAGTACAAACTCCAGGAAAAAATCTACCCTTCTAAGAGAACCCTCCCACCCCACCAATATGCTATAGATGTGGTCTCAACCTCACATCTGACTTGGACCCACACAACGCATTCTACTTCCCCTGACAATCACACATACCAAGAAGAGTACCACTCTGGCAGCGGAGATACCGTTCTTGATTGGTGCGACAAATAGACTGCGCAGTAGAGATCAAAGTCTCTGCTTCAGTCAAGACACCACCAATAGCATAGGTGAATGGCCCTACATTGCTGATTTATCAGCAAAAAAACCCTCCCAGATTAAGACACCCTCCCCAGGGAACAATTTCATCCCACCAACATGCTGTATGTCGGCTTCCCACCCATGTTAACCTAACATGAGAAGTATCTTCCACTGGAAATCAATCTTCTCTGGGACCCCACCCGCACCTCCGGTTCACTATATGTGTGGCGTCAACTTCAGTTAGACTTGGCGCTAAACTGCGTCTCCTACCTCCCCGGCATCACACACATCAGTAGCAGCTTGGCTGCTGAGATGTTTTACTGATTTGTGTGATAAGCAGAAGGCGCAGCAGAGATCCTAGTCACAGCAAAAAGTGACATCACACAGATACCCTCCTCAGGGAATTACTTCATCCCACCAACCTAGTATATGTTGGCACAACCCACCCCGTGCTAACTGAACAAGAGAAGAATCTTCCAATGGAAAACACAATCTTCTCTAAGGAACCTACCCCCCACCCTTTTAAAAGCCTATAATAGTTGAAAGGTATGCCCTAACTAGTTGAAAGGAGTACAAACTCCAGGAAAAAATCTACCCTTCTAAGAAAACCCTCCCACCCCACCAATATGCTATAGATGTGGTCTCAACCTCACATCTGACTTGGACCCACACAACGCATTCTACTTCCCCTGACAATCACACATACCAAGAAGAGTACCACTCTGGCAGCGAAAATACCGTTCTGGATTTGTGCGACAAATAGACCGCGCAGTAGAGATCAAAGTCTCCGCTTCAGTCAAGACACCAACAATAGCATAGGTGAATGGCCCTACACTGCTGATTTATCAGCAAAAAAACCCTCCCAGATTAAGACACCCTCCCCAGGGAACAATTTCATCCCACCAACATGCTGTATGTCGGCTTCCCACCCAGTGCTAACCTAACATGAGAAGTATCTTCCACTGGAAATCAATCTTCTCTAGGACCCCACCCGCACCTCCGGTTCACTATATGTGTGGCGTCAACTTCAGTTAGACTTGGCGCTAAACTGCGTCTCCTACCTCCCCGGCATCACACACATCAGTAGCAGCTTGGCTGCTGAGATGTTTTACTGATTTGTGTGATAAGCAGAAGGCGCAGCAGAGATCCTAGTCACAGCAAAAAGTGACATCACACAGACACCCTCCCCAGGGATCTACTTCATCCCACCAACCTAGTATATGTTGGCACAACCCACCCCGTGCTAACTGAACAAGAGAAGAATCTTCCAATGGAAAACACAATCTTCTCTAAGGAACCTACCCCCCACCCTTTTAAAAGCCTATAATAGTTGAAAGGTATGCCCTAACTAGTTGAAAGGAGTACAAACTCCAGGAAAAAATCTACCCTTCTAAGAGAACCCTCCCACCCCACCAATATGCTATAGATGTGGTCTCAACCTCACATCTGACTTGGACCCACACAACACATTCTACTTCCCCTGATAATCACACATACCAAGAAGAGTACCACTCTGGCAGCGGAGATACCGTTCTTGATTGGTGCGACAAATAGACTGCGCAGTAGAGATCAAAGTCTCTGCTTCAGTCAAGACACCACCAATAGCATAGGTGAATGGCCCTACATTGCTGATTTATCAGCAAAAAAAACCTCCCAGATTAAGACCCCCTTCCCAGGGAACAATTTCATCCCACCAACATGCTGTATGTCGGCTTCCCACCCAGTGCTAACCTAACATGAGAAGTATCTTCCACTGGAAATCAATCTTCTCTGGGACCCCACCCGCACCTCCGGTTCACTATATGTGTGGCGTCAACTTCAGTTAGACTTGGCGCTAAACTGCGTCTCCTACCTCCCCGGCATCACACACATCAGTAGCAGCTTGGCTGCTGAGATGTTTTACTGATTTGTGTGATAAGCAGAAGGCGCAGCAGAGATCCTAGTCACAGCAAAAAGTGACATCACACAGACACCCTCCCCAGGGAACTACTTCATCCCACCAACCTAGTATATGTTGGCACAACCCACCCCGTGCTAACTGAACAAGAGAAGAATCTTCCAATGGAAAACACAATCTTCTCTAAGGAACCTACCCCCCACCCTTTTAAAAGCCTATAATAGTTGAAAGGTATGCCCTAACTAGTTGAAAGGAGTACAAACTCCAGGAAAAAATCTACCCTTCTAAGAGAACCCTCCCACCCCACCAATATGCTATAGATGTGGTCTCAACCTTACATCTGACTTGGACCCACACAACGCATTCTACTTCCCCTGACAATCACACATACCAAGAAGAGTACCACTCTGGCAGCGAAAATACCGTTCTGGATTTGTGCGACAAATAGACCGCGCAGTAGAGATCAAAGTCTCCGCTTCAGTCAAGACACCAACAATAGCATAGGTGAATGGCCCTACACTGATGATTTATCAGCAAAAAAACCCTCACAGATTAAGACACCCTCCCCAGGGAACAATTTCATCCCACCAACATGCTGTATGTCGGCTTCCCACCCAGTGCTAACCTAACATGAGAAGTATCTTCCACTGGAAATCAATCTTCTCTGGGACCCCACCCGCACCTCCGGTTCACTATATGTGTGGCGTCAACTTCAGTTAGACTTGGCGCTAAACTGCGTCTCCTACCTCCCCGGCATCACACACATCAGTAGCAGCTTGGCTGCTGAGATGTTTTACTGATTTGTGTGATAAGCAGAAGGCGCAGCAGAGATCCTAGTCACAGCAAAAAGTGACATCACACAGACACCCTCCCCAGGGATCTACTTCATCCCACCAACCTAGTATATGTTGGCACAACCCACCCCGTGCTAACTGAACAAGAGAAGAATCTTCCAATGGAAAACACAATCTTCTCTAAGGAACCTACCCCCCACCCTTTTAAAAGCCTATAATAGTTGAAAGGTATGCCCTAACTAGTTGAAAGGAGTACAAACTCCAGGAAAAAATCTACCCTTCTAAGAGAACCCTCCCACCCCACCAATATGCTATAGATGTGGTCTCAACCTCACATCTGACTTGGACCCACACAACACATTCTACTTCCCCTGATAATCACACATACCAAGAAGAGTACCACTCTGGCAGCGGAGATACCGTTCTTGATTGGTGCGACAAATAGACTGCGCAGTAGAGATCAAAGTCTCTGCTTCAGTCAAGACACCACCAATAGCATAGGTGAATGGCCCTACATTGCTGATTTATCAGCAAAAAAAACCTCCCAGATTAAGACCCCCTTCCCAGGGAACAATTTCATCCCACCAACATGCTGTATGTCGGCTTCCCACCCAGTGCTAACCTAACATGATAAGTATCTTCCACTGGAAATCAATCTTCTCTGGGACCCCACCCGCACCTCCGGTTCACTATATGTGTGGCGTCAACTTCAGTTAGACTTGGCGCTAAACTGCGTCTCCTACCTCCCCGGCATCACACACATCAGTAGCAGCTTGGCTGCTGAGATGTTTTACTGATTTGTGTGATAAGCAGAAGGCGCAGCAGAGATCCTAGTCACAGCAAAAAGTGACATCACACAGACACCCTCCCCAGGGAACTACTTCATCCCACCAACCTAGTATATGTTGGCACAACCCACCCCGTGCTAACTGAACAAGAGAAGAATCTTCCAATGGAAAACACAATCTTCTCTAAGGAACCTACCCCCCACCCTTTTAAAAGCCTATAATAGTTGAAAGGTATGCCCTAACTAGTTGAAAGGAGTACAAACTCCAGGAAAAAATCTACCCTTCTAAGAGAACCCTCCCACCCCACCAATATGCTATAGATGTGGTCTCAACCTCACATCTGACTTGGACCCACACAACGCATTCTACTTCCCCTGACAATCACACATACCAAGAAGAGTACCACTCTGGCAGCGAAAATACCGTTCTGGATTTGTGCGACAAATAGACCGCGCAGTAGAGATCAAAGTCTCCGCTTCAGTCAAGACACCAACAATAGCATAGGTGAATGGCCCTACACTGCTGATTTATCAGCAAAAAAACCCTCCCAGATTAAGACACCCTCCCCAGGGAACAATTTCATCCCACCAACATGCTGTATGTCGGCTTCCCACCCAGTGCTAACCTAACATGAGAAGAATCTTTCACTGGAAATCAATCTTCTCTGGGACCCCACCCGCACCTCCGGTTCACTATATGTGTGGCGTCAACTTCAGTTAGATTTGGCACTAAACTGCGTCTCCTACCTCCCCGGCATCACACACATCAGTAGCAGCTTGGCTGCTGAGATGTTTTACTGATTTGTGTGATAAGCAGAAGGCGCAGCAGAGATCCTAGTCACAGCAAAAAGTGACATCACACAGACACCCTCCCCAGGGATCTACTTCATCCCACCAACCTAGTATATGTTGGCACAACCCACCCCGTGCTAACTGAACAAGAGAAGAATCTTCCAATGGAAAACACAATCTTCTCTAAGGAACCTACCCCCCACCCTTTTAAAAGCCTATAATAGTTGAAAGGTATGCCCTAACTAGTTGAAAGGAGTACAAACTCCAGGAAAAAATCTACCCTTCTAAGAGAACCCTCCCACCCCACCAATATGCTATAGATGTGGTCTCAACCTCACATCTGACTTGGACCCACACAACGCATTCTACTTCCCCTGACAATCACACATACCAAGAAGAGTACCACTCTGGCAGCGGAGATACCGTTCTTGATTGGTGCGACAAATAGACTGCGCAGTAGAGATCAAAGTCTCTGCTTCAGTCAAGACACCACCAATAGCATAGGTGAATGGCCCTACATTGCTGATTTATCAGCAAAAAAAACCTCCCAGATTAAGACACCCTCCCCAGGGAACAATTTCATCCCACCAACATGCTGTATGTCGGCTTCCCACCCATGCTAACCTAACATGAGAAGTATCTTCCACTGGAAATCAATCTTCTCTGGGACCCCACCCGCACCTCCGGTTCACTATATGTGTGGCGTCAACTTCAGTTAGACTTGGCGCTAAACTGCGTCTCCTACCTCCCCGGCATCACACACATCAGTAGCAGCTTGGCTGCTGAGATGTTTTACTGATTTGTGTGATAAGCAGAAGGCGCAGCAGAGATCCTAGTCACAGCAAAAAGTGACATCACACAGATACCCTCCTCAGGGAATTACTTCATCCCACCAACCTAGTATATGTTGGCACAACCCACCCCGTGCTAACTGAACAAGAGAAGAATCTTCCAATGGAAAACACAATCTTCTCTAAGGAACCTACCCCCCACCCTTTTAAAAGCCTATAATAGTTGAAAGGTATGCCCTAACTAGTTGAAAGGAGTACAAACTCCAGGAAAAAATCTACCCTTCTAAGAGAACCCTCCCACCCCACCAATATGCTATAGATGTGGTCTCAACCTCACATCTGACTTGGACCCACACAACGCATTCTACTTCCCCTGATAATCACACACACCAAGAAGAGTACCACTCTGGCAGCGGAGATACCGTTCTTGATTGGTGCGACAAATAGACTGCGCAGTAGAGATCAAAGTCTCTGCTTCAGTCAAGACACCACCAATAGCATAGGTGAATGGCCCTACATTGCTGATTTATCAGCAAAAAAACCCTCCCAGATTAAGACCCCCTTCCCAGGGAACAATTTCATCCCACCAACATGCTGTATGTCGGCTTCCCACCCAGTGCTAACCTAACATGAGAAGTATCTTCCACTGGAAATCAATCTTCTCTGGGACCCCACCCGCACCTCCGGTTCACTATATGTGTGGCGTCAACTTCAGTTAGACTTGGCGCTAAACTGCGTCTCCTACCTCCCCGGCATCACACACATCAGTAGCAGCTTGGCTGCTGAGATGTTTTACTGATTTGTGTGATAAGCAGAAGGCGCAGCAGAGATCCTAGTCACAGCAAAAAGTGACATCACACAGACACCCTCCCCAGGGAACTACTTCATCCCACCAACCTAGTATATGTTGGCACAACCCACCCCGTGCTAACTGAACAAGAGAAGAATCTTCCAATGGAAAACACAATCTTCTCTAAGGAACCTACCCCCCACCCTTTTAAAAGCCTATAATAGTTGAAAGGTATGCCCTAACTAGTTGAAAGGAGTACAAACTCCAGGAAAAAATCTACCCTTCTAAGAGAACCCTCCCACCCCACCAATATGCTATAGATGTGGTCTCAACCTCACATCTGACTTGGACCCACACAACGCATTCTACTTCCCCTGACAATCACACATACCAAGAAGAGTACCACTCTGGCAGCGAAAATACCGTTCTGGATTTGTGCGACAAATAGACCGCGCAGTAGAGATCAAAGTCTCCGCTTCAGTCAAGACACCAACAATAGCATAGGTGAATGGCCCTACACTGATGATTTATCAGCAAAAAAACCCTCACAGATTAAGACACCCTCCCCAGGGAACAATTTCATCCCACCAACATGCTGTATGTCGGCTTCCCACCCAGTGCTAACCTAACATGAGAAGTATCTTCCACTGGAAATCAATCTTCTCTGGGACCCCACCCGCACCTCCGGTTCACTATATGTGTGGCGTCAACTTCAGTTAGACTTGGCGCTAAACTGCGTCTCCTACCTCCCCGGCATCACACACATCAGTAGCAGCTTGGCTGCTGAGATGTTTTACTGATTTGTGTGATAAGCAGAAGGCGCAGCAGAGATCCTAGTCACAGCAAAAAGTGACATCACACAGACACCCTCCCCAGGGATCTACTTCATCCCACCAACCTAGTATATGTTGGCACAACCCACCCCGTGCTAACTGAACAAGAGAAGAATCTTCCAATGGAAAACACAATCTTCTCTAAGGAACCTACCCCCCACCCTTTTAAAAGCCTATAATAGTTGAAAGGTATGCCCTAACTAGTTGAAAGGAGTACAAACTCCAGGAAAAAATCTACCCTTCTAAGAGAACCCTCCCACCCCACCAATATGCTATAGATGTGGTCTCAACCTCACATCTGACTTGGACCCACACAACACATTCTACTTCCCCTGATAATCACACATACCAAGAAGAGTACCACTCTGGCAGCGGAGATACCGTTCTTGATTGGTGCGACAAATAGACTGCGCAGTAGAGATCAAAGTCTCTGCTTCAGTCAAGACACCACCAATAGCATAGGTGAATGGCCCTACATTGCTGATTTATCAGCAAAAAAAACCTCCCAGATTAAGACCCCCTTCCCAGGGAACAATTTCATCCCACCAACATGCTGTATGTCGGCTTCCCACCCAGTGCTAACCTAACATGATAAGTATCTTCCACTGGAAATCAATCTTCTCTGGGACCCCACCCGCACCTCCGGTTCACTATATGTGTGGCGTCAACTTCAGTTAGATTTGGCGCTAAACTGCGTCTCCTACCTCCCCGGCATCACACACATCAGTAGCAGCTTGGCTGCTGAGATGTTTTACTGATTTGTGTGATAAGCAGAAGGCGCAGCAGAGATCCTAGTCACAGCAAAAAGTGACATCACACAGACACCCTCCCCAGGGAACTACTTCATCCCACCAACCTAGTATATGTTGGCACAACCCACCCCGTGCTAACTGAACAAGAGAAGAATCTTCCAATGGAAAACACAATCTTCTCTAAGGAACCTACCCCCCACCCTTTTAAAAGCCTATAATAGTTGAAAGGTATGCCCTAACTAGTTGAAAGGAGTACAAACTCCAGGAAAAAATCTACCCTTCTAAGAGAACCCTCCCACCCCACCAATATGCTATAGATGTGGTCTCAACCTCACATCTGACTTGGACCCACACAACGCATTCTACTTCCCCTGACAATCACACATACCAAGAAGAGTACCACTCTGGCAGCGAAAATACCGTTCTGGATTTGTGCGACAAATAGACCGCGCAGTAGAGATCAAAGTCTCCGCTTCAGTCAAGACACCAACAATAGCATAGGTGAATGGCCCTACACTGCTGATTTATCAGCAAAAAAACCCTCCCAGATTAAGACACCCTCCCCAGGGAACAATTTCATCCCACCAACATGCTGTATGTCGGCTTCCCACCCAGTGCTAACCTAACATGAGAAGAATCTTTCACTGGAAATCAATCTTCTCTGGGACCCCACCCGCACCTCCGGTTCACTATATGTGTGGCGTCAACTTCAGTTAGATTTGGCGCTAAACTGCGTCTCCTACCTCCCCGGCATCACACACATCAGTAGCAGCTTGGCTGCTGAGATGTTTTACTGATTTGTGTGATAAGCAGAAGGCGCAGCAGAGATCCTAGTCACAGCAAAAAGTGACATCACACAGACACCCTCCCCAGGGATCTACTTCATCCCACCAACCTAGTATATGTTGGCACAACCCACCCCGTGATAACTGAACAAGAGAAGAATCTTCCAATGGAAAACACAATCTTCTCTAAGGAACCTACCCCCCACCCTTTTAAAAGCCTATAATAGTTGAAAGGTATGCCCTAACTAGTTGAAAGGAGTACAAACTCCAGGAAAAAATCTACCCTTCTAAGAGAACCCTCCCACCCCACCAATATGCTATAGATGTGGTCTCAACCTCACATCTGACTTGGACCCACACAACGCATTCTACTTCCCCTGACAATCACACATACCAAGAAGAGTACCACTCTGGCAGCGGAGATACCGTTCTTGATTGGTGCGACAAATAGACTGCGCAGTAGAGATCAAAGTCTCTGCTTCAGTCAAGACACCACCAATAGCATAGGTGAATGGCCCTACATTGCTGATTTATCAGCAAAAAAACCCTCCCAGATTAAGACACCCTCCCCAGGGAACAATTTCATCCCACCAACATGCTGTATGTCGGCTTCCCACCCATGCTAACCTAACATGAGAAGTATCTTCCACTGGAAATCAATCTTCTCTGGGACCCCACCCGCACCTCCGGTTCACTATATGTGTGGCGTCAACTTCAGTTAGACTTGGCGCTAAACTGCGTCTCCTACCTCCCCGGCATCACACACATCAGTAGCAGCTTGGCTGCTGAGATGTTTTACTGATTTGTGTGATAAGCAGAAGGCGCAGCAGAGATCCTAGTCACAGCAAAAAGTGACATCACACAGATACCCTCCTCAGGGAATTACTTCATCCCACCAACCTAGTATATGTTGGCACAACCCACCCCGTGCTAACTGAACAAGAGAAGAATCTTCCAATGGAAAACACAATCTTCTCTAAGGAACCTACCCCCCACCCTTTTAAAAGCCTATAATAGTTGAAAGGTATGCCCTAACTAGTTGAAAGGAGTACAAACTCCAGGAAAAAATCTACCCTTCTAAGAGAACCCTCCCACCCCACCAATATGCTATAGATGTGGTCTCAACCTCACATCTGACTTGGACCCACACAACGCATTCTACTTCCCCTGATAATCACACATACCAAGAAGAGTACCACTCTGGCAGCAGAGATACCGTTCTTGATTGGTGCGACAAATAGACCGCGCAGTAGAGATCAAAGTCTCTGCTTCAGTCAAGACACCACCAATAGCATAGGTGAATGGCCCTACATTGCTGATTTATCAGCAAAAAAACCCTCCCAGATTAAGACCCCCTTCCCAGGGAACAATTTCATCCCACCAACATGCTGTATGTCGGCTTCCCACCCAGTGCTAACCTAACATGAGAAGTATCTTCCACTGGAAATCAATCTTCTCTGGGACCCCACCCGCACCTCCGGTTCACTATATGTGTGGCGTCAACTTTAGTTAGACTTGGCGCTAAACTGCGTCTCCTACCTCCCCGGCATCACACACATCAGTAGCAGCTTGGCTGCTGAGATGTTTTACTGATTTGTGTGATAAGCAGAAGGCGCAGCAGAGATCCTAGTCACAGCAAAAAGTGACATCACACAGACACCCTCCCCAGGGAACTACTTCATCCCACCAACCTAGTATATGTTGGCACAACCCACCCCATGCTAACTGAACAAGAGAAGAATCTTCCAATGGAAAACACAATCTTCTCTAAGGAACCTACCCCCCACCCTTTTAAAAGCCTATAATAGTTGAAAGGTATGCCCTAAATAGTTGAAAGGAGTACAAACTCCAGGAAAAAAATCTACCCTTCTAAGAGAACCCTCCCACCCCACCAATATGCTATAGATGTAATCTCAACCTCACTTCTGACTTGGACCCACACAACGCATTCTACTTCCCCTGACAATCACACATACCAAGAAGAGTACCACTCTGGCAGCGAAAATACCGTTCTGGATTTGTGCGACAAATAGACCGCGCAGTAGAGATCAAAGTCTCCGCTTCAGTCAAGACACCAACAATAGCATAGGTGAATGGCCCTACACTGCTGATTTATCAGCAAAAAAACCCTCCCAGATTAAGACACCCTCCCCAGGGAACAATTTCATCCCACCAACATGCTGTATGTCGGCTTCCCACCCAGTGCTAACCTAACATGACAAGAATCTTCCACTGGAAATCAATCTTCTCTGGGACCCTACCCGCACCTCCGGTTCACTATATGTGTGGCGTCAACTTCAGTTAGACTTGGCGCTAAACTGCGTCTCCTACCTCCCCGGCATCACACACATCAGTAGCAGCTTGGCTGCTGAGATGTTTTACTGATTTGTGTGATAAGCAGAAGGCGCAGCAGAGATCCTAGTCACAGCAAAAAGTGACATCACACAGACACCCTCCCCAGGGATCTACTTCATCCCACCAACCTAGTATATGTTGGCACAACCCACCCCGTGCTAACTGAACAAGAGAAGAATCTTCCAATGGAAAACACAATCTTCTCTAAGGAACCTACCCCCCACCCTTTTAAAAGCCTATAATAGTTGAAAGGTATGCCCTAACTAGTTGAAAGGAGTACAAACTCCAGGAAAAAATCTACCCTTCTAAGAGAACCCTCCCACCCCACCAATATGCTATAGATGTGGTCTCAACCTCACATCTGACTTGGACCCACACAACACATTCTACTTCCCCTGATAATCACACATACCAAGAAGAGTACCACTCTGGCAGCGGAGTTACCGTTCTTGATTGGTGCGACAAATAGACTGCGCAGTAGAGATCAAAGTCTCTGCTTCAGTCAAGACACCACCAATAGCATAGGTGAATGGCCCTACATTGCTGATTTATCAGCAAAAAAAACCCTCCCAGATTAAGACCCCCTTCCCAGGGAACAATTTCATCCCACCAACATGCTGTATGTCGGCTTCCCACCCAGTGCTAACCTAACATGAGAAGTATCTTCCACTGGAAATCAATCTTCTCTGGGACCCCACCCGCACCTCCGGTTCACTATATGTGTGGCGTCAACTTCAGTTAGACTTGGCGCTAAACTGCGTCTCCTACCTCCCCGGCATCACACACATCAGTAGCAGCTTGGCTGCTGAGATGTTTTACTGATTTGTGTGATAAGCAGAAGGCGCAGCAGAGATCCTAGTCACAGCAAAAAGTGACATCACACAGACACCCTCCCCAGGGAACTACTTCATCCCACCAACCTAGTATATGTTGGCACAACCCACCCCGTGCTAACTGAACAAGAGAAGAATCTTCCAATGGAAAACACAATCTTCTCTAAGGAACCTACCCCCCACCCTTTTAAAAGCCTATAATAGTTGAAAGGTATGCCCTAACTAGTTGAAAGGAGTACAAACTCCAGGAAAAAATCTACCCTTCTAAGAGAACCCTCCCACCCCACCAATATGCTATAGATGTGGTCTCAACCTCACATCTGACTTGGACCCACACAACGCATTCTACTTCCCCTGACAATCACACATACCAAGAAGAGTACCACTCTGGCAGCGAAAATACCGTTCTGGATTTGTGCGACAAATAGACTGCGCAGTAGAGATCAAAGTCTCCGCTTCAGTCAAGACACCACCAATAGCATAGGTGAATGGCCCTACACTGCTGATTTATCAGCAAAAAAACCCTCCCAGATTAAGACACCCTCCCCAGGGAACAATTTCATCCCACCAACATGCTGTATGTCGGCTTCCCACCCAGTGCTAACCTAACATGAGAAGAATCTTCCACTGGAAATCAATATTCTCTGGGACCCCACCCGCACCTCCGGTTCACTATATGTGTGGCGTCAACTTCAGTTAGATTTGGCGCTAAACTGCGTCTCCTACCTCCCCGGCATCACACACATCAGTAGCAGCTTGGCTGCTGAGATGTTTTACTGATTTGTGTGATAAGCAGAAGGCGCAGCAGAGATCCTAGTCACAGCAAAAAGTGACATCACACAGACACCCTCCCCAGGGATCTACTTCATCCCACCAACCTAGTATATGTTGGCACAACCCACCCCGTGCTAACTGAACAAGAGAAGAATCTTCCAATGGAAAACACAATCTTCTCTAAGGAACCTACCCCCCACCCTTTTAAAAGCCTATAATAGTTGAAAGGTATGCCCTAACTAGTTGAAAGGAGTACAAACTCCAGGAAAAAATCTACCCTTCTAAGAGAACCCTCCCAACCCACCAATATGCTATAGATGTGGTCTCAACCTCACATCTGACTTGGACCCACACAACGCATTCTACTTCCCCTGACAATCACACATACCAAGAAGAGTACCACTCTGGCAGCGAAAATACCGTTCTGGATTTGTGCGACAAATAGACCGCGCAGTAGAGATCACAGTCTCCGCTTCAGTCAAGACACCACCAATAGCATAGGTGAATGGCCCTACACTGCTGATTTATCAGCAAAAAAAACCTCCCAGATTAAGACACCCTCCCCAGGGAACAATTTCATCCCACCAACATGCTGTATGTCGGCTTCCCACCCAGTGCTAACCTAACATGAGAAGAATCTTCCACTGGAAGTCAATATTCTCTGGGACCCCACCCGCACCTCCGGTTCACTATATGTGTGGCGTCAACTTCAGTTAGATTTGGCGCTAAACTGCGTCTCCTACCTCCCCGGCATCACACACATCAGTAGCAGCTTGGCTGCTGAGATGTTTTACTGATTTGTGTGATAAGCAGAAGGCGCAGCAGAGATCCTAGTCACAGCAAAAAGTGACATCACACAGACACCCTCCCCAGGGATCTACTTCATCCCACCAACCTAGTATATGTTGGCACAACCCACCCCGTGCTAACTGAACAAGAGAAGAATCTTCCAATGGAAAACACAATCTTCTCTAAGGAACCTACCCCCCACCCTTTTAAAAGCCTATAATAGTTGAAAGGTATGCCCTAACTAGTTGAAAGGAGTACAAACTCCAGGAAAAAATCTACCCTTCTAAGAGAACCCTCCCAACCCACCAATATGCTATAGATGTGGTCTCAACCTCACATCTGACTTGGACCCACACAACGCATTCTACTTCCCCTGACAATCACACATACCAAGAAGAGTACCACTCTGGCAGCGAAAATACCGTTCTGGAATTGTGCGACAAATAGACCGCGCAGTAGAGATCAAAGTCTCCGCTTCAGTCAAGACACCAACAATAGCATAGGTGAATGGCCCTACACTGATGATTTATCAGCAAAAAAAACCTCACAGATTAAGACACCCTCCCCAGGGAACAATTTCATCCCACCAACATGCTGTATGTCGGCTTCCCACCCAGTGCTAACCTAACATGAGAAGTATCTTCCACTGGAAATCAATCTTCTCTGGGACCCCACCCGCACCTCCGGTTCACTATATGTGTGGCGTCAACTTCAGTTAGACTTGGCGCTAAACTGCGTCTCCTACCTCCCCGGCATCACACACATCAGTAGCAGCTTGGCTGCTGAGATGTTTTACTGATTTGTGTGATAAGCAGAAGGCGCAGCAGAGATCCTAGTCACAGCAAAAAGTGACATCACACAGACACCCTCCCCAGGGATCTACTTCATCCCACCAACCTAGTATATGTTGGCACAACCCACCCCGTGCTAACTGAACAAGAGAAGAATCTTCCAATGGAAAACACAATCTTCTCTAAGGAACCTACCCCCCACCCTTTTAAAAGCCTATAATAGTTGAAAGGTATGCCCTAACTAGTTGAAAGGAGTACAAACTCCAGGAAAAAATCTACCCTTCTAAGAGAACCCTCCCACCCCACCAATATGCTATAGATGTGGTCTCAACCTCACATCTGACTTGGACCCACACAACGCATTCTACTTCCCCTGACAATCACACATACCAAGAAGAGTACCACTCTGGCAGCGAAAATACCGTTCTGGATTTGTGCGACAAATAGACCGCGCAGTAGAGATCAAAGTCTCCGCTTCAGTCAAGACACCACCAATAGCATAGGTGAATGGCCCTACACTGCTGATTTATCAGCAAAAAAAACCTCCCAGATTAAGACACCCTCCCCAGGGAACAATTTCATCCCACCAACATGCTGTATGTCGGCTTCCCACCCAGTGCTAACCTAACATGAGAAGTATCTTCCACTGGAAATCAATCTTCTCTGGGACCCCACCCGCACCTCCGGTTCACTATATGTGTGGCGTCAACTTCAGTTAGACTTGGCGCTAAACTGCGTCTCCTACCTCCCCGGCATCACACACATCAGTAGCAGCTTGGCTGCTGAGATGTTTTACTGATTTGTGTGATAAGCAGAAGGCGCAGCAGAGATCCTAGTCACAGCAAAAAGTGACATCACACAGACACCCTCCCCAGGGAACTACTTCATCCCACCAACCTAGTATATGTTGGCACAACCCACCCCGTGCTAACTGAACAAGAGAAGAATCTTCCAATGGAAAACACAATCTTCTCTAAGGAACCTACCCCCCACCCTTTTAAAAGCCTATAATAGTTGAAAGGTATGCCCTAACTAGTTGAAAGGAGTACAAACTCCAGGAAAAAATCTACCCTTCTAAGAGAACCCTCCCACCCCACCAATATGCTATAGATGTGGTCTCAACCTCACATCTGACTTGGACCCACACAACGCATTCTACTTCCCCTGACAATCACACATACCAAGAAGAGTACCACTCTGGCAGCGAAAATACCGTTCTGGATTTGTGCGACAAATAGACCGCGCAGTAGAGATCAAAGTCTCCGCTTCAGTCAAGACACCAACAATAGCATAGGTGAATGGCCCTACACTGCTGATTTATCAGCAAAAAAACCCTCCCAGATTAAGACACCCTCCCCAGGGAACAATTTCATCCCACCAACATGCTGTATGTCGGCTTCCCACCCAGTGCTAACCTAACATGAGAAGAATCTTTCACTGGAAATCAATCTTCTCTGGGACCCCACCCGCACCTCCGGTTCACTATATGTGTGGCGTCAACTTCAGTTAGATTTGGCGCTAAACTGCGTCTCCTACCTCCCCGGCATCACACACATCAGTAGCAGCTTGGCTGCTGAGATGTTTTACTGATTTGTGTGATAAGCAGAAGGCGCAGCAGAGATCCTAGTCACAGCAAAAAGTGACATCACACAGACACCCTCCCCAGGGATCTACTTCATCCCACCAACCTAGTATATGTTGGCACAACCCACCCCGTGCTAACTGAACAAGAGAAAGAATCTTCCAATGGAAAACACAATCTTCTCTAAGGAACCTACCCCCCACCCTTTTAAAAGCCTATAATAGTTGAAAGGTATGCCCTAACTAGTTGAAAGGAGTACAAACTCCAGGAAAAAATCTACCCTTCTAAGAGAACCCTCCCACCCCACCAATATGCTATAGATGTGGTCTCAACCTCACATCTGACTTGGACCCACACAACGCATTCTACTTCCCCTGACAATCACACATACCAAGAAGAGTACCACTCTGGCAGCGGAGATACCGTTCTTGATTGGTGCGACAAATAGACTGCGCAGTAGAGATCAAAGTCTCTGCTTCAGTCAAGACACCACCAATAGCATAGGTGAATGGCCCTACATTGCTGATTTATCAGCAAAAAAACCCTCCCAGATTAAGACACCCTCCCCAGGGAACAATTTCATCCCACCAACATGCTGTATGTCGGCTTCCCACCCATGCTAACCTAACATGAGAAGTATCTTCCACTGGAAATCAATCTTCTCTGGGACCCCACCCGCACCTCCGGTTCACTATATGTGTGGCGTCAACTTCAGTTAGACTTGGCGCTAAACTGCGTCTCCTACCTCCCCGGCATCACACACATCAGTAGCAGCTTGGCTGCTGAGATGTTTTACTGATTTGTGTGATAAGCAGAAGGCGCAGCAGAGATCCTAGTCACAGCAAAAAGTGACATCACACAGACACCCTCCCCAGGGATCTACTTCATCCCACCAACCTAGTATATGTTGGCACAACCCACCCCGTGCTAACTGAACAAGAGAAGAATCTTCCAATGGAAAACACAATCTTCTCTAAGGAACCTACCCCCCACCCTTTTAAAAGCCTATAATAGTTGAAAGGTATGCCCTAACTAGTTGAAAGGAGTACAAACTCCAGGAAAAAATCTACCCTTCTAAGAGAACCCTCCCACCCCACCAATATGCTATAGATGTGGTCTCAACCTCACATCTGACTTGGACCCACACAACGCATTCTACTTCCCCTGACAATCACACATACCAAGAAGAGTACCACTCTGGCAGCGGAGATACCGTTCTTGATTGGTGCGACAAATAGACTGCGCAGTAGAGATCAAAGTCTCTGCTTCAGTCAAGACACCACCAATAGCATAGGTGAATGGCCCTACATTGCTGATTTATCAGCAAAAAAACCCTCCCAGATTAAGACACCCTCCCCAGGGAACAATTTCATCCCACCAACATGCTGTATGTCGGCTTCCCACCCATGTTAACCTAACATGAGAAGTATCTTCCACTGGAAATCAATCTTCTCTGGGACCCCACCCGCACCTCCGGTTCACTATATGTGTGGCGTCAACTTCAGTTAGACTTGGCGCTAAACTGCGTCTCCTACCTCCCCGGCATCACACACATCAGTAGCAGCTTGGCTGCTGAGATGTTTTACTGATTTGTGTGATAAGCAGAAGGCGCAGCAGAGATCCTAGTCACAGCAAAAAGTGACATCACACAGATACCCTCCTCAGGGAATTACTTCATCCCACCAACCTAGTATATGTTGCCACAACCCACCCCGTGCTAACTGAACAAGAGAAGAATCTTCCAATGGAAAACACAATCTTCTCTAAGGAACCTACCCCCCACCCTTTTAAAAGCCTATAATAGTTGAAAGGTATGCCCTAACTAGTTGAAAGGAGTACAAACTCCAGGAAAAAATCTACCCTTCTAAGAGAACCCTCCCACCCCACCAATATGCTATAGATGTGGTCTCAACCTCACATCTGACTTGGACCCACACAACGCATTCTACTTCCCCTGATAATCACACATACCAAGAAGAGTACCACTCTGGCAGCGGAGATACCGTTCTTGATTGGTGCGACAAATAGACCGCGCAGTAGAGATCAAAGTCTCTGCTTCAGTCAAGACACCACCAATAGCATAGGTGAATGGCCCTACATTGCTGATTTATCAGCAAAAAAACCCTCCCAGATTAAGACCCCCTTCCCAGGGAACAATTTCATCCCACCAACATGCTGTATGTCGGCTTCCCACCCAGTGCTAACCTAACATGAGAAGTATCTTCCACTGGAAATCAATCTTCTCTGGGACCCCACCCGCACCTCCGGTTCACTATATGTGTGGCGTCAACTTTAGTTAGACTTGGCGCTAAACTGCGTCTCCTACCTCCCCGGCATCACACACATCAGTAGCAGCTTGGCTGCTGAGATGTTTTACTGATTTGTGTGATAAGCAGAAGGCGCAGCAGAGATCCTAGTCACAGCAAAAAGTGACATCACACAGACACCCTCCCCAGGGAACTACTTCATCCCACCAACCTAGTATATGTTGGCACAACCCACCCCGTGCTAACTGAACAAGAGAAGAATCTTCCAATGGAAAACACAATCTTCTCTAAGGAACCTACCCCCCACCCTTTTAAAAGCCTATAATAGTTGAAAGGTATGCCCTAAATAGTTGAAAGGAGTACAAACTCCAGGAAAAAAATCTACCCTTCTAAGAGAACCCTCCCACCCCACCAATATGCTATAGATGTAATCTCAACCTCACTTCTGACTTGGACCCACACAACGCATTCTACTTCCCCTGACAATCACACATACCAAGAAGAGTACCACTCTGGCAGCGAAAATACCGTTCTGGAATTGTGCGACAAATAGACCGCGCAGTAGAGATCAAAGTCTCCGCTTCAGTCAAGACACCAACAATAGCATAGGTGAATGGCCCTACACTGCTGATTTATCAGCAAAAAAACCCTCCCAGATTAAGACACCCTCCCCAGGGAACAATTTCATCCCACCAACATGCTGTATGTCGGCTTCCCACCCAGTGCTAACCTAACATGACAAGAATCTTCCACTGGAAATCAATCTTCTCTGGGACCCTACCCGCACCTCCGGTTCACTATATGTGTGGCGTCAACTTCAGTTAGACTTGGCGCTAAACTGCGTCTCCTACCTCCCCGGCATCACACACATCAGTAGCAGCTTGGCTGCTGAGATGTTTTACTGATTTGTGTGATAAGCAGAAGGCGCAGCAGAGATCCTAGTCACAGCAAAAAGTGACATCACACAGACACCCTCCCCAGGGATCTACTTCATCCCACCAACCTAGTATATGTTGGCACAACCCACCCCGTGCTAACTGAACAAGAGAAGAATCTTCCAATGGAAAACACAATCTTCTCTAAGGAACCTACCCCCCACCCTTTTAAAAGCCTATAATAGTTGAAAGGTATGCCCTAACTAGTTGAAAGGAGTACAAACTCCAGGAAAAAATCTACCCTTCTAAGAGAACCCTCCCACCCCACCAATATGCTATAGATGTGGTCTCAACCTCACATCTGACTTGGACCCACACAACACATTCTACTTCCCCTGATAATCACACATACCAAGAAGAGTACCACTCTGGCAGCGGAGTTACCGTTCTTGATTGGTGCGACAAATAGACTGCGCAGTAGAGATCAAAGTCTCTGCTTCAGTCAAGACACCACCAATAGCATAGGTGAATGGCCCTACATTGCTGATTTATCAGCAAAAAAACCCTCCCAGATTAAGACCCCCTTCCCAGGGAACAATTTCATCCCACCAACATGCTGTATGTCGGCTTCCCACCCAGTGCTAACCTAACATGAGAAGTATCTTCCACTGGAAATCAATCTTCTCTGGGACCCCACCCGCACCTCCGGTTCACTATATGTGTGGCGTCAACTTCAGTTAGACTTGGCGCTAAACTGCGTCTCCTACCTCCCCGGCATTACACACATCAGTAGCAGCTTGGCTGCTGAGATGTTTTACTGATTTGTGTGATAAGCAGAAGGCGCAGCAGAGATCCTAGTCACAGCAAAAAGTGACATCACACAGACACCCTCCCCAGGGAACTACTTCATCCCACCAACCTAGTATATGTTGGCACAACCCACCCCGTGCTAACTGAACAAGAGAAGAATCTTCCAATGGAAAACACAATCTTCTCTAAGGAACCTACCCCCCACCCTTTTAAAAGCCTATAATAGTTGAAAGGTATGCCCTAACTAGTTGAAAGGAGTACAAACTCCAGGAAAAAATCTACCCTTCTAAGAGAACCCTCCCACCCCACCAATATGCTATAGATGTGGTCTCAACCTCACATCTGACTTGGACCCACACAACGCATTCTACTTCCCCTGACAATCACACATACCAAGAAGAGTACCACTCTGGCAGCGAAAATACCGTTCTGGATTTGTGCGACAAATAGACCGCGCAGTAGAGATCAAAGTCTCCGCTTCAGTCAAGACACCAACAATAGCATAGGTGAATGGCCCTACACTGATGATTTATCAGCAAAAAAAACCTCACAGATTAAGACACCCTCCCCAGGGAACAATTTCATCCCACCAACATGCTGTATGTCGGCTTCCCACCCAGTGCTAACCTAACATGAGAAGTATCTTCCACTGGAAATCAATCTTCTCTGGGACCCCACCCGCACCTCCGGTTCACTATATGTGTGGCGTCAACTTCAGTTAGACTTGGCGCTAAACTGCGTCTCCTACCTCCCCGGCATCACACACATCAGTAGCAGCTTGGCTGCTGAGATGTTTTACTGATTTGTGTGATAAGCAGAAGGCGCAGCAGAGATCCTAGTCACAGCAAAAAGTGACATCACACAGACACCCTCCCCAGGGATCTACTTCATCCCACCAACCTAGTATATGTTGGCACAACCCACCCCGTGCTAACTGAACAAGAGAAGAATCTTCCAATGGAAAACACAATATTCTCTAAGGAACCTACCCCCCACCCTTTTAAAAGCCTATAATAGTTGAAAGGTATGCCCTAACTAGTTGAAAGGAGTACAAACTCCAGGAAAAAATCTACCCTTCTAAGAGAACCCTCCCACCCCACCAATATGCTATAGATGTGGTCTCAACCTCACATCTGACTTGGACCCACACAACGCATTCTACTTCCCCTGACAATCACACATACCAAGAAGAGTACCACTCTGGCAGCGAAAATACCGTTCTGGATTTGTGCGACAAATAGACCGCGCAGTAGAGATCAAAGTCTCCGCTTCAGTCAAGACACCACCAATAGCATAGGTGAATGGCCCTACACTGCTGATTTATCAGCAAAAAAAACCTCCCAGATTAAGACACCCTCCCCAGGGAACAATTTCATCCCACCAACATGCTGTATGTCGGCTTCCCACCCAGTGCTAACCTAACATGAGAAGTATCTTCCACTGGAAATCAATCTTCTCTGGGACCCCACCCGCACCTCCGGTTCACTATATGTGTGGCGTCAACTTCAGTTAGACTTGGCGCTAAACTGCGTCTCCTACCTCCCCGGCATCACACACATCAGTAGCAGCTTGGCTGCTGAGATGTTTTACTGATTTGTGTGATAAGCAGAAGGCGCAGCAGAGATCCTAGTCACAGCAAAAAGTGACATCACACAGACACCCTCCCCAGGGAACTACTTCATCCCACCAACCTAGTATATGTTGGCACAACCCACCCCGTGCTAACTGAACAAGAGAAGAATCTTCCAATGGAAAACACAATCTTCTCTAAGGAACCTACCCCCCACCCTTTTAAAAGCCTATAATAGTTGAAAGGTATGCCCTAACTAGTTGAAAGGAGTACAAACTCCAGGAAAAAATCTACCCTTCTAAGAGAACCCTCCCACCCCACCAATATGCTATAGATGTGGTCTCAACCTCACATCTGACTTGGACCCACACAACGCATTCTACTTCCCCTGACAATCACACATACCAAGAAGAGTACCACTCTGGCAGCGAAAATACCGTTCTGGATTTGTGCGACAAATAGACCGCGCAGTAGAGATCAAAGTCTCCGCTTCAGTCAAGACACCAACAATAGCATAGGTGAATGGCCCTACACTGCTGATTTATCAGCAAAAAAACCCTCCCAGATTAAGACACCCTCCCCAGGGAACAATTTCATCCCACCAACATGCTGTATGTCGGCTTCCCACCCAGTGCTAACCTAACATGAGAAGAATCTTTCACTGGAAATCCATCTTCTCTGGGACCCCACCCGCACCTCCGGTTCACTATATGTGTGGCGTCAACTTCAGTTAGATTTGGCGCTAAACTGCGTCTCCTACCTCCCCGGCATCACACACATCAGTAGCAGCTTGGCTGCTGAGATGTTTTACTGATTTGTGTGATAAGCAGAAGGCGCAGCAGAGATCCTAGTCACAGCAAAAAGTGACATCACACAGACACCCTCCCCAGGGATCTACTTCATCCCACCAACCTAGTATATGTTGGCACAACCCACCCCGTGCTAACTGAACAAGAGAAGAATCTTCCAATGGAAAACACAATCTTCTCTAAGGAACCTACCCCCCACCCTTTTAAAAGCCTATAATAGTTGAAAGGTATGCCCTAACTAGTTGAAAGGAGTACAAACTCCAGGAAAAAATCTACCCTTCTAAGAGAACCCTCCCACCCCACCAATATGCTATAGATGTGGTCTCAACCTCACATCTGACTTGGACCCACACAACGCATTCTACTTCCCCTGACAATCACACATACCAAGAAGAGTACCACTCTGGCAGCGGAGATACCGTTCTTGATTGGTGCGACAAATAGACTGCGCAGTAGAGATCAAAGTCTCTGCTTCAGTCAAGACACCACCAATAGCATAGGTGAATGGCCCTACATTGCTGATTTATCAGCAAAAAAACCCTCCCAGATTAAGACACCCTCCCCAGGGAACAATTTCATCCCACCAACATGCTGTATGTCGGCTTCCCACCCATGCTAACCTAACATGAGAAGTATCTTCCACTGGAAATCAATCTTCTCTGGGACCCCACCCGCACCTCCGGTTCACTATATGTGTGGCGTCAACTTCAGTTAGACTTGGCGCTAAACTGCGTCTCCTACCTCCCCGGCATCACACACATCAGTAGCAGCTTGGCTGCTGAGATGTTTTACTGATTTGTGTGATAAGCAGAAGGCGCAGCAGAGATCCTAGTCACAGCAAAAAGTGACATCACACAGACACCCTCCCCAGGGATCTACTTCATCCCACCAACCTAGTATATGTTGGCACAACCCACCCCGTGCTAACTGAACAAGAGAAGAATCTTCCAATGGAAAACACAATCTTCTCTAAGGAACCTACCCCCCACCCTTTTAAAAGCCTATAATAGTTGAAAGGTATGCCCTAACTAGTTGAAAGGAGTACAAACTCCAGGAAAAAATCTACCCTTCTAAGAGAACCCTCCCACCCCACCAATATGCTATAGATGTGGTCTCAACCTCACATCTGACTTGGACCCACACAACGCATTCTACTTCCCCTGACAATCACACATACCAAGAAGAGTACCACTCTGGCAGCGGAGATACCGTTCTTGATTGGTGCGACAAATAGACTGCGCAGTAGAGATCAAAGTCTCTGCTTCAGTCAAGACACCACCAATAGCATAGGTGAATGGCCCTACATTGCTGATTTATCAGCAAAAAAACCCTCCCAGATTAAGACACCCTCCCCAGGGAACAATTTCATCCCACCAACATGCTGTATGTCGGCTTCCCACCCATGTTAACCTAACATGAGAAGTATCTTCCACTGGAAATCAATCTTCTCTGGGACCCCACCCGCACCTCCGGTTCACTATATGTGTGGCGTCAACTTCAGTTAGACTTGGCGCTAAACTGCGTCTCCTATCTCCCCGGCATCACACACATCAGTAGCAGCTTGGCTGCTGAGATGTTTTACTGATTTGTGTGATAAGCAGAAGGCGCAGCAGAGATCCTAGTCACAGCAAAAAGTGACATCACACAGATACCCTCCTCAGGGAATTACTTCATCCCACCAACCTAGTATATGTTGGCACAACCCACCCCGTGCTAACTGAACAAGAGAAGAATCTTCCAATGGAAAACACAATCTTCTCTAAGGAACCTACCCCCCACCCTTTTAAAAGCCTATAATAGTTGAAAGGTATGCCCTAACTAGTTGAAAGGAGTACAAACTCCAGGAAAAAATCTACCCTTCTAAGAGAACCCTCCCACCCCACCAATATGCTATAGATGTGGTCTCAACCTCACATCTGACTTGGACCCACACAACGCATTCTACTTCCCCTGATAATCACACATACCAAGAAGAGTACCACTCTGGCAGCGGAGATACCGTTCTTGATTGGTGCGACAAATAGACCGCGCAGTAGAGATCAAAGTCTCTGCTTCAGTCAAGACACCACCAATAGCATAGGTGAATGGCCCTACATTGCTGATTTATCAGCAAAAAAACCCTCCCAGATTAAGACCCCCTTCCCAGGGAACAATTTCATCCCACCAACATGCTGTATGTCGGCTTCCCACCCAGTGCTAACCTAACATGAGAAGTATCTTCCACTGGAAATCAATCTTCTCTGGGACCCCACCCGCACCTCCGGTTCACTATATGTGTGGCGTCAACTTTAGTTAGACTTGGCGCTAAACTGCGTCTCCTACCTCCCCGGCATCACACACATCAGTAGCAGCTTGGCTGCTGAGATGTTTTACTGATTTGTGTGATAAGCAGAAGGCGCAGCAGAGATCCTAGTCACAGCAAAAAGTGACATCACACAGACACCCTCCCCAGGGAACTACTTCATCCCACCAACCTAGTATATGTTGGCACAACCCACCCCGTGCTAACTGAACAAGAGAAGAATCTTCCAATGGAAAACACAATCTTCTCTAAGGAACCTACCCCCCACCCTTTTAAAAGCCTATAATAGTTGAAAGGTATGCCCTAAATAGTTGAAAGGAGTACAAACTCCAGGAAAAAAATCTACCCTTCTAAGAGAACCCTCCCACCCCACCAATATGCTATAGATGTAATCTCAACCTCACTTCTGACTTGGACCCACACAACGCATTCTACTTCCCCTGACAATCACACATACCAAGAAGAGTACCACTCTGGCAGCGAAAATACCGTTCTGGATTTGTGCGACAAATAGACCGCGCAGTAGAGATCAAAGTCTCCGCTTCAGTCAAGACACCAACAATAGCATAGGTGAATGGCCCTACACTGCTGATTTATCAGCAAAAAAACCCTCCCAGATTAAGACACCCTCCCCAGGGAACAATTTCATCCCACCAACATGCTGTATGTCGGCTTCCCACCCAGTGCTAACCTAACATGACAAGAATCTTCCACTGGAAATCAATCTTCTCTGGGACCCTACCCGCACCTCCGGTTCACTATATGTGTGGCGTCAACTTCAGTTAGACTTGGCGCTAAACTGCGTCTCCTACCTCCCCGGCATCACACACATCAGTAGCAGCTTGGCTGCTGAGATGTTTTACTGATTTGTGTGATAAGCAGAAGGCGCAGCAGAGATCCTAGTCACAGCAAAAAGTGACATCACACAGACACCCTCCCCAGGGATCTACTTCATCCCACCAACCTAGTATATGTTGGCACAACCCACCCCGTGCTAACTGAACAAGAGAAGAATCTTCCAATGGAAAACACAATCTTCTCTAAGGAACCTACCCCCCACCCTTTTAAAAGCCTATAATAGTTGAAAGGTATGCCCTAACTAGTTGAAAGGAGTACAAACTCCAGGAAAAAATCTACCCTTCTAAGAGAACCCTCCCACCCCACCAATATGCTATAGATGTGGTCTCAACCTCACATCTGACTTGGACCCACACAACACATTCTACTTCCCCTGATAATCACACATACCAAGAAGAGTACCACTCTGGCAGCGGAGTTACCGTTCTTGATTGGTGCGACAAATAGACTGCGCAGTAGAGATCAAAGTCTCTGCTTCAGTCAAGACACCACCAATAGCATAGGTGAATGGCCCTACATTGCTGATTTATCAGCAAAAAAACCCTCCCAGATTAAGACCCCCTTCCCAGGGAACAATTTCATCCCACCAACATGCTGTATGTCGGCTTCCCACCCAGTGCTAACCTAACATGAGAAGTATCTTCCACTGGAAATCAATCTTCTCTGGGACCCCACCCGCACCTCCGGTTCACTATATGTGTGGCGTCAACTTCAGTTAGACTTGGCGCTAAACTGCGTCTCCTACCTCCCCGGCATCACACACATCAGTAGCAGCTTGGCTGCTGAGATGTTTTACTAAATTGTGTGATAAGCAGAAGGCGCAGCAGAGATCCTAGTCACAGCAAAAAGTGACATCACACAGACACCCTCCCCAGGGAACTACTTCATCCCACCAACCTAGTATATGTTGGCACAACCCACCCCGTGCTAACTGAACAAGAGAAGAATCTTCCAATGGAAAACACAATCTTCTCTAAGGAACCTACCCCCCACCCTTTTAAAAGCCTATAATAGTTGAAAGGTATGCCCTAACTAGTTGAAAGGAGTACAAACTCCAGGAAAAAATCTACCCTTCTAAGAGAACCCTCCCACCCCACCAATATGCTATAGATGTGGTCTCAACCTCACATCTGACTTGGACCCACACAACGCATTCTACTTCCCCTGACAATCACACATACCAAGAAGAGTACCACTCTGGCAGCGAAAATACCGTTCTGGATTTGTGCGACAAATAGACCGCGCAGTAGAGATCAAAGTCTCCGCTTCAGTCAAGACACCACCAATAGCATAGGTGAATGGCCCTACACTGCTGATTTATCAGCAAAAAAACCCTCCCAGATTAAGACACCCTCCCCAGGGAACAATTTCATCCCACCAACATGCTGTATGTCGGCTTCCCACCCATGTTAACCTAACATGAGAAGTATCTTCCACTGGAAATCAATCTTCTCTGGGACCCCACCCGCACCTCCGGTTCACTATATGTGTGGCGTCAACTTCAGTTAGACTTGGCGCTAAACTGCGTCTCCTACCTCCCCGGCATCACACACATCAGTAGCAGCTTGGCTGCTGAGATGTTTTACTGATTTGTGTGATAAGCAGAAGGCGCAGCAGAGATCCTAGTCACAGCAAAAAGTGACATCACACAGATACCCTCCTCAGGGAATTACTTCATCCCACCAACCTAGTATATGTTGCCACAACCCACCCCGTGCTAACTGAACAAGAGAAGAATCTTCCAATGGAAAACACAATCTTCTCTAAGGAACCTACCCCCCACCCTTTTAAAAGCCTATAATAGTTGAAAGGTATGCCCTAACTAGTTGAAAGGAGTACAAACTCCAGGAAAAAATCTACCCTTCTAAGAGAACCCTCCCACCCCACCAATATGCTATAGATGTGGTCTCAACCTCACATCTGACTTGGACCCACACAACGCATTCTACTTCCCCTGATAATCACACATACCAAGAAGAGTACCACTCTGGCAGCGGAGATACCGTTCTTGATTGGTGCGACAAATAGACCGCGCAGTAGAGATCAAAGTCTCTGCTTCAGTCAAGACACCACCAATAGCATAGGTGAATGGCCCTACATTGCTGATTTATCAGCAAAAAAACCCTCCCAGATTAAGACCCCCTTCCCAGGGAACAATTTCATCCCACCAACATGCTGTATGTCGGCTTCCCACCCAGTGCTAACCTAACATGAGAAGTATCTTCCACTGGAAATCAATCTTCTCTGGGACCCCACCCGCACCTCCGGTTCACTATATGTGTGGCGTCAACTTTAGTTAGACTTGGCGCTAAACTGCGTCTCCTACCTCCCCGGCATCACACACATCAGTAGCAGCTTGGCTGCTGAGATGTTTTACTGATTTGTGTGATAAGCAGAAGGCGCAGCAGAGATCCTAGTCACAGCAAAAAGTGACATCACACAGACACCCTCCCCAGGGAACTACTTCATCCCACCAACCTAGTATATGTTGGCACAACCCACCCCGTGCTAACTGAACAAGAGAAGAATCTTCCAATGGAAAACACAATCTTCTCTAAGGAACCTACCCCCCACCCTTTTAAAAGCCTATAATAGTTGAAAGGTATGCCCTAAATAGTTGAAAGGAGTACAAACTCCAGGAAAAAAATCTACCCTTCTAAGAGAACCCTCCCACCCCACCAATATGCTATAGATGTAATCTCAACCTCACTTCTGACTTGGACCCACACAACGCATTCTACTTCCCCTGACAATCACACATACCAAGAAGAGTACCACTCTGGCAGCGAAAATACCGTTCTGGATTTGTGCGACAAATAGACCGCGCAGTAGAGATCAAAGTCTCCGCTTCAGTCAAGACACCAACAATAGCATAGGTGAATGGCCCTACACTGCTGATTTATCAGCAAAAAAACCCTCCCAGATTAAGACACCCTCCCCAGGGAACAATTTCATCCCACCAACATGCTGTATGTCGGCTTCCCACCCAGTGCTAACCTAACATGACAAGAATCTTCCACTGGAAATCAATCTTCTCTGGGACCCTACCCGCACCTCCGGTTCACTATATGTGTGGCGTCAACTTCAGTTAGACTTGGCGCTAAACTGCGTCTCCTACCTCCCCGGCATCACACACATCAGTAGCAGCTTGGCTGCTGAGATGTTTTACTGATTTGTGTGATAAGCAGAAGGCGCAGCAGAGATCCTAGTCACAGCAAAAAGTGACATCACACAGACACCCTCCCCAGGGATCTACTTCATCCCACCAACCTAGTATATGTTGGCACAACCCACCCCGTGCTAACTGAACAAGAGAAGAATCTTCCAATGGAAAACACAATCTTCTCTAAGGAACCTACCCCCCACCCTTTTAAAAGCCTATAATAGTTGAAAGGTATGCCCTAACTAGTTGAAAGGAGTACAAACTCCAGGAAAAAATCTACCCTTCTAAGAGAACCCTCCCACCCCACCAATATGCTATAGATGTGGTCTCAACCTCACATCTGACTTGGACCCACACAACACATTCTACTTCCCCTGATAATCACACATACCAAGAAGAGTACCACTCTGGCAGCGGAGTTACCGTTCTTGATTGGTGCGACAAATAGACTGCGCAGTAGAGATCAAAGTCTCTGCTTCAGTCAAGACACCACCAATAGCATAGGTGAATGGCCCTACATTGCTGATTTATCAGCAAAAAAACCCTCCCAGATTAAGACCCCCTTCCCAGGGAACAATTTCATCCCACCAACATGCTGTATGTCGGCTTCCCACCCAGTGCTAACCTAACATGAGAAGTATCTTCCACTGGAAATCAATCTTCTCTGGGACCCCACCCGCACCTCCGGTTCACTATATGTGTGGCGTCAACTTCAGTTAGACTTGGCGCTAAACTGCGTCTCCTACCTCCCCGGCATCACACACATCAGTAGCAGCTTGGCTGCTGAGATGTTTTACTGATTTGTGTGATAAGCAGAAGGCGCAGCAGAGATCCTAGTCACAGCAAAAAGTGACATCACACAGACACCCTCCCCAGGGAACTACTTCATCCCACCAACCTAGTATATGTTGGCACAACCCACCCCGTGCTAACTGAACAAGAGAAGAATCTTCCAATGGAAAACACAATCTTCTCTAAGGAACCTACCCCCCACCCTTTTAAAAGCCTATAATAGTTGAAAGGTATGCCCTAACTAGTTGAAAGGAGTACAAACTCCAGGAAAAAATCTACCCTTCTAAGAGAACCCTCCCACCCCACCAATATGCTATAGATGTGGTCTCAACCTCACATCTGACTTGGACCCACACAACGCATTCTACTTCCCCTGACAATCACACATACCAAGAAGAGTACCACTCTGGCAGCGAAAATACCGTTCTGGATTTGTGCGACAAATAGACCGCGCAGTAGAGATCAAAGTCTCCGCTTCAGTCAAGACACCACCAATAGCATAGGTGAATGGCCCTACACTGCTGATTTATCAGCAAAAAAACCCTCCCAGATTAAGACACCCTCCCCAGGGAACAATTTCATCCCACCAACATGCTGTATGTCGGCTTCCCACCCAGTGCTAACCTAACATGAGAAGAATCTTCCACTGGAAATCAATATTCTCTGGGACCCCACCCGCACCTCCGGTTCACTATATGTGTGGCGTCAACTTCAGTTAGATTTGGCGCTAAACTGCGTCTCCTACCTCCCCGGCATCACACACATCAGTAGCAGCTTGGCTGCTGAGATGTTTTACTGATTTGTGTGATAAGCAGAAGGCGCAGCAGAGATCCTAGTCACAGCAAAAAGTGACATCACACAGACACCCTCCCCAGGGATCTACTTCATCCCACCAACCTAGTATATGTTGGCACAACCCACCCCGTGCTAACTGAACAAGAGAAGAATCTTCCAATGGAAAACACAATCTTCTCTAAGGAACCTACCCCCCACCCTTTTAAAAGCCTATAAAATTTGAAAGGTATGCCCTAACTAGTTGAAAGGAGTACAAACTCCAGGAAAAAATCTACCCTTCTAAGAGAACCCTCCCAACCCACCAATATGCTATAGATGTGGTCTCAACCTCACATCTGACTTGGACCCACACAACGCATTCTACTTCCCCTGACAATCACACATACCAAGAAGAGTACCACTCTGGCAGCGAAAATACCGTTCTGGATTTGTGCGACAAATAGACCGCGCAGTAGAGATCAAAGTCTCCGCTTCAGTCAAGACACCACCAATAGCATAGGTGAATGGCCCTACACTGCTGATTTATCAGCAAAAAAACCCTCCCAGATTAAGACACCCTCCCCAGGGAACAATTTCATCCCACCAACATGCTGTATGTCGGCTTCCCACCCATGTTAACCTAACATGAGAAGTATCTTCCACTGGAAATCAATCTTCTCTGGGACCCCACCCGCACCTCCGGTTCACTATATGTGTGGCGTCAACTTCAGTTAGACTTGGCGCTAAACTGCGTCTCCTACCTCCCCGGCATCACACACATCAGTAGCAGCTTGGCTGCTGAGATGTTTTACTGATTTGTGTGATAAGCAGAAGGCGCAGCAGAGATCCTAGTCACAGCAAAAAGTGACATCACACAGATACCCTCCTCAGGGAATTACTTCATCCCACCAACCTAGTATATGTTGGCACAACCCACCCCGTGCTAACTGAACAAGAGAAGAATCTTCCAATGGAAAACACAATCTTCTCTAAGGAACCTACCCCCCACCCTTTTAAAAGCCTATAATAGTTGAAAGGTATGCCCTAACTAGTTGAAAGGAGTACAAACTCCAGGAAAAAATCTACCCTTCTAAGAGAACCCTCCCACCCCACCAATATGCTATAGATGTGGTCTCAACCTCACATCTGACTTGGACCCACACAACGCATTCTACTTCCCCTGACAATCACACATACCAAGAAGAGTACCACTCTGGCAGCGAAAATACCGTTCTGGATTTGTGCGACAAATAGACCGCGCAGTAGAGATCAAAGTCTCCGCTTCAGTCAAGACACCACCAATAGCATAGGTGAATGGCCCTACACTGCTGATTTATCAGCAAAAAAACCCTCCCAGATTAAGACACCCTCCCCAGGGAACAATTTCATCCCACCAACATGCTGTATGTCGGCTTCCCACCCAGTGCTAACCTAACATGAGAAGAATCTTCCACTGGAAATCAATATTCTCTGGGACCCCACCCGCACCTCCGGTTCACTATATGTGTGGCGTCAACTTCAGTTAGATTTGGCGCTAAACTGCGTCTCCTACCTCCCCGACATCACACACATCAGTAGCAGCTTGGCTGCTGAGATGTTTTACTGATTTGTGTGATAAGCAGAAGGCGCAGCAGAGATCCTAGTCACAGCAAAAAGTGACATCACACAGACACCCTCCCCAGGGATCTACTTCATCCCACCAACCTAGTATATGTTGGCACAACCCACCCCGTGCTAACTGAACAAGAGAAGAATCTTCCAATGGAAAACACAATCTTCTCTAAGGAACCTACCCCCCACCCTTTTAAAAGCCTATAATAGTTGAAAGGTATGCCCTAACTAGTTGAAAGGAGTACAAACTCCAGGAAAAAATCTACCCTTCTAAGAGAACCCTCCCAACCCACCAATATGCTATAGATGTGGTCTCAACCTCACATCTGACTTGGACCCACACAACGCATTCTACTTCCCCTGACAATCACACATACCAAGAAGAGTACCACTCTGGCAGCGAAAATACCGTTCTGGATTTGTGCGACAAATAGACCGCGCAGTAGAGATCAAAGTCTCCGCTTCAGTCAAGACACCACCAATAGCATAGGTGAATGGCCCTACACTGCTGATTTATCAGCAAAAAAAACCTCCCAGATTAAGACACCCTCCCCAGGGAACAATTTCATCCCACCAACATGCTGTATGTCGGCTTCCCACCCAGTGCTAACCTAACATGAGAAGAATCTTCCACTGGAAGTCAATATTCTCTGGGACCCCACCCGCACCTCCGGTTCACTATATGTGTGGCGTCAACTTCAGTTAGATTTGGCGCTAAACTGCGTCTCCTACCTCCCCGGCATCACACACATCAGTAGCAGCTTGGCTGCTGAGATGTTTTACTGATTTGTGTGATAAGCAGAAGGCGCAGCAGAGATCCTAGTCACAGCAAAAAGTGACATCACACAGACACCCTCCCCAGGGATCTACTTCATCCCACCAACCTAGTATATGTTGGCACAACCCACCCCGTGCTAACTGAACAAGAGAAGAATCTTCCAATGGAAAACACAATCTTCTCTAAGGAACCTACCCCCCACCCTTTTAAAAGCCTATAATAGTTGAAAGGTATGCCCTAACTAGTTGAAAGGAGTACAAACTCCAGGAAAAAATCTACCCTTCTAAGAGAACCCTCCCAACCCACCAATATGCTATAGATGTGGTCTCAACCTCACATCTGACTTGGACCCACACAACGCATTCTACTTCCCCTGACAATCACACATACCAAGAAGAGTACCACTCTGGCAGCGAAAATACCGTTCTGGATTTGTGCGACAAATAGACCGCGCAGTAGAGATCAAAGTCTCCGCTTCAGTCAAGACACCAACAATAGCATAGGTGAATGGCCCTACACTGATGATTTATCAGCAAAAAAAACCTCACAGATTAAGACACCCTCCCCAGGGAACAATTTCATCCCACCAACATGCTGTATGTCGGCTTCCCACCCAGTGCTAACCTAACATGAGAAGTATCTTCCACTGGAAATCAATCTTCTCTGGGACCCCACCCGCACCTCCGGTTCACTATATGTGTGGCGTCAACTTCAGTTAGACTTGGCGCTAAACTGCGTCTCCTACCTCCCCGGCATCACACACATCAGTAGCAGCTTGGCTGCTGAGATGTTTTACTGATTTGTGTGATAAGCAGAAGGCGCAGCAGAGATCCTAGTCACAGCAAAAAGTGACATCACACAGACACCCTCCCCAGGGATCTACTTCATCCCACCAACCTAGTATATATGGTGGCACAACCCACCCCGTGCTAACTGAACAAGAGAAGAATCTTCCAATGGAAAACACAATCTTCTCTAAGGAACCTACCCCCCACCCTTTTAAAAGCCTATAATAGTTGAAAGGTATGCCCTAACTAGTTGAAAGGAGTACAAACTCCAGGAAAAAATCTACCCTTCTAAGAGAACCCTCCCACCCCACCAATATGCTATAGATGTGGTCTCAACCTCACATCTGACTTGGACCCACACAACGCATTCTACTTCCCCTGACAATCACACATACCAAGAAGAGTACCACTCTGGCAGCGAAAATACCGTTCTTGATTGGTGCGACAAATAGACCGCGCAGTAGAGATCAAAGTCTCTGCTTCAGTCAAGACACCACCAATAGCATAGGTGAATGGCCCTACACTGCTGATTTATCAGCAAAAAAAACCTCCCAGATTAAGACACCCTCCCCAGGGAACAATTTCATCCCACCAACATGCTGTATGTCGGCTTCCCACCCAGTGCTAACCTAACATGAGAAGTATCTTCCACTGGAAATCAATCTTCTCTGGGACCCCACCCGCACCTCCGGTTCACTATATGTGTGGCGTCAACTTCAGTTAGACTTGGCGCTAAACTGCGTCTCCTACCTCCCCGGCATCACACACATCAGTAGCAGCTTGGCTGCTGAGATGTTTTACTGATTTGTGTGATAAGCAGAAGGCGCAGCAGAGATCCTAGTCACAGCAAAAAGTGACATCACACAGACACCCTCCCCAGGGAACTACTTCATCCCACCAACCTAGTATATGTTGGCACAACCCACCCCGTGCTAACTGAACAAGAGAAGAATCTTCCAATGGAAAACACAATCTTCTCTAAGGAACCTACCCCCCACCCTTTTAAAAGCCTATAATAGTTGAAAGGTATGCCCTAACTAGTTGAAAGGAGTACAAACTCCAGGAAAAAATCTACCCTTCTAAGAGAACCCTCCCACCCCACCAATATGCTATAGATGTGGTCTCAACCTCACATCTGACTTGGACCCACACAACGCATTCTACTTCCCCTGACAATCACACATACCAAGAAGAGTACCACTCTGGCAGCGAAAATACCGTTCTGGATTTGTGCGACAAATAGACCGCGCAGTAGAGATCAAAGTCTCCGCTTCAGTCAAGACACCACCAATAGCATAGGTGAATGGCCCTACACTGCTGATTTATCAGCAAAAAAACCCTCCCAGATTAAGACACCCTCCCCAGGGAACAATTTCATCCCACCAACATGCTGTATGTCGGCTTCCCACCCAGTGCTAACCTAACATGAGAAGAATCTTCCACTGGAAATCAATATTCTCTGGGACCCCACCCGCACCTCCGGTTCACTATATGTGTGGCGTCAACTTCAGTTAGATTTGGCGCTAAACTGCGTCTCCTACCTCCCCGGCATCACACACATCAGTAGCAGCTTGGCTGCTGAGATGTTTTACTGATTTGTGTGATAAGCAGAAGGCGCAGCAGAGATCCTAGTCACAGCAAAAAGTGACATCACACAGACACCCTCCCCAGGGATCTACTTCATCCCACCAACCTAGTATATGTTGGCACAACCCACCCCGTGCTAACTGAACAAGAGAAGAATCTTCCAATGGAAAACACAATCTTCTCTAAGGAACCTACCCCCCACCCTTTTAAAAGCCTATAATAGTTGAAAGGTATGCCCTAACTAGTTGAAAGGAGTACAAACTCCAGGAAAAAATCTACCCTTCTAAGAGAACCCTCCCAACCCACCAATATGCTATAGATGTGGTCTCAACCTCACATCTGACTTGGACCCACACAACGCATTCTACTTCCCCTGACAATCACACATACCAAGAAGAGTACCACTCTGGCAGCGAAAATACCGTTCTGGATTTGTGCGACAAATAGACCGCGCAGTAGAGATCAAAGTCTCCGCTTCAGTCAAGACACCACCAATAGCATAGGTGAATGGCCCTACACTGCTGATTTATCAGCAAAAAAAACCTCCCAGATTAAGACACCCTCCCCAGGGAACAATTTCATCCCACCAACATGCTGTATGTCGGCTTCCCACCCAGTGCTAACCTAACATGAGAAGAATCTTCCACTGGAAATCAATATTCTCTGGGACCCCACCCGCACCTCCGGTTCACTATATGTGTGGCGTCAACTTCAGTTAGATTTGGCGCTAAACTGCGTCTCCTACCTCCCCGGCATCACACACATCAGTAGCAGCTTGGCTGCTGAGATGTTTTACTGATTTGTGTGATAAGCAGAAGGCGCAGCAGAGATCCTAGTCACAGCAAAAAGTGACATCACACAGACACCCTCCCCAGGGATCTACTTCATCCCACCAACCTAGTATATGTTGGCACAACCCACCCCGTGCTAACTGAACAAGAGAAGAATCTTCCAATGGAAAACACAATCTTCTCTAAGGAACCTACCCCCCACCCTTTTAAAAGCCTATAATAGTTGAAAGGTATGCCCTAACTAGTTGAAAGGAGTACAAACTCCAGGAAAAAATCTACCCTTCTAAGAGAACCCTCCCAACCCACCAATATGCTATAGATGTGGTCTCAACCTCACATCTGACTTGGACCCACACAACGCATTCTACTTCCCCTGACAATCACACATACCAAGAAGAGTACCACTCTGGCAGCGAAAATACCGTTCTGGATTTGTGCGACAAATAGACCGCGCAGTAGAGATCAAAGTCTCCGCTTCAGTCAAGACACCAACAATAGCATAGGTGAATGGCCCTACACTGATGATTTATCAGCAAAAAAAACCTCACAGATTAAGACACCCTCCCCAGGGAACAATTTCATCCCACCAACATGCTGTATGTCGGCTTCCCACCCAGTGCTAACCTAACATGAGAAGTATCTTCCACTGGAAATCAATCTTCTCTGGGACCCCACCCGCACCTCCGGTTCACTATATGTGTGGCGTCAACTTCAGTTAGACTTGGCGCTAAACTGCGTCTCCTACCTCCCCGGCATCACACACATCAGTAGCAGCTTGGCTGCTGAGATGTTTTACTGATTTGTGTGATAAGCAGAAGGCGCAGCAGAGATCCTAGTCACAGCAAAAAGTGACATCACACAGACACCCTCCCCAGGGATCTACTTCATCCCACCAACCTAGTATATGTTGGCACAACCCACCCCGTGCTAACTGAACAAGAGAAGAATCTTCCAATGGAAAACACAATCTTCTCTAAGGAACCTACCCCCCACCCTTTTAAAAGCCTATAATAGTTGAAAGGTATGCCCTAACTAGTTGAAAGGAGTACAAACTCCAGGAAAAAATCTACCCTTCTAAGAGAACCCTCCCACCCCACCAATATGCTATAGATGTGGTCTCAACCTCACATCTGACTTGGACCCACACAACGCATTCTACTTCCCCTGACAATCACACATACCAAGAAGAGTACCACTCTGGCAGCGAAAATACCGTTCTGGATTTGTGCGACAAATAGACCGCGCAGTAGAGATCAAAGTCTCCGCTTCAGTCAAGACACCACCAATAGCATAGGTGAATGGCCCTACACTGCTGATTTATCAGCAAAAAAACCCTCCCAGATTAAGACACCCTCCCCAGGGAACAATTTCATCCCACCAACATGCTGTATGTCGGCTTCCCACCCAGTGCTAACCTAACATGAGAAGAATCTTCCACTGGAAATCAATCTTCTCTGGGGCCCCACCCGCACCTCCGGTTCACTATATGTGTGGCGTCAACTTCAGTTAGATTTGGCGCTAAACTGCGTCTCCTACCTCCCCGGCATCACACACATCAGTAGCAGCTTGGCTGCTGAGATGTTTTACTGATTTGTGTGATAAGCAGAAGGCGCAGCAGAGATCCTAGTCACAGCAAAAAGTGACATCACACAGACACCCTCCCCAGGGATCTACTTCATCCCACCAACCTAATATATGTTGGCACAACCCACCCCGTGCTAACTGAACAAGAGAAGAATCTTCCAATGGAAAACACAATCTTCTCTAAGGAACCTACCCCCCACCCTTTTAAAAGCCTATAATAGTTGAAAGGTATGCCCTAACTAGTTGAAAGGAGTACAAACTCCAGGAAAAAATCTACCCTTCTAAGAGAACCCTCCCACCCCACCAATATGCTATAGATGTGGTCTCAACCTCACATCTGACTTGGACCCACACAACGCATTCTACTTCCCCTGACAATCACACATACCAAGAAGAGTACCACTCTGGCAGCGGAGATACCGTTCTTGATTGGTGCGACAAATAGACTGCGCAGTAGAGATCAAAGTCTCTGCTTCAGTCAAGACACCACCAATAGCATAGGTGAATGGCCCTACATTGCTGATTTATCAGCAAAAAAACCCTCCCAGATTAAGACACCCTCCCCAGGGAACAATTTCATCCCACCAACATGCTGTATGTCGGCTTCCCACCCAGTGCTAACCTAACATGAGAAGTATCTTCCACTGGAAATCAATCTTCTCTGGGACCCCACCCGCACCTCCGGTTCACTATATGTGTGGCGTCAACTTCAGTTAGACTTGGCGCTAAACTGCGTCTCCTACCTCCCCGGCATCACACACATCAGTAGCAGCTTGGCTGCTGAGATGTTTTACTGATTTGTGTGATAAGCAGAAGGCGCAGCAGAGATCCTAGTCACAGCAAAAAGTGACATCACACAGATACCCTCCCCAGGGAATTACTTCATCCCACCAACCTAGTATATGTTGGCACAACCCACCCCGTGCTAACTGAACAAGAGAAGAATCTTCCAATGGAAAACACAATCTTCTCTAAGGAACCTACCCCCCACCCTTTTAAAAGCCTATAATAGTTGAAAGGTATGCCCTAACTAGTTGAAAGGAGTACAAACTCCAGGAAAAAATCTACCCTTCTAAGAGAACCCTCCCACCCCACCAATATGCTATAGATGTGGTCTCAACCTCACATCTGACTTGGACCCACACAACGCATTCTACTTCCCCTGACAATCACACATACCAAGAAGAGTACCACTCTGGCAGCGAAAATACCGTTCTGGATTTGTGCGACAAATAGACCGCGCAGTAGAGATCAAAGTCTCCGCTTCAGTCAAGACACCAACTGTTAAGCTTGGGGGTGTAATCTCCACAGTCAGCATACAACACATAAGCTGACGTGAAGGAGGTACACACACCAGCACAAGGGATCAGGATATCCCCAGTTTAGTGGAGGAGAGGACTGACTCCAATAGGAGATTGTGGTGCACAGAGCCGGTGCAGATCTGAACAGCCACAAACACTTTCGTAATAACGTCTCAGCGCAAGGTAGCGCTGAGCGCATAAACCAGGACTGAGGAGATCAGGACAGGTAGACAGAATGAACGCTTGCTAGCTAGCGATTACTTAGCGACAGCAAGCGTCCAAAACCAGACAGACTGGAATGAGGCAGCCAATGCGTTGCGGCGATGGCGTGCCTCACAAAGACAGGACAGGAGAGACAGGAAATAGCAGGATCGAGATAGATGAACGTAACACAGATAAATATACAATAAGTATGTTTTCCTAGCGTATTACAATTACAGCTATCAATGAAACTATTCGTAACGTCTGACTAACATATGTATATATTGGCAATGAACCGATATATGACATAAGCAGGAACTCTGACTAAGACTGAAGTAATACAGGGAACAGGACTCAGAAGGATTCGCTATCTCTTCGCAGAGATGAACGCAATCCACAAACAGGACCAGGAACAGGATTCAGAAGGATTCGTTATCTCTTCGCAGAGATGAACGCAATCCACAAACAGGACCAGGAACAGGATAACTAGCTCAGCACGGGTGTTCACGATACGCGCAAACTACCAAAACGTGCTGGAAAACTGACTAGCTGAACACAGGAAATAAACAGTTCGTGTACGTATATATCAGCGACACTGATATATTAACGTAACACGAATACAAGGAAAATAACAAAATGCGCAAGTATGCGTATATATTGGCGATGAACCAATATATGACACAAGACAAGCAAGTAGCAACTTCTAGAACAAGAGCAGAACTAGGAGGACTCGCTGACCCCTTCGCAGGAGTCAGCGCAGTCCACACGGACCAGGAACGAGGTGGGGCACGAGCAGAGTAACAGATAGAGTCTGAAACTATGATAGCCCATGAGGCATTGCAGGAAGCAGTTCTTTATACTGAGGTCATCCAATGGGAGCAGACCTGCAGATTCCCACACAAGTGAATGGTAATTAATCACAGGCTGATAGCAGGAAAAGGCAGACAATGATATGCAGCCTGCAGGAAAGGGACCGCCCCTCCACTGCAGCAGACAATGTTTGTTTACACAAAAGCATATTAAACTGTCATTAACTTCAGAGCGACTGCAGATGGAATCAGCAACTAGTTTAAGTGCAAACCAAACTATGCAAGCAAATGCATGTAATGACATTAGAACTGCTTGGTTTGCAATACCACTGCAGTCAGCAGAAAACGCTGCAGAAGCGATCATAACAGTACCCCCTCCCTTAAACGCGGCCTCTGGACGCCTATGAAAACTGACATATTTCTCCTGAACCACCCAAACCAAAAAATCAGAAGTGGGAAATCCAGCAAACTGATCTGACTGAAAATTCATGAAGGTCGGATCCGTCCGACAAAACCAAATTCCCGAATCAGTCTCACCAAAACTAGACCAATTGGAACCAGAACCTACCGAACCATGCCCGTCAGCACTACAAGCCTCAGTGTGATACCCATCAGAACCACGACTTCCAGAGAAAAGCCCCCAGAAACTCTCTGAGCGATACCCACCGCCTTCTCGGGACTGTCCAAAAACGCCAAAGCCTTTACAATGCCCACCGGAACTGTCCCCACCAACACAAAACCCACCGTTGAACCAGTCCAAGGTACCAGGACAAGTTTCCTCAGAGATCTCCCAGAACACCTGGAAGCTCCAAAGAGATCCCCACAGGTCAGAACGCCCCTTAGGTTCACATGGAGAACCACCAAGAACCCCTATGGAACCCAGGGCAACTCTAGAGTCAAGGTCACAAGGACAAACATCAAGATCAGGGTTTTTAGGGACCAGAACCATCTCCGGGCATGCAGGCCAACCGGCAACATCAGAACATGTCTCCACTAGGGAAGTGTGTGAGCACGCCAACACAGACACACTTGGGCACTCTGGCATACGAAGCACATCTGGGCACACTGGCACAAGAGAGACTTCTGGGCATGTCAAGGAACTGCAAACCTCAAAGTCAGTCAAGGTAGGACCGAAACCAGGACTGGGCAAAAAAAAATCATGACTAGACTTCACAGTTACTGGATTGTCACTAAAAAATGCAGGATTAGACTTAGATGTCTCTGATTCCAGCAAAGTTATTAACAAATCATGTTCAGGGGCATTTACAAGACAGGACAAATCTTCTGATGTATGCACCGAACTAGACAGGGTTCCCATAACTTCTTCTGGACTAGACAGAGACTCATCAAATACACTGGATTGGAGCTCATGAAGGGCTGCAAAACAAGTCAGTAGTGCAGCAATCCCCACTGAACTAGGCAAAACTGAGTAACTCACTGGACAGGAAGTGGACTCAGGAACTTCTGCCACACCGGCCAGAGAACCAGAATTTTCCAGGATACAGGGCTGGGTTTCAGAAACACTCATTAACCCGGACTGAAATTCTGAGATTTCTATTATTTTTTCCAGCGAGTCAGAATTATCCATGTTACAGGGCAAGACTTTTGAAACATTCAAAGGACAGGGCTGGAGTTCCTCGGCTGTTACAACACTGGAGAGGGACTCAACAACATTGGTTAAATCAGACTGTGTACAGGGCAAGGTATCTGACACACTTGCTGACGAGGACAATATTTCAATGGCTTCTGCTTCGCTGGGCAGAAATTCATCAAGTTTTATTAGAGCAGACTGTAATTCCAAAACAGCTGCTAGACAAGTGAATATTACTGTAACACCAACTGAGGTAAGCAGTGCCTCAGACTGTTCTGCTAGAGGGTTTGAAGTATCCCAAGTACTGGGTGAAGCATAAGACTCTGTGACCACAGCTTCACTGGACAGGATCACCGAACAGTCCACACTGCAGGGCAAAACCATGGAAGCACCTGCTGGACAGCATAATGATTCTGTGACCTGAGTTTCATTGGAGAGATCTACTGCACAATTCATGGTACAGGGCAAGTTCACTGGAACATTTTCTGAACACGGTAATAATTCTGCGATTTCGGACTCACATAGCAGACGCTGTGAGTTATTCATGAGACTAGAGTGAGGTGTAGAAACAGGAAGATCAAAACACAATGTTTGCGCATCTAAATCACCATTCAATTGTGAAATTGGAAAATTCAGATGTTGGGGTTCTGAGATTTCTGGACAGGATTGCTGGGACTCAGAAACTGATGTAGTGCATCTATTGGCATCTGCTGGATCAGACAGGAGTTGAACTTTATTAACACAGGTAATTTCTGCAGAAGTATTTGCAGAGACAGGCAAGATTTTTCTGGTGTCTGTTTCACTGAACAAAGACTCATGAGTACTGGCTAAGCTGGACTCAGAAGTCAGCAGGACCTCTGGGTCCTCTGCTGAGAAATTTGTGCATGGCAAGATTAAGGAAGTATTAGTAATTTCTGTCTTACTGGGAAGTAACACTGAGTTATCCATGGTACAGGGTGGAATTACAGGAACTTCAATTTCACACAAAAGGAGCTCTGAATCACTCGCTGAATCAGCCAAAGGTGCTGAAGCAGGCGAGTCCTCAGGAACTGAGGAAGTGGAACAATCTCCACTAGACAGTGTGTCTTCCCTGGTATCAACTGATTGAATCGCATAAAAATCGTCCAGAATCATTCTCCACACATCGATCAATGGAGCCACAAAGTCATACCCACACACACCGGTTTTTATTAGGTTATAGGCAGACTTAATGCATGCATTCAATACTAATTCACTCTTTGCACTGTAAAACTGACAAAATGAACTTGCATCTTTCTTCCATTCATAGACCAGGGCTTCCATCTCTCCTTTCTCAAATGGAGGATCCCATGCATATTTAACAGCTGAGCATTCCGGCTGATCATAGTTTGCAAATGTGTTAGTGGCAGAAACATACATTGGGTTATTTAGCAGGTGATTGGCCGATTTCTTATTCCTAAGGATCTCCAATACCTGTAGCAAGTATTGAACTGTAGTGTATGCAAATTTCCCTTGCTGCACGAATAAATTGATCTGTTCAATACTCTGTAATATATCTTCATAATCATATTCAGATAATTCATTTAAACAAGAACCTTTATTTTCCCTGGCTAGCAATGAAAGTTCATTAGTAGTTTCATAGGTCCATTTGACTCCCCTGAATGGTGACTGAATTTCATTATCTGCTAATGGTGGAGTCTCGTTACAGATCTGATGCGCAGTCGCCAAGGGCAACGACTCCGCTGATTGTAACGCTTTTCTTTTGGAGCGTTTACGTTTGGCTTTAGACCCTGCTGCCTTAGCAGAAGAAAAGTTATCAGAACAATTATCTGCTTGCTGATTATTTTTGTAGGCAGTAGAAGGAGCAGCTGATTGACAAGCTGCCAGGAGCTTATCAAAAGGGCTAGGCAAATCGGTTTTGCGCAGCCAGTTATGGATCACAAACGCTAGAAATTCCAGTGGTCTTTCTTTTAAATTGGTATGATCCAAGACATCGTAGGCCCACTGAAACAATCTTCCCTTAAATAAAACATAAACTAGCTGGGGGGCCCACGTTGAAACAGGAGTAGCCTGGAGCTCAGGATTGGCCAGGAACCTGGCACATTCAGAAAAAAACTCATTTTCTGTTTCAGAATTGAGCTTCTCAAATTTCTTAAAGGAACAGGAACCATAACAAACAGTGTCATCTTTGCTGGGAACCCCCCCCCACAATGGGGATTGGTAATGGGGCTATCATAATGTTAAGCTTGGGGGTGTAATCTCCACAGTCAGCATACAACACATAAGCTGACGTGAAGGAGGTACACACACCAGCACAAGGGATCAGGATATCCCCAGTTTAGTGGAGGAGAGGACTGACTCCAATAGGAGATTGTGGTGCACAGAGCCGGTGCAGATCTGAACAGCCACAAACACTTTCGTAATAACGTCTCAGCGCAAGGTAGCGCTGAGCGCATAAACCAGGACTGAGGAGATCAGGACAGGTAGACAGAATGAACGCTTGCTAGCTAGCGATTACTTAGCGACAGCAAGCGTCCAAAACCAGACAGACTGGAATGAGGCAGCCAATGCGTTGCGGCGATGGCGTGCCTCACAAAGACAGGACAGGAGAGACAGGAAATAGCAGGATCGAGATAGATGAACGTAACACAGATAAATATACAATAAGTATGTTTTCCTAGCGTATTACAATTACAGCTATCAATGAAACTATTCGTAACGTCTGACTAACATATGTATATATTGGCAATGAACCGATATATGACATAAGCAGGAACTCTGACTAAGACTGAAGTAATACAGGGAACAGGACTCAGAAGGATTCGCTATCTCTTCGCAGAGATGAACGCAATCCACAAACAGGACCAGGAACAGGATTCAGAAGGATTCGTTATCTCTTCGCAGAGATGAACGCAATCCACAAACAGGACCAGGAACAGGATAACTAGCTCAGCACGGGTGTTCACGATACGCGCAAACTACCAAAACGTGCTGGAAAACTGACTAGCTGAACACAGGAAATAAACAGTTCGTGTACGTATATATCAGCGACACTGATATATTAACGTAACACGAATACAAGGAAAATAACAAAATGCGCAAGTATGCGTATATATTGGCGATGAACCAATATATGACACAAGACAAGCAAGTAGCAACTTCTAGAACAAGAGCAGAACTAGGAGGACTCGCTGACCCCTTCGCAGGAGTCAGCGCAGTCCACACGGACCAGGAACGAGGTGGGGCACGAGCAGAGTAACAGATAGAGTCTGAAACTATGATAGCCCATGAGGCATTGCAGGAAGCAGTTCTTTATACTGAGGTCATCCAATGGGAGCAGACCTGCAGATTCCCACACAAGTGAATGGTAATTAATCACAGGCTGATAGCAGGAAAAGGCAGACAATGATATGCAGCCTGCAGGAAAGGGACCGCCCCTCCACTGCAGCAGACAATGTTTGTTTACACAAAAGCATATTAAACTGTCATTAACTTCAGAGCGACTGCAGATGGAATCAGCAACTAGTTTAAGTGCAAACCAAACTATGCAAGCAAATGCATGTAATGACATTAGAACTGCTTGGTTTGCAATACCACTGCAGTCAGCAGAAAACGCTGCAGAAGCGATCATAACACCAACAATAGCATAGGTGAATGGCCCTACACTGCTGATTTATCAGCAAAAAAACCCTCCCAGATTAAGACACCCTCCCCAGGGAACAATTTCATCCCACCAACATGCTGGATGTCGGCTTCCCACCCAGTGCTAATCTAACATGAGAAGAATCTTCCACTGGAAATCAATCTTCTCTGGGACCCCACCCGCACCTCCGGTTCACTATATGTGTGGCGTCAACTTCAGTTAGACTTGGCGCTAAACTGCGTCTCCTACCTCCCCGGCATCACACACATCAGTAGCAGCTTGGCTGCTGAGATGTTTTACTGATTTGTGTGATAAGCAGAAGGCGCAGCAGAGATCCTAGTCACAGCAAAAAGTGACATCACACAGACACCCTCCCCAGGGATCTACTTCATCCCACCAACCTAGTATATGTTGGCACAACCCACCCCGTGCTAACTGAACAAGAGAAGAATCTTCCAATGGAAAACACAATCTTCTCTAAGGAACCTACCCCCCACCCTTTTAAAAGCCTATAATAGTTGAAAGGTATGCCCTAACTAGTTGAAAGGAGTACAAACTCCAGGAAAAAATCTACCCTTCTAAGAGAACCCTCCCACCCCACCAATATGCTATAGATGTGGTCTCAACCTCACATCTGACTTGGACCCACACAACGCATTCTACTTCCCCTGATAATCACACATACCAAGAAGAGTACCACTCTGGCAGCGGAGATACCGTTCTTGATTGGTGCGACAAATAGACTGCGCAGTAGAGATCAAAGTCTCTGCTTCAGTCAAGACACCACCAATAGCATAGGTGAATGGCCCTACATTGCTGATTTATCAGCAAAAAAACCCACCCAGATTAAGACCCCCTTCCCAGGGAACAATTTCATCCCACCAACATGCTGTATGTCGGCTTCCCACCCAGTGCTAACCTAACATGAGAAGTATCTTCCACCGGAAATCAATCTTCTCTGGGACCCCACCCGCACCTCCGGTTCACTATATGTGTGGCGTCAACTTCAGTTAGACTTGGCGCTAAACTGCGTCTCCTACCTCCCCGGCATCACACACATCAGTAGCAGCTTGGCTGCTGAGATGTTTTACTGATTTGTGTGATAAGCAGAAGGCGCAGCAGAGATCCTAGTCACAGCAAAAAGTGACATCACACAGACACCCTCCCCAGGGAACTACTTCATCCCACCAACCTAGTATATGTTGGCACAACCCACCCCGTGCTAACTAAACAAGAGAAGAATCTTCCAATGGAAAACACAATCTTCTCTAAGGAACCTACCCCCCACCCTTTTAAAAGCCTATAATAGTTGAAAGGTATGCCCTAACTAGTTGAAAGGAGTACAAACTCCAGGAAAAAATCTACCCTTCTAAGAGAACCCTCCCACCCCACCAATATGCTATAGATGTGGTCTCAACCTCACATCTGACTTGGACCCACACAACGCATTCTACTTCCCCTGACAATCACACATACCAAGAAGAGTACCACTCTGGCAGCGAAAATACCGTTCTGGATTTGTGCGACAAATAGACCGCGCAGTAGAGATCAAAGTCTCCGCTTCAGTCAAGACACCAACAATAGCATAGGTGAATGGCCCTACACTGATGATTTATCAGCAAAAAAAACCTCACAGATTAAGACACCCTCCCCAGGGAACAATTTCATCCCACCAACATGCTGTATGTCGGCTTCCCACCCAGTGCTAACCTAACATGAGAAGTATCTTCCACTGGAAATCAATCTTCTCTGGGACCCCACCCGCACCTCCGGTTCACTATATGTGTGGCGTCAACTTTAGTTAGACTTGGCGCTAAACTGCGTCTCCTACCTCCCCGGCATCACACACATCAGTAGCAGCTTGGCTGCTGAGATGTTTTACTGATTTGTGTGATAAGCAGAAGGCGCAGCAGAGATCCTAGTCACAGCAAAAAGTGACATCACACAGACACCCTCCCCAGGGAACTACTTCATCCCACCAACCTAGTATATGTTGGCACAACCCACCCCGTGCTAACTGAACAAGAGAAGAATCTTCCAATGGAAAACACAATCTTTTCTAAGGAACCTACCCCCCACCCTTTTAAAAGCCTATAATAGTTGAAAGGTATGCCCTAACTAGTTGAAAGGAGTACAAACTCCAGGAAAAAATCTACCCTTCTAAGAGAACCCTCCCACCCCACCAATATGCTATAGATGTGGTCTCAACCTCACATCTGACTTGGACCCACACAACGCATTCTACTTCCCCTGACAATCACACATACCAAGAAGAGTACCACTCTGGCAGCGGAGATACCGTTCTTGATTGGTGCGACAAATAGACTGCGCAGTAGAGATCAAAGTCTCCGCTTCAGTCAAGACACCAACAATAGCATAGGTGAATGGCCCTACACTGATGATTTATCAGCAAAAAAACCCTCCCAGATTAAGACACCCTCCCCAGGGAACAATTTCATCCCACCAACATGCTGTATGTCGGCTTCCCACCCAGTGCTAACCTAACATGAGAAGAATCTTCCACTGGAAATCAATCTTCTCTGGGACCCCACCCGCACCTCCGGTTCACTATATGTGTGGCGTCAACTTCAGTTAGATTTGGCGCTAAACTGCGTCTCCTACCTCCCCGGCATCACACACATCAGTAGCAGCTTGGCTGCTGAGATGTTTTACTGATTTGTGTGATAAGCAGAAGGCGCAGCAGAGATCCTAGTCACAGCAAAAAGTGACATCACACAGACACCCTCCCCAGGGATCTACTTCATCCCACCAACCTAGTATATGTTGGCACAACCCACCCCGTGCTAACTAAACAAGAGAAGAATCTTTCAATGTAAAACACAATCTTCTCTAAGGAACCTACCCCCCACCCTTTTAAAAGCCTATAATAGTTGAAAGGTATGCCCTAACTAGTTGAAAGGAGTACAAACTCCAGGAAAAAAATCTACCCTTCTAAGAGAACCCTCCCACCCCACCAATATGCTATAGATGTGGTCTCAACCTCACATCTGACTTGGACCCACACAACGCATTCTACTTCCCCTGACAATCACACATACCAAGAAGAGTACCACTCTGGCAGCGAAAATACCGTTCTGGATTTGTGCGACAAATAGACCGCGCAGTAGAGATCAAAGTCTCCGCTTCAGTCAAGACACCAACAATAGCATAGGTGAATGGCCCTACACTGATGATTTGTCAGCAAAAAAAACCTCACAGATTAAGACACCCTCCCCAGGGAACAATTTCATCCCACCAACATGCTGTATGTCGGCTTCCCACCCAGTGCTAACCTAACATGAGAAGAATCTTACACTGGAAATCAATCTTCTCTGGGACCCCACCCGCACCTCCGGTTCACTATATGTGTGGCGTCAACTTCAGTTAGACTTGGCGCTAAACTGCGTCTCCTACCTCCCCGGCATCACACACATCAGTAGCAGCTTGGCTGCTGAGATGTTTTACTGATTTGTGTGATAAGCAGAAGGCGCAGCAGAGATCCTAGTCACAGCAAAAAGTGACATCACACAGACACCCTCCCCAGGGAACTACTTCATCCCACCAACCTAGTATATGTTGGCACAACCCACCCCGTGCTAACTGAACAAGAGAAGAATCTTCCAATGGAAAACACAATCTTCTCTAAGGAACCTACCCCCCACCCTTTTAAAAGCCTATAATAGTTGAAAGGTATGCCCTAACTAGTTGAAAGGAGTACAAACTCCAGGAAAAAATCTACCCTTCTAAGAGAACCCTCCCACCCCACCAATATGCTATAGATGTGGTCTCAACCTCACATCTGACTTGGACCCACACAACGCATTCTACTTCCCCTGACAATCACACATACCAAGAAGAGTACCACTCTGGCAGCGAAAATACCGTTCTGGATTTGTGCGACAAATAGACCGCGCAGTAGAGATCAAAATCTCCGCTTCAGTCAAGACACCAACAATAGCATAGGTGAATGGCCCTACACTGATGATTTATCAGCAAAAAAAACCTCACAGATTAAGACACCCTCCCCAGGGAACAATTTCATCCCACCAACATGCTGTATGTCGGCTTCCCACCCAGTGCTAACCTAACATGAGAAGTATCTTCCACTGGAAATCAATCTTCTCTGGGACCCCACCCGCACCTCCGGTTCACTATATGTGTGGCGTCAACTTTAGTTAGACTTGGCGCTAAACTGCGTCTCCTACCTCCCCGGCATCACATACATCAGTAGCAGCTTGGCTGCTGAGATGTTTTACTGATTTGTGTGATAAGCAGAAGGCGCAGCAGAGATCCTAGTCACAGCAAAAAGTGACATCACACAGACACCCTCCCCAGGGAACTACTTCATCCCACCAACCTAGTATATGTTGGCACAACCCACCCCGTACTAACTGAACAAGAGAAGAATCTTCCAATGGAAAACACAATCTTCTCTAAGGAACCTACCCCCCACCCTTTTAAAAGCCTATAATAGTTGAAAGGTATGCCCTAACTAGTTGAAAGGAGTACAAACTCCAGGAAAAAATCTACCCTTCTAAGAGAACCCTCCCACCCCACCAATATGCTATAGATGTGGTCTCAACCTCACTTCTGACTTGGACCCACACGACGCCTTCTACTTTTCTTGACAATCATACATACCAAGAAGAGTACCACTCTGGCAGCGAAAATACCGTTCTGGATTTGTGCGACAAATAGACCGCGCAGTAGAGATCAAAGTCTCAGCTTCAGTCAAGACACCAACAATAGCATAGGTGAATGGCCCTACACTGCTGATTTATCAGCAAAAAAACCCTCCCAGATTAAGACACCCTCCCCAGGGAACAATTTCATCCCACCAACATGCTGTATGTCGGCTTCCCACCCAGTGCTAACCTAACATGAGAAGAATCTTCCACTGGAAATCAATCTTCTCTGGGACCCCACCCGCACCTCCGGTTCACTATATGTGTGGTGTCAACTTCAGTTAGACTTGGCGCTAAACTGCGTCTCCTACCTCCCCGGGATCACACACATCAGTAGCAGCTTGGCTGCTGAGATGTTTTACTGATTTGTGTGATAAGCAGAAGGCGCAGCAGAGATCCTAGTCACAGCAAAAAGTGACATCAAACAGACACCCTCCCCAGGGATCTACTTCATCCCACCAACCTAGTATATGTTGGCACAACCCACCCCGTGCTAACTGAACAAGAGAAGAATCTTCCAATGGAAAACACAATCTTCTCTAAGGAACCTACCCCCCACCCTTTTAAAAGCCTATAATAGTTGAAAGGTATGCCCTAACTAGTTGAAAGGAGTACAAACTCCAGGAAAAAATCTACCCTTCTAAGAGAACCCTCCCACCCCACCAATATGCTATAGATGTGGTCTCAACCTCACATCTGACTTGGACCCACACAACGCATTCTACTTCCCCTGACAATCACACATACCAAGAAGAGTACAACTCTGGCAGCGGAGATACCGTTCTTGATTGGTGCGACAAATAGACTGCGCAGTAGAGATCAAAGTCTCTGCTTCAGTCAAGACACCACCAATAGCATAGGTGAATGGCCCTACATTGCTGATTTATCAGCAAAAAAACCCTCCCAGATTAAGACACCCTCCCCAGGGAACAATTTCATCCCACCAACATGCTGTATGTCGGCTTCCCATCCAGTGCTAACCTAACATGAGAAGTATCTTCCACTGGAAATCAATCTTCTCTGGGACCCCACCCGCACCTCCGGTTCACTATGTGTGTGGCGTCAACTTCAGTTAGACTTGGCGCTAAACTGCGTCTCCTACCTCCCCGGCATCACACACATCAGTAGCAGCTTCGCTGCTGAGATGTTTTACTGATTTGTGTGATAAGCAGAAGGCGCACCAGAGATTCTAGTCACAGCAAAAAGTGACATCACACAGACACCCTCCCCAGGGAACTACTTCATCCCACCAACCTAGTATATGTTGGCACAACCCACCCCGTGCTAACTGAACAAGAGAAGAATCTTCCAATGGAAAACACAATCTTCTCTAAGGAACCTACCCCCCACCCTTTTAAAAGCCTATAATAGTTGAAAGGTATGCCCTAACTAGTTGAAAGGAGTACAAACTCCAGGAAAAAATCTACCCTTCTAAGAGAACCCTCCCACCCCACCAATATGCTTTAGATGTGGTCTCAACCTCACATCTGACTTGGACCCACACAACGCATTCTACTTCCCCTGACAATCACACATACCAAGAAGAGTATCACTCTGGCAGCGAAATTACCGTTCTGGATTTGTGCGACAAATAGACCGCGCAGTAGAGATCAAAGTCTCCGCTTCAGTCAAGACACCAACAATAGCATAGGTGAATGGCCCTACATTGCTGATTTATCAGCAAAAAAACCCTCCCAGATTAAGACACCCTCCCCAGGGAACAATTTCATCCCACCAACATGCTGTATGTCGGCTTCCTACCCAGTGCTAACCTAACATGAGAAGTATCTTCCACTGAAAATCAATCTTCTCTGGGACCCCACCCGCACCTCTGGTTCACTATATGTGTGGCGTCAACTTCAGTTAGACTTGGCGCTAAACTGCGTCTCCTACCTCCCCGGCATCACACACATCAGTAGCAGCTTGGCTGCTGAGATGTTTTACTGATTTGTGTGATAAGCAGAAGGCGCAGCAGAGATCCTAGTCACAGCAAAAAGTGACATCACACAGACACCCTCCACAGGGAACTACTTCATCCCACCAACCTAGTATATGTTGGCACAACCCACCCCGTACTAACTGAACAAGAGAAGAATCTTCCAATGGAAAACACAATCTTCTCTAAGGAACCTACCCCCCACCCTTGTAAAAGCCTATAATAGTTGAAAGGTATGCCCTAACTAGTTGAAAGGAGTACAAACTCCAGGAAAAAAATTACCCTTCTAAGAGAACCCTCCCACCCCACCAATACGCTATAGATGTGGTCTCAACCTCACTTCTGACTTGGACCCACATGACGCCTTCTACTTTTCTTGACAATCATACATACCAAGAAGAGTACCACTCTGGCACCGAAAATACCGTTCTGGATTTGAGCGACAAATAGACCGCGCAGTAGAGATCAAAGTCTCAGCTTCAGTCAAGACACCAACAATAGCATAGGTGAATGGCCCTACACTGCTGATTTATCAGCAAAAAAAACCTCCCAGATTAAGACACCCTCCCCAGGGAACAATTTCATCCCACCAACATGCTGTATGTCGGCTTCCCACCCAGTGCTAACCTAACATGAGAAGAATCTTCCACTGGAAATCAATCTTCTCTGGGACCCCACCCGCACCTCCGGTTCACTATATGTGTGGCGTCAACTTCAGTTAGACTTGGCGCTAAACTGTGTCTCCTACCTCCCCGGCATCACACACATCAGTAGCAGCTTGGCTGCTGAGATGTTTTACTGATTTGTGTGATAAGCAGAAGGCGCAGCAGAGATCCTAGTCACAGCAAAAAGTGACATCACACAGACACCCTCCCCAGGGATCTACTTCATCCCACCAACCTAGTATATGTTGGCACAACCCACCCCGTGCTAACTGAACAAGAGAAGAATCTTCCAATGGAAAACACAATCTTCTCTAAGGAACCTACCCCCTACCCTTTTAAAAGCCTATAATAGTTGAAAGGTATGCCCTAACTAGTTGAAAGGAGTACAAACTCCAGGAAAAAAATCTACCCTTCTAAGAGAACCCTCCCACCCCACCAATATGCTATAGATGTGGTCTCAACCTCACATCTGACTTGGACCCATACAACGCATTCTACTTCCCCTGACAATCACACATACCAAGAAGAGTACCACTCTGGCAGCGGAGATACCGTTCTTGATTGGTGCGACAAATAGACTGCGCAGTAGAGTTCAAAGTCTCTGCTTCAGTCAAGACACCACCAATAGCATAGGTGAATGGCCCTACATTGCTGATTTATCAGCAAAAAAACCCTCCCAGATTAAGACACCCTCCCCAGGGAACAATTTCATCCCACCAACATGCTGTATGTCGGCTTCCTACCCAGTGCTAACCTAACATGAGAAGTATCTTCCACTGAAAATCAATCTTCTCTGGGACCCCACCCGCACCTCTGGTTCACTATATGTGTGGCGTCAACTTCAGTTAGACTTGGCGCTAAACTGCGTCTCCTACCTCCCCGGCATCACACACTTCAGTAGCAGCTTGGCTGCTGAGATGTTTTACTGATTTGTGTGATAAGCAGAAGGCGCAGCAGAGATCCTAGTCACAGCAAAAAGTGACATCACACAGACACCCTCCCCAGGGAACTACTTCATCCCACCAACCTAGTATATGTTGGCACAACCCACCCCGTGCTAACTGAACAAGAGAAGAATCTTCCAATGGAAAACACAATCTTCTCTAAGGAACCTACCCCCCACCCTTTTAAAAGCCTATAATAGTTGAAAGGTATGCCCTAACTAGTTGAAAGGAGTACAAACTCCAGGAAAAAAATCTACCCTTCTAAGAGAACCCTCCCACCCCACCAATACGCTATAGATGTGGTCTCAACCTCACTTCTGACTTGGACCCACACGACGCCTTCTACTTTTCTTGACAATCATACATACCAAGAAGAGTACCACTCTGGCAGCGAAAATACCGTTCTGGATTTGAGCGACAAATAGACCGCGCAGTAGAGATCAAAGTCTCAGCTTCAGTCAAGACACCAACAATAGCATAGGTGAATGGCCCTACACTGCTGATTTATCAGCAAAAAAACCCTCCCAGATTAAGACACCCTCCCCAGGGAACAATTTCATCCCACCAACATGCTGTATGTCGGCTTCCCACCCAGTGCTAACCTAACATGAGAAGAATCTTCCACTGGAAATCAATCTTCTCTGGGACCCCACCCGCACCTCCGGTTCACTATATGTGTGGCGTCAACTTCCGTTAGACTTGGCGCTAAACTGCGTCTCCTACCTCCCCGGCATCACACACATCAGTAGCAGCTTGGCTGCTGAGATGTTTTACTGATTTGTGTGATAAGCAGAAGGCGCAGCAGAGATCCTAGTCACAGCAAAAAGTGACATCACACAGACACCCTCCCCAGGGAACTACTTCATCCCACCAACCTAGTATATGTTGGCACAACCCACCCCGTGCTAACTGAACAAGAGAAGAATCTTCCAATGGAAAACACAATCTTCTCTAAGGAACCTACCCCCCACCCTTTTAAAAGCCTATAATAGTTGAAAGGTATGCCCTAACTAGTTGAAAGGAGTACAAACTCCAGGAGAAAATCTACCCTTCTAAGAGAACCCTCCCACCCCACCAATATGCTATAGATGTGGTCTCAACCTCACATCTGACTTGGACCCACACAACGCATTCTACTTCCCCTGACAATCACACATACCAAGAAGAGTACCACTCTGGCAGCGAAAATACCGTTCTGGATTTGTGCGACAAATAGACCGCGCAGTAGAGATCAAAGTCTCCGCTTCAGTCAAGACACCAACAATAGCATAGGTGAATGGCCCTACACTGATGATTTATCAGCAAAAAAAACCTCACAGATTAAGACACCCTCCCCAGGGAACAATTTCATCCCACCAACATGCTGTATGTCGGCTTCCCACCCAGTGCTAACCTAACATGAGAAGTATCTTCCACTGGAAATCAATCTTCTCTGGGACCCCACCCGCACCTCCGGTTCACTATATGTGTGGCGTCAACTTTAGTTAGACTTGGCGCTAAACTGCGTCTCCTACCTCCCCGGCATCACATACATCAGTAGCAGCTTGGCTGCTGAGATGTTTTACTGATTTGTGTGATAAGCAGAAGGCGCAGCAGAGATCCTAGTCACAGCAAAAAGTGACATCACACAGACACCCTCCCCAGGGAACTACTTCATCCCACCAACCTAGTATATGTTGGCACAACCCACCCCGTACTAACTGAACAAGAGAAGAATCTTCCAATGGAAAACACAATCTTCTCTAAGGAACCTACCCCCCACCCTTTTAAAAGCCTATAATAGTTGAAAGGTATGCCCTAACTAGTTGAAAGGAGTACAAACTCCAGGAAAAAATCTACCCTTCTAAGAGAACCCTCCCACCCCACCAATATGCTATAGATGTGGTCTCAACCTCACATCTGACTTGGACCCACACAACGCATTCTACTTCCCCTGACAATCACACATACCAAGAAGAGTACAACTCTGGCAGCGGAGATACCGTTCTTGATTGGTGCGACAAATAGACTGCGCAGTAGAGATCAAAGTCTCTGCTTCAGTCAAGACACCACCAATAGCATAGGTGAATGGCCCTACATTGCTGATTTATCAGCAAAAAAACCCTCCCAGATTAAGACACCCTCCCCAGGGAACAATTTCATCCCACCAACATGCTGTATGTCGGCTTCCCATCCAGTGCTAACCTAACATGAGAAGTATCTTCCACTGGAAATCAATCTTCTCTGGGACCCCACCCGCACCTCCGGTTCACTATGTGTGTGGCGTCAACTTCAGTTAGACTTGGCGCTAAACTGCGTCTCCTACCTCCCCGGCATCACACACATCAGTAGCAGCTTCGCTGCTGAGATGTTTTACTGATTTGTGTGATAAGCAGAAGGCGCACCAGAGATTCTAGTCACAGCAAAAAGTGACATCACACAGACACCCTCCCCAGGGAACTACTTCATCCCACCAACCTAGTATATGTTGGCACAACCCACCCCGTGCTAACTGAACAAGAGAAGAATCTTCCAATGGAAAACACAATCTTCTCTAAGGAACCTACCCCCCACCCTTTTAAAAGCCTATAATAGTTGAAAGGTATGCCCTAACTAGTTGAAAGGAGTACAAACTCCAGGAAAAAATCTACCCTTCTAAGAGAACCCTCCCACCCCACCAATATGCTATAGATGTGGTCTCAACCTCACATCTGACTTGGACCCACACAACGCATTCTACTTCCCCTGACAATCACACATACCAAGAAGAGTATCACTCTGGCAGCGAAATTACCGTTCTGGATTTGTGCGACAAATAGACCGCGCAGTAGAGATCAAAGTCTCCGCTTCAGTCAAGACACCAACAATAGCATAGGTGAATGGCCCTACATTGCTGATTTATCAGCAAAAAAACCCTCCCAGATTAAGACACCCTCCCCAGGGAACAATTTCATCCCACCAACATGCTGTATGTCGGCTTCCTACCCAGTGCTAACCTAACATGAGAAGTATCTTCCACTGAAAATCAATCTTCTCTGGGACCCCACCCGCAACTCTGGTTCACTATATGTGTGGCGTCAACTTCAGTTAGACTTGGCGCTAAACTGCGTCTCCTACCTCCCCGGCATCACACACATCAGTAGCAGCTTGGCTGCTGAGATGTTTTACTGATTTGTGTGATAAGCAGAAGGCGCAGCAGAGATCCTAGTCACAGCAAAAAGTGACATCACACAGACACCCTCCACAGGGAACTACTTCATCCCACCAACCTAGTATATGTTGGCACAACCCACCCCGTACTAACTGAACAAGAGAAGAATCTTCCAATGGAAAACACAATCTTCTCTAAGGAACCTACCCCCCACCCTTGTAAAAGCCTATAATAGTTGAAAGGTATGCCCTAACTAGTTGAAAGGAGTACAAACTCCAGGAAAAAAATTACCCTTCTAAGAGAACCCTCCCACCCCACCAATACGCTATAGATGTGGTCTCAACCTCACTTCTGACTTGGACCCACATGACGCCTTCTACTTTTCTTGACAATCATACATACCAAGAAGAGTACCACTCTGGCACCGAAAATACCGTTCTGGATTTGAGCGACAAATAGACCGCGCAGTAGAGATCAAAGTCTCAGCTTCAGTCAAGACACCAACAATAGCATAGGTGAATGGCCCTACACTGCTGATTTATCAGCAAAAAAAACCTCCCAGATTAAGACACCCTCCCCAGGGAACAATTTCATCCCACCAACATGCTGTATGTCGGCTTCCCACCCAGTGCTAACCTAACATGAGAAGAATCTTCCACTGGAAATCAATCTTCTCTGGGACCCCACCCGCACCTCCGGTTCACTATATGTGTGGCGTCAACTTCAGTTAGACTTGGCGCTAAACTGTGTCTCCTACCTCCCCGGCATCACACACATCAGTAGCAGCTTGGCTGCTGAGATGTTTTACTGATTTGTGTGATAAGCAGAAGGCGCAGCAGAGATCCTAGTCACAGCAAAAAGTGACATCACACAGACACCCTCCCCAGGGATCTACTTCATCCCACCAACCTAGTATATGTTGGCACAACCCACCCCGTGCTAACTGAACAAGAGAAGAATCTTCCAATGGAAAACACAATCTTCTCTAAGGAACCTACCCCCTACCCTTTTAAAAGCCTATAATAGTTGAAAGGTATGCCCTAACTAGTTGAAAGGAGTACAAACTCCAGGAAAAAAATCTACCCTTCTAAGAGAACCCTCCCACCCCACCAATATGCTATAGATGTGGTCTCAACCTCACATCTGACTTGGACCCATACAACGCATTCTACTTCCCCTGACAATCACACATACCAAGAAGAGTACCACTCTGGCAGCGGAGATACCGTTCTTGATTGGTGCGACAAATAGACTGCGCAGTAGAGTTCAAAGTCTCTGCTTCAGTCAAGACACCACCAATAGCATAGGTGAATGGCCCTACATTGCTGATTTATCAGCAAAAAAACCCTCCCAGATTAAGACACCCTCCCCAGGGAACAATTTCATCCCACCAACATGCTGTATGTCGGCTTCCTACCCAGTGCTAACCTAACATGAGAAGTATCTTCCACTGAAAATCAATCTTCTCTGGGACCCCACCCGCACCTCTGGTTCACTATATGTGTGGCGTCAACTTCAGTTAGACTTGGCGCTAAACTGCGTCTCCTACCTCCCCGGCATCACACACTTCAGTAGCAGCTTGGCTGCTGAGATGTTTTACTGATTTGTGTGATAAGCAGAAGGCGCAGCAGAGATCCTAGTCACAGCAAAAAGTGACATCACACAGACACCCTCCCCAGGGAACTACTTCATCCCACCAACCTAGTATATGTTGGCACAACCCACCCCGTGCTAACTGAACAAGAGAAGAATCTTCCAATGGAAAACACAATCTTCTCTAAGGAACCTACCCCCCACCCTTTTAAAAGCCTATAATAGTTGAAAGGTATGCCCTAACTAGTTGAAAGGAGTACAAACTCCAGGAAAAAAATCTACCCTTCTAAGAGAACCCTCCCACCCCACCAATACGCTATAGATGTGGTCTCAACCTCACTTCTGACTTGGACCCACACGACGCCTTCTACTTTTCTTGACAATCATACATACCAAGAAGAGTACCACTCTGGCAGCGAAAATACCGTTCTGGATTTGAGCGACAAATAGACCGCGCAGTAGAGATCAAAGTCTCAGCTTCAGTCAAGACACCAACAATAGCATAGGTGAATGGCCCTACACTGCTGATTTATCAGCAAAAAAACCCTCCCAGATTAAGACACCCTCCCCAGGGAACAATTTCATCCCACCAACATGCTGTATGTCGGCTTCCCACCCAGTGCTAACCTAACATGAGAAGAATCTTTCACTGGAAATCAATCTTCTCTGGGACCCCACCCGCACCTCCGGTTCACTATATGTGTGGCGTCAACTTCAGTTAGATTTGGCGCTAAACTGCGTCTCCTACCTCCCCGGCATCACACACATCAGTAGCAGCTTGGCTGCTGAGATGTTTTACTGATTTGTGTGATAAGCAGAAGGCGCAGCAGAGATCCTAGTCACAGCAAAAAGTGACATCACACAGACACCCTCCCCAGGGATCTACTTCATCCCACCAACCTAGTATATGTTGGCACAACCCACCCCGTGCTAACTGAACAAGAGAAGAATCTTCCAATGGAAAACACAATCTTCTCTAAGGAACCTACCCCCCACCCTTTTAAAAGCCTATAATAGTTGAAAGGTATGCCCTAACTAGTTGAAAGGAGTACAAACTCCAGGAGAAAATCTACCCTTCTAAGAGAACCCTCCCACCCCACCAATATGCTATAGATGTGGTCTCAACCTCACATCTGACTTGGACCCACACAACGCATTCTACTTCCCCTGACAATCACACATACCAAGAAGAGTACCACTCTGGCAGCGAAAATACCGTTCTGGATTTGTGCGACAAATAGACCGCGCAGTAGAGATCAAAGTCTCCGCTTCAGTCAAGACACCAACAATAGCATAGGTGAATGGCCCTACACTGATGATTTATCAGCAAAAAAAACCTCACAGATTAAGACACCCTCCCCAGGGAACAATTTCATCCCACCAACATGCTGTATGTCGGCTTCCCACCCAGTGCTAACCTAACATGAGAAGTATCTTCCACTGGAAATCAATCTTCTCTGGGACCCCACCCGCACCTCCGGTTCACTATATGTGTGGCGTCAACTTTAGTTAGACTTGGCGCTAAACTGCGTCTCCTACCTCCCCGGCATCACATACATCAGTAGCAGCTTGGCTGCTGAGATGTTTTACTGATTTGTGTGATAAGCAGAAGGCGCAGCAGAGATCCTAGTCACAGCAAAAAGTGACATCACACAGACACCCTCCCCAGGGAACTACTTCATCCCACCAACCTAGTATATGTTGGCACAACCCACCCCGTACTAACTGAACAAGAGAAGAATCTTCCAATGGAAAACACAATCTTCTCTAAGGAACCTACCCCCCACCCTTTTAAAAGCCTATAATAGTTGAAAGGTATGCCCTAACTAGTTGAAAGGAGTACAAACTCCAGGAAAAAATCTACCCTTCTAAGAGAACCCTCCCACCCCACCAATATGCTATAGATGTGGTCTCAACCTCACATCTGACTTGGACCCACACAACGCATTCTACTTCCCCTGACAATCACACATACCAAGAAGAGTACAACTCTGGCAGCGGAGATACCGTTCTTGATTGGTGCGACAAATAGACTGCGCAGTAGAGATCAAAGTCTCTGCTTCAGTCAAGACACCACCAATAGCATAGGTGAATGGCCCTACATTGCTGATTTATCAGCAAAAAAACCCTCCCAGATTAAGACACCCTCCCCAGGGAACAATTTCATCCCACCAACATGCTGTATGTCGGCTTCCCATCCAGTGCTAACCTAACATGAGAAGTATCTTCCACTGGAAATCAATCTTCTCTGGGACCCCACCCGCACCTCCGGTTCACTATGTGTGTGGCGTCAACTTCAGTTAGACTTGGCGCTAAACTGCGTCTCCTACCTCCCCGGCATCACACACATCAGTAGCAGCTTCGCTGCTGAGATGTTTTACTGATTTGTGTGATAAGCAGAAGGCGCACCAGAGATTCTAGTCACAGCAAAAAGTGACATCACACAGACACCCTCCCCAGGGAACTACTTCATCCCACCAACCTAGTATATGTTGGCACAACCCACCCCGTGCTAACTGAACAAGAGAAGAATCTTCCAATGGAAAACACAATCTTCTCTAAGGAACCTACCCCCCACCCTTTTAAAAGCCTATAATAGTTGAAAGGTATGCCCTAACTAGTTGAAAGGAGTACAAACTCCAGGAAAAAATCTACCCTTCTAAGAGAACCCTCCCACCCCACCAATATGCTATAGATGTGGTCTCAACCTCACATCTGACTTGGACCCACACAACGCATTCTACTTCCCCTGACAATCACACATACCAAGAAGAGTATCACTCTGGCAGCGAAATTACCGTTCTGGATTTGTGCGACAAATAGACCGCGCAGTAGAGATCAAAGTCTCCGCTTCAGTCAAGACACCAACAATAGCATAGGTGAATGGCCCTACATTGCTGATTTATCAGCAAAAAAACCCTCCCAGATTAAGACACCCTCCCCAGGGAACAATTTCATCCCACCAACATGCTGTATGTCGGCTTCCTACCCAGTGCTAACCTAACATGAGAAGTATCTTCCACTGAAAATCAATCTTCTCTGGGACCCCACCCGCAACTCTGGTTCACTATATGTGTGGCGTCAACTTCAGTTAGACTTGGCGCTAAACTGCGTCTCCTACCTCCCCGGCATCACACACATCAGTAGCAGCTTGGCTGCTGAGATGTTTTACTGATTTGTGTGATAAGCAGAAGGCGCAGCAGAGATCCTAGTCACAGCAAAAAGTGACATCACACAGACACCCTCCACAGGGAACTACTTCATCCCACCAACCTAGTATATGTTGGCACAACCCACCCCGTACTAACTGAACAAGAGAAGAATCTTCCAATGGAAAACACAATCTTCTCTAAGGAACCTACCCCCCACCCTTGTAAAAGCCTATAATAGTTGAAAGGTATGCCCTAACTAGTTGAAAGGAGTACAAACTCCAGGAAAAAAATTACCCTTCTAAGAGAACCCTCCCACCCCACCAATACGCTATAGATGTGGTCTCAACCTCACTTCTGACTTGGACCCACATGACGCCTTCTACTTTTCTTGACAATCATACATACCAAGAAGAGTACCACTCTGGCACCGAAAATACCGTTCTGGATTTGAGCGACAAATAGACCGCGCAGTAGAGATCAAAGTCTCAGCTTCAGTCAAGACACCAACAATAGCATAGGTGAATGGCCCTACACTGCTGATTTATCAGCAAAAAAAACCTCCCAGATTAAGACACCCTCCCCAGGGAACAATTTCATCCCACCAACATGCTGTATGTCGGCTTCCCACCCAGTGCTAACCTAACATGAGAAGAATCTTCCACTGGAAATCAATCTTCTCTGGGACCCCACCCGCACCTCCGGTTCACTATATGTGTGGCGTCAACTTCAGTTAGACTTGGCGCTAAACTGTGTCTCCTACCTCCCCGGCATCACACACATCAGTAGCAGCTTGGCTGCTGAGATGTTTTACTGATTTGTGTGATAAGCAGAAGGCGCAGCAGAGATCCTAGTCACAGCAAAAAGTGACATCACACAGACACCCTCCCCAGGGATCTACTTCATCCCACCAACCTAGTATATGTTGGCACAACCCACCCCGTGCTAACTGAACAAGAGAAGAATCTTCCAATGGAAAACACAATCTTCTCTAAGGAACCTACCCCCTACCCTTTTAAAAGCCTATAATAGTTGAAAGGTATGCCCTAACTAGTTGAAAGGAGTACAAACTCCAGGAAAAAAATCTACCCTTCTAAGAGAACCCTCCCACCCCACCAATATGCTATAGATGTGGTCTCAACCTCACATCTGACTTGGACCCATACAACGCATTCTACTTCCCCTGACAATCACACATACCAAGAAGAGTACCACTCTGGCAGCGGAGATACCGTTCTTGATTGGTGCGACAAATAGACTGCGCAGTAGAGTTCAAAGTCTCTGCTTCAGTCAAGACACCACCAATAGCATAGGTGAATGGCCCTACATTGCTGATTTATCAGCAAAAAAACCCTCCCAGATTAAGACACCCTCCCCAGGGAACAATTTCATCCCACCAACATGCTGTATGTCGGCTTCCTACCCAGTGCTAACCTAACATGAGAAGTATCTTCCACTGAAAATCAATCTTCTCTGGGACCCCACCCGCACCTCTGGTTCACTATATGTGTGGCGTCAACTTCAGTTAGACTTGGCGCTAAACTGCGTCTCCTACCTCCCCGGCATCACACACTTCAGTAGCAGCTTGGCTGCTGAGATGTTTTACTGATTTGTGTGATAAGCAGAAGGCGCAGCAGAGATCCTAGTCACAGCAAAAAGTGACATCACACAGACACCCTCCCCAGGGAACTACTTCATCCCACCAACCTAGTATATGTTGGCACAACCCACCCCGTGCTAACTGAACAAGAGAAGAATCTTCCAATGGAAAACACAATCTTCTCTAAGGAACCTACCCCCCACCCTTTTAAAAGCCTATAATAGTTGAAAGGTATGCCCTAACTAGTTGAAAGGAGTACAAACTCCAGGAAAAAAATCTACCCTTCTAAGAGAACCCTCCCACCCCACCAATACGCTATAGATGTGGTCTCAACCTCACTTCTGACTTGGACCCACACGACGCCTTCTACTTTTCTTGACAATCATACATACCAAGAAGAGTACCACTCTGGCAGCGAAAATACCGTTCTGGATTTGAGCGACAAATAGACCGCGCAGTAGAGATCAAAGTCTCAGCTTCAGTCAAGACACCAACAATAGCATAGGTGAATGGCCCTACACTGCTGATTTATCAGCAAAAAAACCCTCCCAGATTAAGACACCCTCCCCAGGGAACAATTTCATCCCACCAACATGCTGTATGTCGGCTTCCCACCCAGTGCTAACCTAACATGAGAAGAATCTTCCACTGGAAATCAATCTTCTCTGGGACCCCACCCGCACCTCCGGTTCACTATATGTGTGGCGTCAACTTCCGTTAGACTTGGCGCTAAACTGCGTCTCCTACCTCCCCGGCATCACACACATCAGTAGCAGCTTGGCTGCTGAGATGTTTTACTGATTTGTGTGATAAGCAGAAGGCGCAGCAGAGATCCTAGTCACAGCAAAAAGTGACATCACACAGACACCCTCCCCAGGGAACTACTTCATCCCACCAACCTAGTATATGTTGGCACAACCCACCCCGTGCTAACTGAACAAGAGAAGAATCTTCCAATGGAAAACACAATCTTCTCTAAGGAACCTACCCCCCACCCTTTTAAAAGCCTATAATAGTTGAAAGGTATGCCCTAACTAGTTGAAAGGAGTACAAACTCCAGGAGAAAATCTACCCTTCTAAGAGAACCCTCCCACCCCACCAATATGCTATAGATGTGGTCTCAACCTCACATCTGACTTGGACCCACACAACGCATTCTACTTCCCCTGACAATCACACATACCAAGAAGAGTACCACTCTGGCAGCGAAAATACCGTTCTGGATTTGTGCGACAAATAGACCGCGCAGTAGAGATCAAAGTCTCTGCTTCAGTCAAGACACCAACAATAGCATAGGTGAATGGCCCTACACTGATGATTTATCAGCAAAAAAAACCTCACAGATTAAGACACCCTCCCCAGGGAACAATTTCATCCCACCAACATGCTGTATGTCGGCTTCCCACCCAGTGCTAACCTAACATGAGAAGTATCTTCCACTGGAAATCAATCTTCTCTGGGACCCCACCCGCACCTCCGGTTCACTATATGTGTGGCGTCAACTTTAGTTAGACTTGGCGCTAAACTGCGTCTCCTACCTCCCCGGCATCACATACATCAGTAGCAGCTTGGCTGCTGAGATGTTTTACTGATTTGTGTGATAAGCAGAAGGCGCAGCAGAGATCCTAGTCACAGCAAAAAGTGACATCACACAGACACCCTCCCCAGGGAACTACTTCATCCCACCAACCTAGTATATGTTGGCACAACCCACCCCGTACTAACTGAACAAGAGAAGAATCTTCCAATGGAAAACACAATCTTCTCTAAGGAACCTACCCCCCACCCTTTTAAAAGCCTATAATAGTTGAAAGGTATGCCCTAACTAGTTGAAAGGAGTACAAACTCCAGGAAAAAATCTACCCTTCTAAGAGAACCCTCCCACCCCACCAATATGCTATAGATGTGGTCTCAACCTCACTTCTGACTTGGACCCACACGACGCCTTCTACTTTTCTTGACAATCATACATACCAAGAAGAGTACCACTCTGGCAGCGAAAATACCGTTCTGGATTTGTGCGACAAATAGACCGCGCAGTAGAGATCAAAGTCTCAGCTTCAGTCAAGACACCAACAATAGCATAGGTGAATGGCCCTACACTGCTGATTTATCAGCAAAAAAACCCTCCCAGATTAAGACACCCTCCCCAGGGAACAATTTCATCCCACCAACATGCTGTATGTCGGCTTCCCACCCAGTGCTAACCTAACATGAGAAGAATCTTCCACTGGAAATCAATCTTCTCTGGGACCCCACCCGCACCTCCGGTTCACTATATGTGTGGTGTCAACTTCAGTTAGACTTGGCGCTAAACTGCGTCTCCTACCTCCCCGGCATCACATACATCAGTAGCAGCTTGGCTGCTGAGATGTTTTACTGATTTGTGTGATAAGCAGAAGGTGCAGCAGAGATCCTAGTCACAGCAAAAAGTGACATCACACAGACACCCTCCCCAGGGAACTACTTCATCCCACCAACCTAGTATATGTTGGCACAACCCACCCCGTGCTAACTGAACAAGAGAAGAATCTTCCAATGGAAAACACAATCTTCTCTAAGGAACCTACCCCCCACCCTTTTAAAAGCCTATAATAGTTGAAAGGTATGCCCTAACTAGTTGAAAGGAGTACAAACTCCAGGAAAAAATCTACCCTTCTAAGAGAACCCTCCCACCCCACCAATATGCTATAGATGTGGTCTCAACCTCACATCTGACTTGGACCCACACAACGCATTCTACTTCCCCTGACAATCACACATACCAAGAAGAGTATCACTCTGGCAGCGAAATTACCGTTCTGGATTTGTGCGACAAATAGACCGCGCAGTAGAGATCAAAGTCTCCGCTTCAGTCAAGACACCAACAATAGCATAGGTGAATGGCCCTACATTGCTGATTTATCAGCAAAAAAACCCTCCCAGATTAAGACACCCTCCCCAGGGAACAATTTCATCCCACCAACATGCTGTATGTCGGCTTCCTACCCAGTGCTAACCTAACATGAGAAGTATCTTCCACTGAAAATCAATCTTCTCTGGGACCCCACCCGCACCTCTGGTTCACTATATGTGTGGCGTCAACTTCAGTTAGACTTGGCGCTAAACTGCGTCTCCTACCTCCCCGGCATCACACACATCAGTAGCAGCTTGGCTGCTGAGATGTTTTACTGATTTGTGTGATAAGCAGAAGGCGCAGCAGAGATCCTAGTCACAGCAAAAAGTGACATCACACAGACACCCTCCACAGGGAACTACTTCATCCCACCAACCTAGTATATGTTGGCACAACCCACCCCGTACTAACTGAACAAGAGAAGAATCTTCCAATGGAAAACACAATCTTCTCTAAGGAACCTACCCCCCACCCTTGTAAAAGCCTATAATAGTTGAAAGAAATGCCCTAACTAGTTGAAAGGAGTACAAACTCCAGGAAAAAATCTACCCTTCTAAGAGAACCCTCCCACCCCACCAATATGCTATAGATGTGGTCTCAACCTCACATCTGACTTGGACCCACACAACGCATTCTACTTCCCCTGACAATCACACATACCAAGAAGAGTACCACTCTGGCAGCGAAAATACCGTTCTGGATTTGTGCGACAAATAGACCGCGCAGTAGAGATCAAAGTCTCCGCTTCAGTCAAGACACCAACAATTGCATAGGTGAATGGCCCTACACTGATGATTTATCAGCAAAAAAAACCTCACAGATTAAGACACCCTCCCCAGGGAACAATTTCATCCCACCAACATGCTGTATGTCGGCTTCCCACCCAGTGCTAACCTAACATGAGAAGTATCTTCCACTGGAAATCAATCTTCTCTGGGACCCCACCCGCACCTCCGGTTCACTATATGTGTGGCGTCAACTTTAGTTAGACTTGGCGCTAAACTGCGTCTCCTACCTCCCCGGCATCACATACATCAGTAGCAGCTTGGCTGCTGAGATGTTTTACTGATTTGTGTGATAAGCAGAAGGCGCAGCAGAGATCCTAGTCACAGCAAAAAGTGACATCACACAGACACCCTCCCCAGGGAACTACTTCATCCCACCAACCTAGTATATGTTGGCACAACCCACCCCGTACTAACTGAACAAGAGAAGAATCTTCCAATGGAAAACACAATCTTCTCTAAGGAACCTACCCCCCACCCTTTTAAAAGCCTATAATAGTTGAAAGGTATGCCCTAACTAGTTGAAAGGAGTACAAACTCCAGGAAAAAATCTACCCTTCTAAGAGAACCCTCCCACCCCACCAATATGCTATAGATGTGGTCTCAACCTCACTTCTGACTTGGACCCACACGACGCCTTCTACTTTTCTTGACAATCATACATACCAAGAAGAGTACCACTCTGGCAGCGAAAATACCGTTCTGGATTTGTGCGACAAATAGACCGCGCAGTAGAGATCAAAGTCTCAGCTTCAGTCAAGACACCAACAATAGCATAGGTGAATGGCCCTACACTGCTGATTTATCAGCAAAAAAACCCTCCCAGATTAAGACACCCTCCCCAGGGAACAATTTCATCCCACCAACATGCTGTATGTCGGCTTCCCACCCAGTGCTAACCTAACATGAGAAGAATCTTCCACTGGAAATCAATCTTCTCTGGGACCCCACCCGCACCTCCGGTTCACTATATGTGTGGTGTCAACTTCAGTTAGACTTGGCGCTAAACTGCGTCTCCTACCTCCCCGGGATCACACACATCAGTAGCAGCTTGGCTGCTGAGATGTTTTACTGATTTGTGTGATAAGCAGAAGGCGCAGCAGAGATCCTAGTCACAGCAAAAAGTGACATCACACAGACACCCTCCCCAGGGATCTACTTCATCCCACCAACCTAGTATATGTTGGCACAACCCACCCCGTGCTAACTGAACAAGAGAAGAATCTTCCAATGGAAAACACAATCTTCTCTAAGGAACCTACCCCCCACCCTTTTAAAAGCCTATAATAGTTGAAAGGTATGCCCTAACTAGTTGAAAGGAGTACAAACTCCAGGAAAAAATCTACCCTTCTAAGAGAACCCTCCCACCCCACCAATATGCTATAGATGTGGTCTCAACCTCACATCTGACTTGGACCCACACAACGCATTCTACTTCCCCTGACAATCACACATACCAAGAAGAGTACAACTCTGGCAGCGGAGATACCGTTCTTGATTGGTGCGACAAATAGACTGCGCAGTAGAGATCAAAGTCTCTGCTTCAGTCAAGACACCACCAATAGCATAGGTGAATGGCCCTACATTGCTGATTTATCAGCAAAAAAACCCTCCCAGATTAAGACACCCTCCCCAGGGAACAATTTCATCCCACCAACATGCTGTATGTCGGCTTCCCATCCAGTGCTAACCTAACATGAGAAGTATCTTCCACTGGAAATCAATCTTCTCTGGGACCCCACCCGCACCTCCGGTTCACTATATGTGTGGCGTCAACTTCAGTTAGACTTGGCGCTAAACTGCGTCTCCTACCTCCCCGGCATCACACACATCAGTAGCAGCTTCGCTGCTGAGATGTTTTACTGATTTGTGTGATAAGCAGAAGGCGCACCAGAGATTCTAGTCACAGCAAAAAGTGACATCACACAGACACCCTCCCCAGGGAACTACTTCATCCCACCAACCTAGTATATGTTGGCACAACCCACCCCGTGCTAACTGAACAAGAGAAGAATCTTCCAATGGAAAACACAATCTTCTCTAAGGAACCTACCCCCCACCCTTTTAAAAGCCTATAATAGTTGAAAGGTATGCCCTAACTAGTTGAAAGGAGTACAAACTCCAGGAAAAAATCTACCCTTCTAAGAGAACCCTCCCACCCCACCAATATGCTATAGATGTGGTCTCAACCTCACATCTGACTTGGACCCACACAACGCATTCTACTTCCCCTGACAATCACACATACCAAGAAGAGTATCACTCTGGCAGCGAAATTACCGTTCTGGATTTGTGCGACAAATAGACCGCGCGGTAGAGATCAAAGTCTCCGCTTCAGTCAAGACACCAACAATAGCATAGGTGAATGGCCCTACATTGCTGATTTATCAGCAAAAAAACCCTCCCAGATTAAGACACCCTCCCCAGGGAACAATTTCATCCCACCAACATGCTGTATGTCGGCTTCCTACCCAGTGCTAACCTAACATGAGCAGTATCTTCCACTGAAAATCAATCTTCTCTGGGACCCCACCCGCACCTCTGGTTCACTATATGTGTGGCGTCAACTTCAGTTAGACTTGGCGCTAAACTGCGTCTCCTACCTCCCCGGCATCACACACATCAGTAGCAGCTTGGCTGCTGAGATGTTTTACTGATTTGTGTGATAAGCAGAAGGCGCAGCAGAGATCCTAGTCACAGCAAAAAGTGACATCACACAGACACCCTCCACAGGGAACTACTTCATCCCACCAACCTAGTATATGTTGGCACAACCCACCCCGTACTAACTGAACAAGAGAAGAATCTTCCAATGGAAAACACAATCTTCTCTAAGGAACCTACCCCCCACCCTTGTAAAAGCCTATAATAGTTGAAAGGTATGCCCTAACTAGTTGAAAGGAGTACAAACTCCAGGAAAAAAATTACCCTTCTAAGAGAACCCTCCCACCCCACCAATACGCTATAGATGTGGTCTCAACCTCACTTCTGACTTGGACCCACATGACGCCTTCTACTTTTCTTGACAATCATACATACCAAGAAGAGTACCACTCTGGCAGCGAAAATACCGTTCTGGATTTGAGCGACAAATAGACCGCGCAGTAGAGATCAAAGTCTCAGCTTCAGTCAAGACACCAACAATAGCATAGGTGAATGGCCCTACACTGCTGATTTATCAGCAAAAAAAACCTCCCAGATTAAGACACCCTCCCCAGGGAACAATTTCATCCCACCAACATGCTGTATGTCGGCTTCCCACCCAGTGCTAACCTAACATGAGAAGAATCTTCCACTGGAAATCAATCTTCTCTGGGACCCCACCCGCACCTCCGGTTCACTATATGTGTGGCGTCAACTTCAGTTAGACTTGGCGCTAAACTGTGTCTCCTACCTCCCCGGCATCACACACATCAGTAGCAGCTTGGCTGCTGAGATGTTTTACTGATTTGTGTGATAAGCAGAAGGCGCAGCAGAGATCCTAGTCACAGCAAAAAGTGACATCACACAGACACCCTCCCCAGGGATCTACTTCATCCCACCAACCTAGTATATGTTGGCACAACCCACCCCGTGCTAACTGAACAAGAGAAGAATCTTCCAATGGAAAACACAATCTTCTCTAAGGAACCTACCCCCCACCCTTTTAAAAGCCTATAATAGTTGAAAGGTATGCCCTAACTAGTTGAAAGGAGTACAAACTCCAGGAAAAAAATCTACCCTTCTAAGAGAACCCTCCCACCCCACCAATATGCTATAGATGTGGTCTCAACCTCACATCTGACTTGGACCCATACAACGCATTCTACTTCCCCTGACAATCACACATACCAAGAAGAGTACCACTCTGGCAGCGGAGATACCGTTCTTGATTGGTGCGACAAATAGACTGCGCAGTAGAGTTCAAAGTCTCTGCTTCAGTCAAGACACCACCAATAGCATAGGTGAATGGCCCTACATTGCTGATTTATCAGCAAAAAAACCCTCCCAGATTAAGACACCCTCCCCAGGGAACGATTTCATCCCACCAACATGCTGTATGTCGGCTTCCCACCCAGTGCTAACCTAACATGAGAAGTATCTTCCACTGAAAATCAATCTTCTCTGGGACCCCACCCGCACCTCTGGTTCACTATATGTGTGGCGTCAACTTCAGTTAGACTTGGCGCTAAACTGCGTCTCCTACCTCCCCGGCATCACACACATCAGTAGCAGCTTGGCTGCTGAGATGTTTTACTGATTTGTGTGATAAGCAGAAGGCGCAGCAGAGATCCTAGTCACAGCAAAAAGTGACATCACACAGACACCCTCCACAGGGAACTACTTCATCCCACCAACCTAGTATATGTTGGCACAACCCACCCCGTACTAACTGAACAAGAGAAGAATCTTCCAATGGAAAACACAATCTTCTCTAAGGAACCTACCCCCCACCCTTGTAAAAGCCTATAATAGTTGAAAGAAATGCCCTAACTAGTTGAAAGGAGTACAAACTCCAGGAAAAAATCTACCCTTCTAAGAGAACCCTCCCACCCCACCAATATGCTATAGATGTGGTCTCAACCTCACATCTGACTTGGACCCACACAACGCATTCTACTTCCCCTGACAATCACACATACCAAGAAGAGTACCACTCTGGCAGCGAAAATACCGTTCTGGATTTGTGCGACAAATAGACCGCGCAGTAGAGATCAAAGTCTCCGCTTCAGTCAAGACACCAACAATTGCATAGGTGAATGGCCCTACACTGATGATTTATCAGCAAAAAAAACCTCACAGATTAAGACACCCTCCCCAGGGAACAATTTCATCCCACCAACATGCTGTATGTCGGCTTCCCACCCAGTGCTAACCTAACATGAGAAGTATCTTCCACTGGAAATCAATCTTCTCTGGGACCCCACCCGCACCTCCGGTTCACTATATGTGTGGCGTCAACTTTAGTTAGACTTGGCGCTAAACTGCGTCTCCTACCTCCCCGGCATCACATACATCAGTAGCAGCTTGGCTGCTGAGATGTTTTACTGATTTGTGTGATAAGCAGAAGGCGCAGCAGAGATCCTAGTCACAGCAAAAAGTGACATCACACAGACACCCTCCCCAGGGAACTACTTCATCCCACCAACCTAGTATATGTTGGCACAACCCACCCCGTACTAACTGAACAAGAGAAGAATCTTCCAATGGAAAACACAATCTTCTCTAAGGAACCTACCCCCCACCCTTTTAAAAGCCTATAATAGTTGAAAGGTATGCCCTAACTAGTTGAAAGGAGTACAAACTCCAGGAAAAAATCTACCCTTCTAAGAGAACCCTCCCACCCCACCAATATGCTATAGATGTGGTCTCAACCTCACTTCTGACTTGGACCCACACGACGCCTTCTACTTTTCTTGACAATCATACATACCAAGAAGAGTACCACTCTGGCAGCGAAAATACCGTTCTGGATTTGTGCGACAAATAGACCGCGCAGTAGAGATCAAAGTCTCAGCTTCAGTCAAGACACCAACAATAGCATAGGTGAATGGCCCTACACTGCTGATTTATCAGCAAAAAAACCCTCCCAGATTAAGACACCCTCCCCAGGGAACAATTTCATCCCACCAACATGCTGTATGTCGGCTTCCCACCCAGTGCTAACCTAACATGAGAAGAATCTTCCACTGGAAATCAATCTTCTCTGGGACCCCACCCGCACCTCCGGTTCACTATATGTGTGGTGTCAACTTCAGTTAGACTTGGCGCTAAACTGCGTCTCCTACCTCCCCGGGATCACACACATCAGTAGCAGCTTGGCTGCTGAGATGTTTTACTGATTTGTGTGATAAGCAGAAGGCGCAGCAGAGATCCTAGTCACAGCAAAAAGTGACATCACACAGACACCCTCCCCAGGGATCTACTTCATCCCACCAACCTAGTATATGTTGGCACAACCCACCCCGTGCTAACTGAACAAGAGAAGAATCTTCCAATGGAAAACACAATCTTCTCTAAGGAACCTACCCCCCACCCTTTTAAAAGCCTATAATAGTTGAAAGGTATGCCCTAACTAGTTGAAAGGAGTACAAACTCCAGGAAAAAATCTACCCTTCTAAGAGAACCCTCCCACCCCACCAATATGCTATAGATGTGGTCTCAACCTCACATCTGACTTGGACCCACACAACGCATTCTACTTCCCCTGACAATCACACATACCAAGAAGAGTACAACTCTGGCAGCGGAGATACCGTTCTTGATTGGTGCGACAAATAGACTGCGCAGTAGAGATCAAAGTCTCTGCTTCAGTCAAGACACCACCAATAGCATAGGTGAATGGCCCTACATTGCTGATTTATCAGCAAAAAAACCCTCCCAGATTAAGACACCCTCCCCAGGGAACAATTTCATCCCACCAACATGCTGTATGTCGGCTTCCCATCCAGTGCTAACCTAACATGAGAAGTATCTTCCACTGGAAATCAATCTTCTCTGGGACCCCACCCGCACCTCCGGTTCACTATATGTGTGGCGTCAACTTCAGTTAGACTTGGCGCTAAACTGCGTCTCCTACCTCCCCGGCATCACACACATCAGTAGCAGCTTCGCTGCTGAGATGTTTTACTGATTTGTGTGATAAGCAGAAGGCGCACCAGAGATTCTAGTCACAGCAAAAAGTGACATCACACAGACACCCTCCCCAGGGAACTACTTCATCCCACCAACCTAGTATATGTTGGCACAACCCACCCCGTGCTAACTGAACAAGAGAAGAATCTTCCAATGGAAAACACAATCTTCTCTAAGGAACCTACCCCCCACCCTTTTAAAAGCCTATAATAGTTGAAAGGTATGCCCTAACTAGTTGAAAGGAGTACAAACTCCAGGAAAAAATCTACCCTTCTAAGAGAACCCTCCCACCCCACCAATATGCTATAGATGTGGTCTCAACCTCACATCTGACTTGGACCCACACAACGCATTCTACTTCCCCTGACAATCACACATACCAAGAAGAGTATCACTCTGGCAGCGAAATTACCGTTCTGGATTTGTGCGACAAATAGACCGCGCGGTAGAGATCAAAGTCTCCGCTTCAGTCAAGACACCAACAATAGCATAGGTGAATGGCCCTACATTGCTGATTTATCAGCAAAAAAACCCTCCCAGATTAAGACACCCTCCCCAGGGAACAATTTCATCCCACCAACATGCTGTATGTCGGCTTCCTACCCAGTGCTAACCTAACATGAGCAGTATCTTCCACTGAAAATCAATCTTCTCTGGGACCCCACCCGCACCTCTGGTTCACTATATGTGTGGCGTCAACTTCAGTTAGACTTGGCGCTAAACTGCGTCTCCTACCTCCCCGGCATCACACACATCAGTAGCAGCTTGGCTGCTGAGATGTTTTACTGATTTGTGTGATAAGCAGAAGGCGCAGCAGAGATCCTAGTCACAGCAAAAAGTGACATCACACAGACACCCTCCACAGGGAACTACTTCATCCCACCAACCTAGTATATGTTGGCACAACCCACCCCGTACTAACTGAACAAGAGAAGAATCTTCCAATGGAAAACACAATCTTCTCTAAGGAACCTACCCCCCACCCTTGTAAAAGCCTATAATAGTTGAAAGGTATGCCCTAACTAGTTGAAAGGAGTACAAACTCCAGGAAAAAAATTACCCTTCTAAGAGAACCCTCCCACCCCACCAATACGCTATAGATGTGGTCTCAACCTCACTTCTGACTTGGACCCACATGACGCCTTCTACTTTTCTTGACAATCATACATACCAAGAAGAGTACCACTCTGGCAGCGAAAATACCGTTCTGGATTTGAGCGACAAATAGACCGCGCAGTAGAGATCAAAGTCTCAGCTTCAGTCAAGACACCAACAATAGCATAGGTGAATGGCCCTACACTGCTGATTTATCAGCAAAAAAAACCTCCCAGATTAAGACACCCTCCCCAGGGAACAATTTCATCCCACCAACATGCTGTATGTCGGCTTCCCACCCAGTGCTAACCTAACATGAGAAGAATCTTCCACTGGAAATCAATCTTCTCTGGGACCCCACCCGCACCTCCGGTTCACTATATGTGTGGCGTCAACTTCAGTTAGACTTGGCGCTAAACTGTGTCTCCTACCTCCCCGGCATCACACACATCAGTAGCAGCTTGGCTGCTGAGATGTTTTACTGATTTGTGTGATAAGCAGAAGGCGCAGCAGAGATCCTAGTCACAGCAAAAAGTGACATCACACAGACACCCTCCCCAGGGATCTACTTCATCCCACCAACCTAGTATATGTTGGCACAACCCACCCCGTGCTAACTGAACAAGAGAAGAATCTTCCAATGGAAAACACAATCTTCTCTAAGGAACCTACCCCCCACCCTTTTAAAAGCCTATAATAGTTGAAAGGTATGCCCTAACTAGTTGAAAGGAGTACAAACTCCAGGAAAAAAATCTACCCTTCTAAGAGAACCCTCCCACCCCACCAATATGCTATAGATGTGGTCTCAACCTCACATCTGACTTGGACCCATACAACGCATTCTACTTCCCCTGACAATCACACATACCAAGAAGAGTACCACTCTGGCAGCGGAGATACCGTTCTTGATTGGTGCGACAAATAGACTGCGCAGTAGAGTTCAAAGTCTCTGCTTCAGTCAAGACACCACCAATAGCATAGGTGAATGGCCCTACATTGCTGATTTATCAGCAAAAAAACCCTCCCAGATTAAGACACCCTCCCCAGGGAACGATTTCATCCAACCAACATGCTGTATGTCGGCTTCCCACCCAGTGCTAACCTAACATGAGAAGTATCTTTCACTGGAAATCAATCTTCTTTGGGACCCCACCCGCACCTCCGGTTCACTATATGTGTGGCGTCAACTTCAGTTAGACTTGGCGCTAAACTGCGTCTCCTACCTCCCCGGCATCACACACATCAGTAGCAGCTTGGCTGCTGAGATGTTTTACTGATTTGTGTGATAAGCAGAAGGCGCAGCAGAGATCCTAGTCACAGCAAAAAGTGACATCACACAGACACCCTCCCCAGGGAACTACTTCATCCCACCAACCTAGTATATGTTGGCACAACCCACCCCGTGCTAACTGAACAAGAGAAGAATCTTCCAATGGAAAACACAATCTTCTCTAAGGAACCTACCCCCCACCCTTTTAAAAGCCTATAATAGTTGAAAGGTATGCCCTAACTAGTTGAAAGGAGTACAAACTCCAGGAAAAAAATCTACCCTTCTAAGAGAACCCTCCCACCCCACCAATATGCTATAGATGTGGTCTCAACCTCACTTCTGACTTGGACCCACACGACGCCTTCTACTTTTCTTGACAATCATACATACCAAGAAGAGTACCACTCTGGCAGCGAAAATACCGTTCTGGATTTGTGCGACAAATAGACCGCGCAGTAGAGATCAAAGTCTCAGCTTCAGTCAAGACACCAACAATAGCATAGGTGAATGGCCCTACACTGCTGATTTATCAGCAAAAAAACCCTCCCAGATTAAGACACCCTCCCCAGGGAACAATTTCATCCCACCAACATGCTGTATGTCGGCTTCCCACCCAGTGCTAACCTAACATGAGAAGAGTCTTCCACTGGAAATCAATCTTCTCTGGGACCCCACCCGCACCTCCGGTTCACTATATGTGTGGCGTCAACTTCAGTTAGACTTGGCGCTAAACTGCGTCTCCTACCTCCCCGGCATCACACACATCAGTAGCAGCTTGGCTGCTGAGATGTTTTACTGATTTGTGTGATAAGCAGAAGGCGCACCAGAGATCCTAGTCACAGCAAAAAGTGACATCACTCAGACACCCTCCCCAGGGAACTACTTCATCCCACCAACCTAGTATATGTTGGCACAACCCACCCCGTGCTAACTGAACAAGAGAAGAATCTTCCAATGGAAAAGACAATCTTCTCTAAGGAACCTACCCCCCACCCTTTTAAAAGCCTATAATAGTTGAAAGGTATGCCCTAACTAGTTGAAAGGAGTACAAACTCCAGGAAAAAATCTACCCAAGAGAACCCTCCCACCCCACCAATATGCTATAGATGTGGTCTCAACCTCACATCTGACTTGGACCCACACAACGCATTCTACTTCCCCTGACAATCACACATACCAAGATGAGTACCACTCTGGCAGCGGAGATACCGTTCTTGATTGGTGCGACAAATAGACTGCGCAGTAGAGATCAAAGTCTCTGCTTCAGTCAAGACACCACCAATAGCATAGGTGAATGGCCCTACATTGCTGATTTATCAGCAAAAAAACCCTCCCAGATTAAGACACCCTCCCCAGGGAACAATTTCATCCCACCAACATGCTGTATGTCGGCTTCCCACCCAGTGATAACCTAACATGAGAAGTGTCTTCCACTGGAAATCAATCTTCTCTGGGACCCCACCCGCACCTCCGGTTCACTATATGTGTGGCGTCAACTTCAGTTAGACTTGGCGCTAAACTGCGTCTCCTACCTCCCCGGCATCACACACATCAGTAGCAGCTTGGCTGCTGAGATGTTTTACTGATTTGTGTGATAAGCAGAAGGCGCAGCAGGGATCCTAGTCACAGCAAAAAGTGACATCACACAGACACCCTCCCCAGGGAACTACTTCATCCCACCAACCTAGTATATGTTGGCACAACCCACCCCGTGCTAACTGAACAAGAGAAGAATCTTCCAATGGAAAACACAATCTTCTCTAAGGAACCTACCCCCCACCCTTTTAAAAGCCTATAATAGTTGAAAGGTATGCCCTAACTAGTTGAAAGGAGTACAAACTCCAGGAAAAAATCTACCCTTCTAAGAGAACCCTCCCACCCCACCAATATGCTATAGATGTGGTCTCAACCTCACATCTGACTTGGACCCACACAACGCATTCTACTTCGCCTGATAATCACACATACCAAGAAGAGTACCACTCTGGCAGCGAAAATACCGTTCTGGATTGGTGCGACAAATAGACTGCGCAGTAGAGATCAAAGTCTCTGCTTCAGTCAAGACACCACCAATAGCATAGGTGAATGGCCCTACATTGCTGATTTATCAGCAAAAAAACCCTCCCAGATTAAGACCCCCTTCCCAGGGAACAATTTCATCCCACCAACATGCTGTATGTCGGCTTCCCACCCAGTGCTAACCTAACATGAGAAGTATCTTCCACTGGAAATCAATCTTCTCTGGGACCCCACCCGCACCTCCGGTTCACTATATGTGTGGCGTCAACTTCAGTTAGACTTGGCGCTAAACTGCGTCTCCTACCTCCCCGGCATCACACACATCAGTAGCAGCTTGGCTGCTGAGATGTTTTACTGATTTGTGTGATAAGCAGAAGGCGCAGCAGAGATCCTAGTCACAGCAAAAAGTGACATCACACAGACACCCTCCCCAGGGAACTACTTCATCCCACCAACCTAGTATATGTTGGCACAACCCACCCCGTACTAACTGAACAAGAGAAGAATCTTCCAATGGAAAACACAATCTTCTCTAAGGAACCTACCCCCCACCCTTGTAAAAGCCTATAATAGTTGAAAGAAATGCCCTAACTAGTTGAAAGGAGTACAAACTCCAGGAAAAAATCTACCCTTCTAAGAGAACCCTCCCACCCCACCAATATGCTATAGATGTGGTCTCAACCTCACATCTGACTTGGACCCACACAACGCATTCTACTTCCCCTGACAATCACACATACCAAGAAGAGTACCACTCTGGCAGCGAAAATACCGTTCTGGATTTGTGCGACAAATAGACCGCGCAGTAGAGATCAAAGTCTCCGCTTCAGTCAAGACACCAACAATAGCATAGGTGAATGGCCCTACACTGATGATTTATCAGCAAAAAAAACCTCACAGATTAAGACACCCTCCCCAGGGAACAATTTCATCCCACCAACATGCTGTATGTCGGCTTCCCACCCAGTGCTAACCTAACATGAGAAGTATCTTCCACTGGAAATCAATCTTCTCTGGGACCCCACCCGCACCTCCGGTTCACTATATGTGTGGCGTCAACTTTAGTTAGACTTGGCGCTAAACTGCGTCTCCTACCTCCCCGGCATCACATACATCAGTAGCAGCTTGGCTGCTGAGATGTTTTACTGATTTGTGTGATAAGCAGAAGGCGCAGCAGAGATCCTAGTCACAGCAAAAAGTGACATCACACAGACACCCTCCCCAGGGAACTACTTCATCCCACCAACCTAGTATATGTTGGCACAACCCACCCCGTACTAACTGAACAAGAGAAGAATCTTCCAATGGAAAACACAATCTTCTCTAAGGAACCTACCCCCCACCCTTTTAAAAGTATATAATAGTTGAAAGGTATGCCCTAACTAGTTGAAGGAGTACAAACTCCAGGAAAAAATCTACCCTTCTAAGAGAACCCTCCCACCCCACCAATATGCTATAGATGTGGTCTCAACCTCACTTCTGACTTGGACCCACACGACGCCTTCTACTTTTCTTGACAATCATACATACCAAGAAGAGTACCACTCTGGCAGCGAAAAAACCGTTCTGGATTTGTGCGACAAATAGACCGCGCAGTAGAGATCAAAGTCTCAGCTTCAGTCAAGACACCAACAATAGCATAGGTGAATGGCCCTACACTGCTGATTTATCAGCAAAAAAACCCTCCCAGATTAAGACACCCTCCCCAGGGAACAATTTCATCCCACCAACATGCTGTATGTCGGCTTCCCACCCAGTGCTAACCTAACATGAGAAGAATCTTCCACTGGAAATCAATCTTCTCTGGGACCCCACCCGCACCTCCGGTTCACTATATGTGTGGTGTCAACTTCAGTTAGACTTGGCGCTAAACTGCGTCTCCTACCTCCCCGGGATCACACACATCAGTAGCAGCTTGGCTGCTGAGATGTTTTACTGATTTGTGTGATAAGCAGAAGGCGCAGCAGAGATCCTAGTCACAGCAAAAAGTGACATCACACAGACCCCCTTCCCAGGGATCTACTTCATCCCACCAACCTAGTATATGTTGGCACAACCCACCCCGTGCTAACTGAACAAGAGAAGAATCTTCCAATGGAAAACACAATCTTCTCTAAGGAACCTACCCCCCACCCTTTTAAAAGCCTATAATAGTTGAAAGGTATGCCCTAACTAGTTGAAAGGAGTACAAACTCCAGGAAAAAATCTACCCTTCTAAGAGAACCCTCCCACCCCACCAATATGCTATAGATGTGGTCTCAACCTCACATCTGACTTGGACCCACACAACGCATTCTACTTCCCCTGACAATCACACATACCAAGAAGAGTACAACTCTGGCAGCGGAGATACCGTTCTTGATTGGTGCGACAAATAGACTGCGCAGTAGAGATCAAAGTCTCTGCTTCAGTCAAGACACCACCAATAGCATAGGTGAATGGCCCTACATTGCTGATTTATCAGCAAAAAAACCCTCCCAGATTAAGACACCCTCCCCAGGGAACAATTTCATCCCACCAACATGCTGTATGTCGGCTTCCCATCCAGTGCTAACCTAACATGAGAAGTATCTTCCACTGGAAATCAATCTTCTCTGGGACCCCACCCGCACCTCCGGTTCACTATATGTGTGGCGTCAACTTCAGTTAGACTTGGCGCTAAACTGCGTCTCCTACCTCCCCGGCATCACACACATCAGTAGCAGCTTCGCTGCTGAGATGTTTTACTGATTTGTGTGATAAGCAGAAGGCGCACCAGAGATTCTAGTCACAGCAAAAAGTGACATCACACAGACACCCTCCCCAGGGAACTACTTCATCCCACCAACCTAGTATATGTTGGCACAACCCACCCCGTGCTAACTGAACAAGAGAAGAATCTTCCAATGGAAAACACAATCTTCTCTAAGGAACCTACCCCCCACCCTTTTAAAAGCCTATAATAGTTGAAAGGTATGCCCTAACTAGTTGAAAGGAGTACAAACTCCAGGAAAAAATCTACCCTTCTAAGAGAACCCTCCCACCCCACCAATATGCTATAGATGTGGTCTCAACCTCACATCTGACTTGGACCCACACAACGCATTCTACTTCCCCTGACAATCACACATACCAAGAAGAGTATCACTCTGGCAGCGAAATTACCGTTCTGGATTTGTGCGACAAATAGACCGCGCAGTAGAGATCAAAGTCTCCGCTTCAGTCAAGACACCAACAATAGCATAGGTGAATGGCCCTACATTGCTGATTTATCAGCAAAAAAACCCTCCCAGATTAAGACACCCTCCCCAGGGAACAATTTCATCCCACCAACATGCTGTATGTCGGCTTCCTACCCAGTGCTAACCTAACATGAGCAGTATCTTCCACTGAAAATCAATCTTCTCTGGGACCCCACCCGCACCTCTGGTTCACTATATGTGTGGCGTCAACTTCAGTTAGACTTGGCGCTAAACTGCGTCTCCTACCTCCCCGGCATCACACACATCAGTAGCAGCTTGGCTGCTGAGATGTTTTACTGATTTGTGTGATAAGCAGAAGGCGCAGCAGAGATCCTAGTCACAGCAAAAAGTGACATCACACAGACACCCTCCACAGAGAACTACTTCATCCCACCAACCTAGTATATGTTGGCACAACCCACCCCGTACTAACTGAACAAGAGAAGAATCTTCCAATGGAAAACACAATCTTCTCTAAGGAACCTACCCCCCACCCTTGTAAAAGCCTATAATAGTTGAAAGGTATGCCCTAACTAGTTGAAAGGAGTACAAACTCCAGGAAAAAAATTACCCTTCTAAGAGAACCCTCCCACCCCACCAATACGCTATAGATGTGGTCTCAACCTCACTTCTGACTTGGACCCACATGACGCCTTCTACTTTTCTTGACAATCATACATACCAAGAAGAGTACCACTCTGGCAGCGAAAATACCGTTCTGGATTTGAGCGACAAATAGACCGCGCAGTAGAGATCAAAGTCTCAGCTTCAGTCAAGACACCAACAATAGCATAGGTGAATGGCCCTACACTGCTGATTTATCAGCAAAAAAAACCTCCCAGATTAAGACACCCTCCCCAGGGAACAATTTCATCCCACCAACATGCTGTATGTCGGCTTCCCACCCAGTGCTAACCTAACATGAGAAGAATCTTCCACTGGAAATCAATCTTCTCTGGGACCCCACCCGCACCTCCGGTTCACTATATGTGTGGCGTCAACTTCAGTTAGACTTGGCGCTAAACTGTGTCTCCTACCTCCCCGGCATCACACACATCAGTAGCAGCTTGGCTGCTGAGATGTTTTACTGATTTGTGTGATAAGCAGAAGGCGCAGCAGAGATCCTAGTCACAGCAAAAAGTGACATCACACAGACACCCTCCCCAGGGATCTACTTCATCCCACCAACCTAGTATATGTTGGCACAACCCACCCCGTGCTAACTGAACAAGAGAAGAATCTTCCAATGGAAAACACAATCTTCTCTAAGGAACCTACCCCCCACCCTTTTAAAAGCCTATAATAGTTGAAAGGTATGCCCTAACTAGTTGAAAGGAGTACAAACTCCAGGAAAAAAATCTACCCTTCTAAGAGAACCCTCCCACCCCACCAATATGCTATAGATGTGGTCTCAACCTCACATCTGACTTGGACCCATACAACGCATTCTACTTCCCCTGACAATCACACATACCAAGAAGAGTACCACTCTGGCAGCGGAGATACCGTTCTTGATTGGTGCGACAAATAGACTGCGCAGTAGAGTTCAAAGTCTCTGCTTCAGTCAAGACACCACCAATAGCATAGGTGAATGGCCCTACATTGCTGATTTATCAGCAAAAAAACCCTCCCAGATTAAGACACCCTCCCCAGGGAACGATTTCATCCCACCAACATGCTGTATGTCGGCTTCCCACCCAGTGCTAACCTAACATGAGAAGTATCTTTCACTGGAAATCAATCTTCTTTGGGACCCCACCCGCACCTCCGGTTCACTATATGTGTGGCGTCAACTTCAGTTAGACTTGGCGCTAAACTGCGTCTCCTACCTCCCCGGCATCACACACATCAGTAGCAGCTTGGCTGCTGAGATGTTTTACTGATTTGTGTGATAAGCAGAAGGCGCAGCAGAGATCCTAGTCACAGCAAAAAGTGACATCACACAGACCCCCTTCCCAGGGATCTACTTCATCCCACCAACCTAGTATATGTTGGCACAACCCACCCCGTGCTAACTGAACAAGAGAAGAATCTTCCAATGGAAAACACAATCTTCTCTAAGGAACCTACCCCCCACCCTTTTAAAAGCCTATAATAGTTGAAAGGTATGCCCTAACTAGTTGAAAGGAGTACAAACTCCAGGAAAAAATCTACCCTTCTAAGAGAACCCTCCCACCCCACCAATATGCTATAGATGTGGTCTCAACCTCACATCTGACTTGGACCCACACAACGCATTCTACTTCCCCTGACAATCACACATACCAAGAAGAGTACAACTCTGGCAGCGGAGATACCGTTCTTGATTGGTGCGACAAATAGACTGCGCAGTAGAGATCAAAGTCTCTGCTTCAGTCAAGACACCACCAATAGCATAGGTGAATGGCCCTACATTGCTGATTTATCAGCAAAAAAACCCTCCCAGATTAAGACACCCTCCCCAGGGAACAATTTCATCCCACCAACATGCTGTATGTCGGCTTCCCATCCAGTGCTAATCTAACATGAGAAGTATCTTCCACTGGAAATCAATCTTCTCTGGGACCCCACCCGCACCTCCGGTTCACTATATGTGTGGCGTCAACTTCAGTTAGACTTGGCGCTAAACTGCGTCTCCTACCTCCCCGGCATCACACACATCAGTAGCAGCTTCGCTGCTGAGATGTTTTACTGATTTGTGTGATAAGCAGAAGGCGCACCAGAGATTCTAGTCACAGCAAAAAGTGACATCACACAGACACCCTCCCCAGGGAACTACTTCATCCCACCAACCTAGTATATGTTGGCACAACCCACCCCGTGCTAACTGAACAAGAGAAGAATCTTCCAATGGAAAACACAATCTTCTCTAAGGAACCTACCCCCCACCCTTTTAAAAGCCTATAATAGTTGAAAGGTATGCCCTAACTAGTTGAAAGGAGTACAAACTCCAGGAAAAAATCTACCCTTCTAAGAGAACCCTCCCACCCCACCAATATGCTATAGATGTGGTCTCAACCTCACATCTGACTTGGACCCACACAACGCATTCTACTTCCCCTGACAATCACACATACCAAGAAGAGTATCACTCTGGCAGCGAAATTACCGTTCTGGATTTGTGCGACAAATAGACCGCGCAGTAGAGATCAAAGTCTCCGCTTCAGTCAAGACACCAACAATAGCATAGGTGAATGGCCCTACATTGCTGATTTATCAGCAAAAAAACCCTCCCAGATTAAGACACCCTCCCCAGGGAACAATTTCATCCCACCAACATGCTGTATGTCGGCTTCCTACCCAGTGCTAACCTAACATGAGCAGTATCTTCCACTGAAAATCAATCTTCTCTGGGACCCCACCCGCACCTCTGGTTCACTATATGTGTGGCGTCAACTTCAGTTAGACTTGGCGCTAAACTGCGTCTCCTACCTCCCCGGCATCACACACATCAGTAGCAGCTTGGCTGCTGAGATGTTTTACTGATTTGTGTGATAAGCAGAAGGCGCAGCAGAGATCCTAGTCACAGCAAAAAGTGACATCACACAGACACCCTCCACAGGGAACTACTTCATCCCACCAACCTAGTATATGTTGGCACAACCCACCCCGTACTAACTGAACAAGAGAAGAATCTTCCAATGGAAAACACAATCTTCTCTAAGGAACCTACCCCCCACCCTTGTAAAAGCCTATAATAGTTGAAAGGTATGCCCTAACTAGTTGAAAGGAGTACAAACTCCAGGAAAAAAATTACCCTTCTAAGAGAACCCTCCCACCCCACCAATACGCTATAGATGTGGTCTCAACCTCACTTCTGACTTGGACCCACATGACGCCTTCTACTTTTCTTGACAATCATACATACCAAGAAGAGTACCACTCTGGCAGCGAAAATACCGTTCTGGATTTGAGCGACAAATAGACCGCGCAGTAGAGATCAAAGTCTCAGCTTCAGTCAAGACACCAACAATAGCATAGGTGAATGGCCCTACACTGCTGATTTATCAGCAAAAAAAACCTCCCAGATTAAGACACCCTCCCCAGGGAACAATTTCATCCCACCAACATGCTGTATGTCGGCTTCCCACCCAGTGCTAACCTAACATGAGAAGAATCTTCCACTGGAAATCAATCTTCTCTGGGACCCCACCCGCACCTCCGGTTCACTATATGTGTGGCGTCAACTTCAGTTAGACTTGGCGCTAAACTGTGTCTCCTACCTCCCCGGCATCACACACATCAGTAGCAGCTTGGCTGCTGAGATGTTTTACTGATTTGTGTGATAAGCAGAAGGCGCAGCAGAGATCCTAGTCACAGCAAAAAGTGACATCACACAGACACCCTCCCCAGGGATCTACTTCATCCCACCAACCTAGTATATGTTGGCACAACCCACCCCGTGCTAACTGAACAAGAGAAGAATCTTCCAATGGAAAACACAATCTTCTCTAAGGAACCTACCCCCCACCCTTTTAAAAGCCTATAATAGTTGAAAGGTATGCCCTAACTAGTTGAAAGGAGTACAAACTCCAGGAAAAAAATCTACCCTTCTAAGAGAACCCTCCCACCCCACCAATATGCTATAGATGTGGTCTCAACCTCACATCTGACTTGGACCCATACAACGCATTCTACTTCCCCTGACAATCACACATACCAAGAAGAGTACCACTCTGGCAGCGGAGATACCGTTCTTGATTGGTGCGACAAATAGACTGCGCAGTAGAGTTCAAAGTCTCTGCTTCAGTCAAGACACCACCAATAGCATAGGTGAATGGCCCTACATTGCTGATTTATCAGCAAAAAAACCCTCCCAGATTAAGACACCCTCCCCAGGGAACGATTTCATCCCACCAACATGCTGTATGTCGGCTTCCCACCCAGTGCTAACCTAACATGAGAAGTATCTTTCACTGGAAATCAATCTTCTTTGGGACCCCACCCGCACCTCCGGTTCACTATATGTGTGGCGTCAACTTCAGTTAGACTTGGCGCTAAACTGCGTCTCCTACCTCCCCGGCATCACACACATCAGTAGCAGCTTGGCTGCTGAGATGTTTTACTGATTTGTGTGATAAGCAGAAGGCGCAGCAGAGATCCTAGTCACAGCAAAAAGTGACATCACACAGACACCCTCCCCAGGGAACTACTTCATCCCACCAACCTAGTATATGTTGGCACAACCCACCCCGTGCTAACTGAACAAGAGAAGAATCTTCCAATGGAAAACACAATCTTCTCTAAGGAACCTACCCCCCACCCTTTTAAAAGCCTATAATAGTTGAAAGGTATGCCCTAACTAGTTGAAAGGAGTACAAACTCCAGGAAAAAAATCTACCCTTCTAAGAGAACCCTCCCACCCCACCAATATGCTATAGATGTGGTCTCAACCTCACTTCTGACTTGGACCCACACGACGCCTTCTACTTTTCTTGACAATCATACATACCAAGAAGAGTACCACTCTGGCAGCGAAAATACCGTTCTGGATTTGTGCGACAAATAGACCGCGCAGTAGAGATCAAAGTCTCAGCTTCAGTCAAGACACCAACAATAGCATAGGTGAATGGCCCTACACTGCTGATTTATCAGCAAAAAAACCCTCCCAGATTAAGACACCCTCCCCAGGGAACAATTTCATCCCACCAACATGCTGTATGTCAGCTTCCCACCCAGTGCTAACCTAACATGAGAAGAGTCTTCCACTGGAAATTAATCTTCTCTGGGACCCCACCCGCACCTCCGGTTCACTATATGTGTGGCGTCAACTTCAGTTAGACTTGGCGCTAAACTGCGTCTCCTACCTCCCCGGCATCACACACATCAGTAGCAGCTTGGCTGCTGAGATGTTTTACTGATTTGTGTGATAAGCAGAAGGCGCACCAGAGATCCTAGTCACAGCAAAAAGTGACATCACTCAGACACCCTCCCCAGGGAACTACTTCATCCCACCAACCTAGTATATGTTGGCACAACCCACCCCGTGCTAACTGAACAAGAGAAGAATCTTCCAATGGAAAAGACAATCTTCTCTAAGGAACCTACCCCCCACCCTTTTAAAAGCCTATAATAGTTGAAAGGTATGCCCTAACTAGTTGAAAGGAGTACAAACTCCAGGAAAAAATCTACCCTTCTAAGAGAACCCTCCCACCCCACCAATATGCTATAGATGTGGTCTCAACCTCACATCTGACTTGGACCCACACAACGCATTCTACTTCCCCTGACAATCACACATACCAAGAAGAGTACCACTCTGGCAGCGGAGATACCGTTCTTGATTGGTGCGACAAATAGACTGCGCAGTAGAGATCAAAGTCTCTGCTTCAGTCAAGACACCACCAATAGCATAGGTGAATGGCCCTACATTGCTGATTTATCAGCAAAAAAACCCTCCCAGATTAAGACACCCTCCCCAGGGAACAATTTCATCCCACCAACATGCTGTATGTCGGCTTCCCACCCAGTGATAACCTAACATGAGAAGTGTCTTCCACTGGAAATCAATCTTCTCTGGGACCCCACCCGCACCTCCGGTTCACTATATGTGTGGCGTCAACTTCAGTTAGACTTGGCGCTAAACTGCGTCTCCTACCTCCCCGGCATCACACACATCAGTAGCAGCTTGGCTGCTGAGATGTTTTACTGATTTGTGTGATAAGCAGAAGGCGCAGCAGGGATCCTAGTCACAGCAAAAAGTGACATCACACAGACACCCTCCCCAGGGAACTACTTCATCCCACCAACCTAGTATATGTTGGCACAACCCACCCCGTGCTAACTGAACAAGAGAAGAATCTTCCAATGGAAAACACAATCTTCTCTAAGGAACCTACCCCCCACCCTTTTAAAAGCCTATAATAGTTGAAAGGTATGCCCTAACTAGTTGAAAGGAGTACAAACTCCAGGAAAAAATCTACCCTTCTAAGAGAACCCTCCCACCCCACCAATATGCTATAGATGTGGTCTCAACCTCACATCTGACTTGGACCCACACAACGCATTCTACTTCGCCTGATAATCACACATACCAAGAAGAGTACCACTCTGGCAGCGAAAATACCGTTCTGGATTGGTGCGACAAATAGACTGCGCAGTAGAGATCAAAGTCTCTGCTTCAGTCAAGACACCACCAATAGCATAGGTGAATGGCCCTACATTGCTGATTTATCAGCAAAAAAACCCTCCCAGATTAAGACCCCCTTCCCAGGGAACAATTTCATCCCACCAACATGCTGTATGTCGGCTTCCCACCCAGTGCTAACCTAACATGAGAAGTATCTTCCACTGGAAATCAATCTTCTCTGGGACCCCACCCGCACCTCCGGTTCACTATATGTGTGGCGTCAACTTCAGTTAGACTTGGCGCTAAACTGCGTCTCCTACCTCCCCGGCATCACACACATCAGTAGCAGCTTGGCTGCTGAGATGTTTTACTGATTTGTGTGATAAGCAGAAGGCGCAGCAGAGATCCTAGTCACAGCAAAAAGTGACATCACACAGACACCCTCCCCAGGGAACTACTTCATCCCACCAACCTAGTATATGTTGGCACAACCCACCCGGTGCTAACTGAACAAGAGAAGAATCTTCCAATGGAAAAGACAATCTTCTCTAAGGAACCTACCCCCCACCCTTTTAAAAGCCTATAATAGTTGAAAGGTATGCCCTAACTAGTTGAAAGGAGTACAAACTCCAGGAAAAAATCTACCCTTCTAAGAGAACCCTCCCACCCCACCAATATGCTATAGATGTGGTCTCAACCTCACATCTGACTTGGACCCACACAACGCATTCTACTTCCCCTGACAATCACACATACCAAGAAGAGTACCACTCTGGCAGCGGAGATACAGTTCTTGATTGGTGCGACAAATAGACTGCGCAGTAGAGATCAAAGTCTCTGCTTCAGTCAAGACACCACCAATAGCATAGGTGAATGGCCCTACATTGCTGATTTATCAACAAAAAAACCCTCCCAGATTAAGACACCCTCCCCAGGGAACAATTTCATCCCACCAACATGCTGTATGTCGGCTTCCCACCCAGTGCTAACCTAACATGAGAAGTATCTTCCACTGGAAATCAATCTTCTTTGGGACCCCACCCGCACCTCCGGTTCACTATATGTGTGGCGTCAACTTCAGTTAGACTTGGCGCTAAACTGCGTCTCCTACCTCCCCGGCATCACACACATCAGTAGCAGCTTGGCTGCTGAGATGTTTTACTGATTTGTGTGATAAGCAGAAGGCGCAGCAGAGATACTAGTCACAGCAAAAAGTGACATCACACAGACACCCTCCCCAGGGAACTACTTCATCCCACCAACCTAGTATATGTTGGCACAACCCACCCCGTGCTAACTGAACAAGAGAAGAATCTTCCAATGGAAAACACAATCTTCTCTAAGGAACCTACCCCCCACCCTTTTAAAAGCCTATAATAGTTGAAAGGTATGCCCTAACTAGTTGAAAGGAGTACAAACTCCAGGAAAAAAATCTACCCTTCTAAGAGAACCCTCCCACCCCACCAATACGCTATAGATGTGGTCTCAACCTCACTTCTGACTTGGACCCACACGACGCCTTCTACTTTTCTTGACAATCATACATACCAAGAAGAGCACCACTCTGGCAGCGAAAATACCGTTCTGGATTTGAGCGACAAATAGACCGCGCAGTAGAGATCAAAGTCTCAGCTTCAGTCAAGACACCAACAATAGCATAGGTGAATGGCCCTACACTGCTGATTTATCAGCAAAAAAACCCTCCCAGATTAAGACACCCTCCCCAGGGAACAATTTCATCCCACCAACATGCTGTATGTCGGCTTCCCACCCAGTGCTAACCTAACATGAGAAGAATCTTCCACTGGAAATCAATCTTCTCTGGGACCCCACCCGCACCTCCGGTTCACTATATGTGTGGCGTCAACTTCCGTTAGACTTGGCGCTAAACTGCGTCTCCTACCTCCCCGGCATCACACACATCAGTAGCAGCTTGGCTGCTGAGATGTTTTACTGATTTGTGTGATAAGCAGAAGGCGCAGCAGAGATCCTAGTCACAGCAAAAAGTGACATCACACAGACACCCTCCCCAGGGAACTACTTCATCCCACCAACCTAGTATATGTTGGCACAACCCACCCCGTGCTAACTGAACAAGAGAAGAATCTTCCAATGGAAAACACAATCTTCTCTAAGGAACCTACCCCCCACCCTTTTAAAAGCCTATAATAGTTGAAAGGTATGCCCTAACTAGTTGAAAGGAGTACAAACTCCAGGAAAAAATCTACCCTTCTAAGAGAACCCTCCCACCCCACCAATATGCTATAGATGTGGTCTCAACCTCACATCTGACTTGGACCCACACAACGCATTCTACTTCCCCTGACAATCACACATACCAAGAAGAGTATCACTCTGGCAGCGGAGATACCGTTCTTGATTGGTGCGACAAATAGACTGCGCAGTAGAGATCAAAGTCTCTGCTTCAGTCAAGACACCACCAATAGCATAGGTGAATGGCCCTACATTGCTGATTTATCAGCAAAAAAACCCTCCCAGATTAAGACACCCTCCCCAGGGAACAATTTCATCCCACCAACATGCTGTATGTCGGCTTCCCACCCAGTGCTAACCTAACATGAGAAGAATCTTCCACTGGAAATCAATCTTCTCTGGGACCCCACCCGCACCTCCGGTTCACTATATGTGTGGCGTCAACTTCAGTTAGACTTGGTGCTAAACTGCGTCTCCTACCTCCCCGGCATCACACACATCAGTAGCAGCTTGGCTGCTGAGATGTTTTACTGATTTGTGTGATAAGCAGAAGGCGCAGCAGAGATCCTAGTCACAGCAAAAAGTGACATCACACAGACACCCTCCCCAGGGAACTACTTCATCCCACCAACCTAGTATATGTTGGCACAACCCACCCGGTGCTAACTGAACAAAAGAAGAATCTTCCAATGGAAAACACAATCTTCTCTAAGGAACCTACCCCCCACCCTTTTAAAAGCCTATAATAGTTGAAAGGTATGCCCTAACTAGTTGAAAGGAGTACAAACTCCAGGAAAAAATCTACCCTTCTAAGAGAACCCTCCCACCCCACCAATATGCTATAGATGTGGTCTCAACCTCACATCTGACTTGGACCCACACAACGCATTCTACTTCCCCTGACAATCACACATACCAAGAAGAGTACCACTCTGGCAGCGAAAATACCGTTCTGGATTTGTGCGACAAATAGACCGCGCAGTAGAGATCAAAGTCTCAGCTTCAGTCAAGACACCAACAATAGCATAGGTGAATGGCCCTACACTGCTGATTTATTAGCAAAAAAAAACCCTCCCAGATTAAGACACCCTCCCCAGGGAAAAATTTCATCCCACCAACATGCTGTATGTCGGCTTCCCACCCAGTGCTAACCTAACATAAGAAGAATCTTCCACTGGAAATCAATCTTCTCTGGGACCCCACCCGCACCTCCGGTTCACTATATGTGTGGCGTCAACTTCAGTTAGACTTGGCGCTAAACTGCGTCTCCTACCTCCCCGGCATCACACACATCAGTAGCAGCTTGGCTGCTGAGATGTTTTACTGATTTGTGTGATAAGCAGAAGGCGCAGCAGAGATCCTAGTCACAGCAAAAAGTGACATCACACAGACACCCTCCCCAGGGAACTACTTCATCCCACCAACCTAGTATATGTTGGCACAACCCACTCCGTTCTAACTGAACAAGAGAAGAATATTCCAATGGAAAACACAATCTTCTCTAAGGAACCTACCCCCCACCCTTTTAAAAGCCTATAATAGTTGAAAGGTATGCCCTAACTAGTTGAAAGGAGTACAAACTCCAGGAAAAAAATCTACCCTTCTAAGAGAACCCTCCCACCCCACCAATATGCTATAGATGTGGTCTCAACCTCACATCTGACTTGGACCCATACAACGCATTCTACTTCCCCTGACAATCACACATACCAAGAAGAGTACCACTCTGGCAGCGGAGATACCGTTCTTGATTGGTGCGACAAATAGACTGCGCAGTAGAGTTCAAAGTCTCTGCTTCAGTCAAGACACCACCAATAGCATAGGTGAATGGCCCTACATTGCTGATTTATCAGCAAAAAAACCCTCCCAGATTAAGACACCCTCCCCAGGGAACGATTTCATCCCACCAACATGCTGTATGTCGGCTTCCCACCCAGTGCTAACCTAACATGAGAAGTATCTTTCACTGGAAATCAATCTTCTTTGGGACCCCACCCGCACCTCCGGTTCACTATATGTGTGGCGTCAACTTCAGTTAGACTTGGCGCTAAACTGCGTCTCCTACCTCCCCGGCATCACACACATCAGTAGCAGCTTGGCTGCTGAGATGTTTTACTGATTTGTGTGATAAGCAGAAGGCGCAGCAGAGATCCTAGTCACAGCAAAAAGTGACATCACACAGACACCCTCCCCAGGGAACTACTTCATCCCACCAACCTAGTATATGTTGGCACAACCCACCCCGTGCTAACTGAACAAGAGAAGAATCTTCCAATGGAAAACACAATCTTCTCTAAGGAACCTACCCCCCACCCTTTTAAAAGCCTATAATAGTTGAAAGGTATGCCCTAACTAGTTGAAAGGAGTACAAACTCCAGGAAAAAAATCTACCCTTCTAAGAGAACCCTCCCACCCCACCAATATGCTATAGATGTGGTCTCAACCTCACTTCTGACTTGGACCCACACGACGCCTTCTACTTTTCTTGACAATCATACATACCAAGAAGAGTACCACTCTGGCAGCGAAAATACCGTTCTGGATTTGTGCGACAAATAGACCGCGCAGTAGAGATCAAAGTCTCAGCTTCAGTCAAGACACCAACAATAGCATAGGTGAATGGCCCTACACTGCTGATTTGTCAGCAAAAAAACCCTCCCAGATTAAGACACCCTCCCCAGGGAACAATTTCATCCCACCAACATGCTGTATGTCGGCTTCCCACCCAGTGCTAACCTAACATGAGAAGAGTCTTCCACTGGAAATCAATCTTCTCTGGGACCCCACCCGCACCTCCGGTTCACTATATGTGTGGCGTCAACTTCAGTTAGACTTGGCGCTAAACTGCGTCTCCTACCTCCCCGGCATCACACACATCAGTAGCAGCTTGGCTGCTGAGATGTTTTACTGATTTGTGTGATAAGCAGAAGGCGCACCAGAGATCCTAGTCACAGCAAAAAGTGACATCACTCAGACACCCTCCCCAGGGAACTACTTCATCCCACCAACCTAGTATATGTTGGCACAACCCACCCCGTGCTAACTGAACAAGAGAAGAATCTTCCAATGGAAAAGACAATCTTCTCTAAGGAACCTACCCCCCACCCTTTTAAAAGCCTATAATAGTTGAAAGGTATGCCCTAACTAGTTGAAAGGAGTACAAACTCCAGGAAAAAATCTACCCTTCTAAGAGAACCCTCCCACCCCACCAATATGCTATAGATGTGGTCTCAACCTCACATCTGACTTGGACCCACACAACGCATTCTACTTCCCCTGACAATCACACATACCAAGAAGAGTACCACTCTGGCAGCGGAGATACCGTTCTTGATTGGTGCGACAAATAGACTGCGCAGTAGAGATCAAAGTCTCTGCTTCAGTCAAGACACCACCAATAGCATAGGTGAATGGCCCTACATTGCTGATTTATCAGCAAAAAAACCCTCCCAGATTAAGACACCCTCCCCAGGGAACAATTTCATCCCACCAACATGCTGTATGTCGGCTTCCCACCCAGTGATAACCTAACATGAGAAGTGTCTTCCACTGGAAATCAATCTTCTCTGGGACCCCACCCGCACCTCCGGTTCACTATATGTGTGGCGTCAACTTCAGTTAGACTTGGCGCTAAACTGCGTCTCCTACCTCCCCGGCATCACACACATCAGTAGCAGCTTGGCTGCTGAGATGTTTTACTGATTTGTGTGATAAGCAGAAGGCGCAGCAGGGATCCTAGTCACAGCAAAAAGTGACATCACACAGACACCCTCCCCAGGGAACTACTTCATCCCACCAACCTAGTATATGTTGGCACAACCCACCCCGTGCTAACTGAACAAGAGAAGAATCTTCCAATGGAAAACACAATCTTCTCTAAGGAACCTACCCCCCACCCTTTTAAAAGCCTATAATAGTTGAAAGGTATGCAATAACTAGTTGAAAGGAGTACAAACTCCAGGAAAAAATCTACCCTTCTAAGAGAACCCTCCCACCCCACCAATATGCTATAGATGTGGTCTCAACCTCACATCTGACTTGGACCCACACAACGCATTCTACTTCGCCTGATAATCACACATACCAAGAAGAGTACCACTCTGGCAGCGAAAATACCGTTCTGGATTGGTGCGACAAATAGACTGCGCAGTAGAGATCAAAGTCTCTGCTTCAGTCAAGACACCACCAATAGCATAGGTGAATGGCCCTACATTGCTGATTTATCAGCAAAAAAACCCTCCCAGATTAAGACCCCCTTCCCAGGGAACAATTTCATCCCACCAACATGCTGTATGTCGGCTTCCCACCCAGTGCTAACCTAACATGAGAAGTATCTTCCACTGGAAATCAATCTTCTCTGGGACCCCACCCGCACCTCCGGTTCACTATATGTGTGGCGTCAACTTCAGTTAGACTTGGCGCTAAACTGCGTCTCCTACCTCCCCGGCATCACACACATCAGTAGCAGCTTGGCTGCTGAGATGTTTTACTGATTTGTGTGATAAGCAGAAGGCGCAGCAGAGATCCTAGTCACAGCAAAAAGTGACATCACACAGACACCCTCCCCAGGGAACTACTTCATCCCACCAACCTAGTATATGTTGGCACAACCCACCCGGTGCTAACTGAACAAGAGAAGAATCTTCCAATGGAAAAGACAATCTTCTCTAAGGAACCTACCCCCCACCCTTTTAAAAGCCTATAATAGTTGAAAGGTATGCCCTAACTAGTTGAAAGGAGTACAAACTCCAGGAAAAAATCTACCCTTCTAAGAGAACCCTCCCACCCCACCAATATGCTATAGATGTGGTCTCAACCTCACATCTGACTTGGACCCACACAACGCATTCTACTTCCCCTGACAATCACACATACCAAGAAGAGTACCACTCTGGCAGCGGAGATACAGTTCTTGATTGGTGCGACAAATAGACTGCGCAGTAGAGATCAAAGTCTCTGCTTCAGTCAAGACACCACCAATAGCATAGGTGAATGGCCCTACATTGCTGATTTATCAACAAAAAAACCCTCCCAGATTAAGACACCCTCCCCAGGGAACAATTTCATCCCACCAACATGCTGTATGTCGGCTTCCCACCCAGTGCTAACCTAACATGAGAAGTATCTTCCACTGGAAATCAATCTTCTTTGGGACCCCACCCGCACCTCCGGTTCACTATATGTGTGGCGTCAACTTCAGTTAGACTTGGCGCTAAACTGCGTCTCCTACCTCCCCGGCATCACACACATCAGTAGCAGCTTGGCTGCTGAGATGTTTTACTGATTTGTGTGATAAGCAGAAGGCGCAGCAGAGATACTAGTCACAGCAAAAAGTGACATCACACAGACACCCTCCCCAGGGAACTACTTCATCCCACCAACCTAGTATATGTTGGCACAACCCACCCCGTGCTAACTGAACAAGAGAAGAATCTTCCAATGGAAAACACAATCTTCTTTAAGGAACCTACCCCCCACCCTTTTAAAAGCCTATAATAGTTGAAAGGTATGCCCTAACTAGTTGAAAGGAGTACAAACTCCAGGAAAAAAATCTACCCTTCTAAGAGAACCCTCCCACCCCACCAATACGCTATAGATGTGGTCTCAACCTCACTTCTGACTTGGACCCACACGACGCCTTCTACTTTTCTTGACAATCATACATACCAAGAAGAGCACCACTCTGGCAGCGAAAATACCGTTCTGGATTTGAGCGACAAATAGACCGCGCAGTAGAGATCAAAGTCTCAGCTTCAGTCAAGACACCAACAATAGCATAGGTGAATGGCCCTACACTGCTGATTTATCAGCAAAAAAACCCTCCCAGATTAAGACACCCTCCCCAGGGAACAATTTCATCCCACCAACATGCTGTATGTCGGCTTCCCACCCAGTGCTAACCTAACATGAGAAGAATCTTCCACTGGAAATCAATCTTCTCTGGGACCCCACCCGCACCTCCGGTTCACTATATGTGTGGCGTCAACTTCCGTTAGACTTGGCGCTAAACTGCGTCTCCTACCTCCCCGGCATCACACACATCAGTAGCAGCTTGGCTGCTGAGATGTTTTACTGATTTGTGTGATAAGCAGAAGGCGCAGCAGAGATCCTAGTCACAGCAAAAAGTGACATCACACAGACACCCTCCCCAGGGAACTACTTCATCCCACCAACCTAGTATATGTTGGCACAACCCACCCCGTGCTAACTGAACAAGAGAAGAATCTTCCAATGGAAAACACAATCTTCTCTAAGGAACCTACCCCCCACCCTTTTAAAAGCCTATAATAGTTGAAAGGTATGCCCTAACTAGTTGAAAGGAGTACAAACTCCAGGAAAAAATCTACCCTTCTAAGAGAACCCTCCCACCCCACCAATATGCTATAGATGTGGTCTCAACCTCACATCTGACTTGGACCCACACAACGCATTCTACTTCCCCTGACAATCACACATACCAAGAAGAGTATCACTCTGGAAGCAGAGATACCGTTCTTGATTGGTGCGACAAATAGACTGCGCAGTAGAGATCAAAGTCTCTGCTTCAGTCAAGACACCACCAATAGCATAGGTGAATGGCCCTACATTGCTGATTTATCAGCAAAAAAACCCTCCCAGATTAAGACACCCTCCCCAGGGAACAATTTCATCCCACCAACATGCTGTATGTCGGCTTCCCACCCAGTGCTAACCTAACATGAGAAGAATCTTCCACTGGAAATCAATCTTCTCTGGGACCCCACCCGCACCTCCGGTTCACTATATGTGTGGCGTCAACTTCAGTTAGACTTGGTGCTAAACTGCGTCTCCTACCTCCCCGGCATCACACACATCAGTAGCAGCTTGGCTGCTGAGATGTTTTACTGATTTGTGTGATAAGCAGAAGGCGCAGCAGAGATCCTAGTCACAGCAAAAAGTGACATCACACAGACACCCTCCCCAGGGAACTACTTCATCCCACCAACCTAGTATATGTTGGCACAACCCACCCGGTGCTAACTGAACAAAAGAAGAATCTTCCAATGGAAAACACAATCTTCTCTAAGGAACCTACCCCCCACCCTTTTAAAAGCCTATAATAGTTGAAAGGTATGCCCTAACTAGTTGAAAGGAGTACAAACTCCAGGAAAAAATCTACCCTTCTAAGAGAACCCTCCCACCCCACCAATATGCTATAGATGTGGTCTCAACCTCACATCTGACTTGGACCCACACAACGCATTCTACTTCCCCTGACAATCACACATACCAAGAAGAGTACCACTCTGGCAGCGAAAATACCGTTCTGGATTTGTGCGACAAATAGACCGCGCAGTAGAGATCAAAGTCTCAGCTTCAGTCAAGACACCAACAATAGCATAGGTGAATGGCCCTACACTGCTGATTTATTAGCAAAAAAAACCCTCCCAGATTAAGACACCCTCCCCAGGGAAAAATTTCATCCCACCAACATGCTGTATGTCGGCTTCCCACCCAGTGCTAACCTAACATGAGAAGAATCTTCCACTGGAAATCAATCTTCTCTGGGACCCCACCCGCACCTCCGGTTCACTATATGTGTGGCGTCAACTTCAGTTAGACTTGGCGCTAAACTGCGTCTCCTACCTCCCCGGCATCACACACATCAGTAGCAGCTTGGCTGCTGAGATGTTTTACTGATTTGTGTGATAAGCAGAAGGCGCAGCAGAGATCCTAGTCACAGCAAAAAGTGACATCACACAGACACCCTCCCCAGGGAACTACTTCATCCCACCAACCTAGTATATGTTGGCACAACCCACTCCGTTCTAACTGAACAAGAGAAGAATATTCCAATGGAAAACACAATCTTCTCTAAGGAACCTACCCCCCACCCTTTTAAAAGCCTATAATAGTTGAAAGGTATGCCCTAACTAGTTGAAAGGAGTACAAACTCCAGGAAAAAATCTACCCTTCTAAGAGAACCCTCCCACCCCACCAATATGCTATAGATGTGGTCTCAACCTCACTTCTGACTTGGACCCACACGACGCCTTGTACTTTTCTTGACAATCATACATACCAAGAAGAGTACCACTCTGGCAGCGAAAATACCGTTCTGGATTTGTGCGACAAATAGACCGCGCAGTAGAGATCAAAGTCTCTGCTTCAGTCAAGACACCAACAATAGCATAGGTGAATGGCCCTACACTGCTGATTTATCAGCAAAAAAACCCTCCCAGATTAAGACACCCTCCCCAGGGAACAATTTCATCCCACCAACATGCTGTATGTCGGCTTCCCACCCAGTGCTAACCTAACATGAGAAGTATCTTCCACTGGAAATCAATCTTCTCTGGGACCCCACCCGCACCTCCGGTTCACTATATGTGCGGCGTCAACTTCAGTTAGACTTGGCGCTAAACTGCGTCTCCTACCTCCCCGGCATCACACACATCAGTAGCAGCTTGGCTGCTGAGATGTTTTACTGATTTGTGTGATAAGCAGAAGGCGCAGCAGAGATCCTAGTCACAGCAAAAAGTGACATCACACAGACACCCTCCCCAGGGAACTACTTCATCCCACCAACCTAGTATATGTTGGCACAACCCACCCCGTGCTAACTGAACAAGAGAAGAATCTTCCAATGGAAAACACAATCTTCTCTAAGGAACCTACCCCCCACCCTTTTAAAAGCCTATAATAGTTGAAAGGTATGCCCTAACTAGTTGAAAGGAGTACAAACTCCAGGAAAAAATCTACCCTTCTAAGAGAACCCTCCCACCCCACCAATATGCTATAGATGTGGTCTCAACCTCACATCTGACTTGGACCCACACAACGCATTCTACTTCCCCTGACAATCACACATACCAAGAAGAGTACCACTCTGGCAGCGGAGATACCGTTCTTGATTGGTGCGACAGACTGCGCAGTAGAGATCAAAGTCTCTGCATCAGTCAAGACACCACCAATAGCATAGGTGAATGGCCCTACATTGCTGATTTATCAGCAAAAAACCCCTCCCAGATTAAGACACCCTCCCCAGGGAACAATTTCATCCCACCAACATGCTGTATGTCGGCCTCCCATCCAGTGCTAACCTAACATGAGAAGTATCTTCCACTGGAAATCAATCTTCTCTGGGACCCCACCCGCACCTCCGGTTCACTATATGTGTGGCGTCAACTTCAGTTAGACTTGGCGCTAAACTGCGTCTCCTACCTCCCCGGCATCACACACATCAGTAGCAGCTTGGCTGCTGAGATGTTTTACTGATTTGTGTGATAAGCAGAAGGCGCAGCAGAGATCCTTGTCACAGCAAAAAGTGACATCACACAGACACCCTCCCCAGGGAACTACTTCATCCCACCAACCTAGTATATGTTGGCACAACCCACACCGTGCTAACTGAACAAGAGAAGAATCTTACAATGGAAAACACAATCTTCTCTAAGGAACCTACCCCCCACCCTTTTAAAAGCCTATATTAGTTGAAAGGTATGCCCTAACTAGTTGAAAGGAGTACAAACTCCAGGAAAAAATCTACCCTTCTAAGAGAACCCTCCCACCCAACCAATATGCTATAGATGTGGTCTCAACCTCACATCTAACTTGGACCCACACAACGCATTCTACTACCCCTGACAATCACACATACCAAGAAAAGTACCACTCTGGCAGCGAAAATACCGTTCTGGATTTGTGCGACAAATAGACCGCGCAGTAGAGATCAAAGTCTCCGCTTCAGTCAAGACACCAACAATAGCATAGGTGAATGGCCCTACACTGCTGATTTATCAGCAAAAAAACCCTCCCAGATTAAGACACCCTCCCCAGGGAACAATTTCATCCCACCAACATGCTGTATGTCAGCTTCCCACCCAGTGCTAACCTAACATGAGAAGAATCTTCCACTGGAAATCAATCTTCTCTGGGACCCTACCCGCACCTCCGGTTCACTATATGTGTGGCGTCAACTTCAGTAAGACTTGGCGCTAAACTGCGTCTCCTACCTCCCCGGCATCACACACATCAGTAGCAGCTTGGCTGCTGAGATGTTTTACTGATTTGTGTGATAAGCAGAAGGCGCAGCAGAGATCCTAGTCACAGCAAAAAGTGACATCACACAGACACCCTCCCCAGGGAACTACTTCATCCCACCAACCTAGTATATGTTGGCACAACCCACCCCGTGCTAACTGAACAAGAGAAGAATCTTCCTATGGAAAACACAATCTTCTCTAAGGAACCTACCCCCCACCCTTTTAAAAGCCTATAATAGTTGAAAGGTATGCCCTAACTAGTTGAAAGGAGTACAAACTCCAGGAAAAAATCTACCCTTCTAAGAGAACCCTCCCACCCCACCAATATGCTATAGATGTGGTCTCAACCTCACATCTGACTTGGACCCACACAAAGCATTCTACTTCCCCTGACAATCACACATACCAAGAAGAGTACCACTCTGGCAGCGGAGATACCGTTCTTGATTGGTGCGACAAATAGACTGCGCAGTAGAGATCAAAGTCTCTGCTTCAGTCAAGACACCACCAATAGCATAGGTGAATGGCCCTACATTGCTGATTTATCAGCAAAAAAACCCTCCCAGATTAAGACCCCCTTCCCAGGGAACAATTTCATCCCACCAACATGCTGTATGTCGGCTTCCCACCCAGTGCTAACCTAACATGAGAAGTATCTTCCACTGGAAATCAATCTTCTCTGGGACCCCACCCGCACCTCCGGTTCACTATATGTGCGGCGTCAACTTCAGTTAGACTTGGCGCTAAACTGCGTCTCCTACCTCCCCGGCATCACACACATCAGTAGCAGCTTGGCTGCTGAGATGTTTTACTGATTTGTGTGATAAGCAGAAGGCGCAGCAGAGATCCTAGTCACAGCAAAAAGTGACATCACACAGACACCCTCCCCAGGGAACTACTTCATCCCACCAACATAGTATATGTTGGCACAACCCACTCCGTGCTAACTGAACAAGAGAAGAATATTCCAATGGAAAACACAATCTTCTCTAAGGAACCTACCCCCACCCTTGTAAAAGCCTATAATAGTTGAAAGGTATGCTCTAACTAGTTGAAAAGAGTACAGACTCCAGGAAAAAATCTACCCGTCTAAGAGAACCCTCCCACCCCACCATTATGCTATAGATGTGGTCTCAACCTCACATCTGACTTGGACCCACACAACGCATTCTACTTCCCCTGACAATCACACATACCAAGAAGAGTACCACTCTGGCAGCGGAGATACTGTTCTTGATTGGTGCGACAAATAGACCGCGCAGTAGAGATCAAAGTCTCAGCTTAAGTCAAGACACCACCAATAGCATAGGTGAATGGCCCTACACTGCTGATTTATCAGCAAAAAAACCCTCCCCTATTAAGACACCCTCCCCAGGGAACAATTTCATCCCACCAACATGCTGTATGTCGGCTTCCCACCCAGTGCTAACCTAACATGAGAAGAATCTTCCACTGGAAATAAATCTTCTCTGGGACCCTACCCGCACCTCCGGTTCACTATATGTGTGGCGTCAACTTCAGTTAGACTTGGCGCTAAACTGCGTCTCCTACCTCGCCGGCATCACACACATAAGTAGCAACTTGGCTGCTGAGATGTTTTACTGATTTGTGTGATAAGCAGAAGGCGCAGCAGAGATCCTAGTCACAGCAAAAAGTGACATCACACAGACACCCTCCCCAGGGATCTACTTCATCCCACCAACCTAGTATATGTTGGCACAACCCACCCCGTGCTAACTGAACAAGAGAAGAATCTTCCAATGGAAAACACAATCTTCTCTAAGGAACCTACCCCCCACCCTTTTAAAAGCCTATAATAGTTGAAAGGTATGCCCTAACTAGTTGAAAGGAGTACAAACTCCAGGAAAAAAATCTACCCTTCTAAGAGAACCCTCCCACCCCACCAATATGCTATAGATGTGGTCTCAACCTCACATCTGACTTGGAACCACACGACGCATTCTACTTCCCCTGACAATCACACATACCAAGAAGAGTACCACTCTCGCAGCGGAGATACCGTTCTTGATTGGTGCGACAAATAGACTGCGCAGTAGAGATCAAAGTCTCCGCTTCAGTCAAGACACCACCAATAGCATAGGTGAATGGCCCTACACTGCTGATTTATCAGCAAAAAAAAACTCCCAGATTAAGACACCCTCCCCAGGAAACAATTTCATCCCACCAACATGCTGTATGTCGGCTTCCCACCCAGTGCTAACCTAACATGAGAAGTATCTTCCACTGGAAATCAATCTTCTCTGGGACCCCACCCGCACCTCCGGTTCACTATATGTGTGGCGTCAACTTCAGTTAGACTTGGCGCTAAACTGCGTCTCCTATCTCCCCGGCATCACACACATCAGTAGCAGCTTGGCTGCTGAGATGTTTTACTGATTTGTGTGATAAGCAGAAGGCGCACCAGAGATCCTAGTCACAGCAAAAAGTGACATCACACAGACACCCTCCCCAGGGAACTACTTCATCGAACCAACCTAGTATATGTTGGCACAACCCACCCCGTGCTAACTGAACAAGAGAAGAATCTTCCAATGGAAAACACAATCTTCTCTAAGGAACCTATTGCCCACCCTTTTAAAGGCATATAATAGTTGAAAGGTATGCCCTAACTAGTTGAAAGGAGTACAAACTCCAGGAAAAAAATCTACTCTTTTAAGAGAACCCTCCCACCCCACCAATATGCTATAGATGTGGTCTCAACCTCACATCTGACTTGGACCCACACAACGCATTCTACTTCCCCTGACAATCACACATACCAAGAAGAGTACCACTATGGAAGCGGAGATACCGTTCATGATTTGTGCGACAAATAGACCGCGCAGTAGAGATCAAAGTCTCAGCTTCAGTCAAGACACCACCAATAGCATAGGTGAATGGCCCTACACTGCGGATTTATCAGCAAAAAAAACCCTCCCAGATTAAGACACCCTCCCCAGGGAACAATTTCATCCCACCAACATGCTGTATGTCGGCTTCCCACCCAGTGCTAACCTAACATGAAAAGAATCTTCCACTGGAAATCAATCTTCTCTGGGACCCCACCCGCACCTCCGGTTCACTATATGTGTGGCGTCAACTTCAGTTAGACTTGGCGCTAAACTGCGTCTCCTACCTCCCCGGCATCACACACATCAGTAGCAGCTTGGCTGCTGAGATGTTTTACTGATTTGTGTGATAAGCAGAAGGCGCAGCAGAGATCCTAGTCACAGCAAAAAGTGACATCACACAGACACCCTCCCCAGGGAACTACTTCATCCCACCAACCTAGTAAATGTTGGCACAACCCACCCCGTGCTAAGTGAACAAGAGAAGAGTCTTCCAATGGAAAACACAATCTTCTCTAAGGAACCTACCCCCCCCCCCCCCCGCCCACCCTTTTAAAAGCCTATAATAGTTGAAAGGTATGCCCTAACTAGTTGAAAGAAGTACAAACTCTAGGAAAAAAATCTACCCTTCTAAGAGAACCCTCCCACCCCACCAATATGCTATAGATGGGGTCTCAACTTTACATCCGACTTGGACCCACACAACGCCTTCTACTTCCCCTGACAATCAAACATACCAAGAAGAGTACCACTCTGGCAGCTGAGATAACGTTCTTGATTTGTGTGACAAAAAGACTGCGCAGTAGAGATCAAAGTCTCAGCTTCATTCAAGACACCACCAAAAGCATAGGTGAATGGCCCTACACTGCTGATTTACCAGCAAAAAAACCCTCCCAGATTAAGACACCCTCCCCAGGGAACAATTTCATCCCACCAACATCCTGTATGTCGGCTTCCCACCCAGTGCTAACCTAACATGAGAAGAATCTTCTACTGGAAATCAATCTTCTCTGGGACCCACCCACACCTCCTGTTCACTAGATATGTGAAGTCAACTTCAGTTAGACTTGGCGCTAAACTGCGTCTCCTACCTCCCCGGCATCACACACATCAATAGCAGCTTGGCTGCTGATATGTTTTATTGATTTGTGTGATAATCAGAAAGCGCAGCAGACATCCTAGTCACAGCAAAAAATGACATCACACATACAGCAAAGGAACAAGGCCAATACCCCAACTAGCTGAAAGGAGTACAGATTTCAGGAAACCACCCTCCCTAAGGGAAACCTCACAGCCCAGAAGCATGCCATTTATGTGGTTTAATATGTGGTTTCTACTTTACATTTAACTTGGAACTACAATATGCCTTCCACTTACCTTCACATTACGCAAAGCTACAATTGAGTCTAGAATAGATGTTGCTATTCCTTTATGTGGCAAGTGAAAGGAACAGCTTTTTTCCAAGTCATTGTTACAGCTGAGGGTATATAAATATCATGGCATAAGCTTGTATTTTTTTTCACCACCCTCCACTCTACAGAAAAAAAATCCCTCTTACAAGTGTTGTACCTAATGTATGCTGAAGTCACCAAGTCTTTGCCTGCACCTACTTCTGCCTTACGCCACGCCTCTAAAAGCGAAAAACACTGGGCAGCAGTTTTGGATTTTATCTGAAAAAGGGCACTTTACTTTGATATTGAAAGTGCAGGCAAACGTTAAAGAGACTCTGGAACAAAATTTTCAGCCTTAGTTCTTCTATCCTATAAGTTCCTTTGCCTGTTCTAATGTGCTCTGGCTTACTGCAGCTTTTCCTAATTGCACAGTGGCTATGTTATCTCTGTTTATGATCTAATCTGTTTTCTTCTGTCAGCACAGTCGGGCTAAGGCTGGAATGTGTGGAATGTGCAGGGCTGCTTGTGATTGGTAGAAGCTATACACATCCCCTCCAGGCCCCCTGCAGGCTCTGTATGATTCACACACTCTGCTTATGTGAGCCTATCACAAGCTGGTTAGTTTGTTTGTAAACACTGCCTAAAACTGGCAATTACAAGCCAGGTTTGCAGCAGAGAGTGGCAGAAATAGCACAGAGGGGCCCAGGAGAACATAATGAATAGAATGGTATGCTTTTTGCTGTAAAAATTTTAGAGTACAGATTCTCTTTATGTAACTTTAAGTGTACCTTGAAGACTAGACAAAAAGCGTCTCAGGCACCATATTTACCGGTGGCTTCCTTAAGCCCCCTCGTTGTCTCTCCAGGTGGCTCCGGTCCTCGGCAATTTGGCCCTGAAAGTTTGGCCGAGTTCCGCTTTATCACGTAAATGCGCTTGGCGGTAAAAGCACACCAGTCACTCTCCCACAGCGGGAGCATTCTACGCCAGTGCAGAACTGATGTGCAAGCGCAGAAAGCTTCCAGCAGTGGGACCACAATGGGTTAGCGTGCAGCAGAGCAGCACATGCGCGGTGAAACGTGATTCAGTCAAGCTTTCGGGCCAAATTGAGGGGGACAGAGCCCACTTGGGGAGACAGCAAGGGACTTAGCAGCCTCAAGGGGGCTTAAGGAAGCCCCAGGTAAGTATGGAGCCTGAGATGCTTCTTGTCTCAAGTTCTCTTTAAGGCACTCCTGGAATTAGGCTACAACTAGAGGAGTTAGAACACTTGATCTGTAACCTCCTTTGGGTTTAGTATCTCAATAAGGTCTACAGTAATTTTCCATTTCTGTGATTTCTTTCTATTTCCTTTTCATACAAATTCAGATGCAGAATTACACCCCACTAAAATCACTTGCAGGGAAAAAAAATAGGAGTCCCTGCTGCATTTTTCTAACATGACATCTGAATGCTTCTAGCCATGCATTGGCATGCCTACTGGATTGAGATGTGATTTCACATCAGCATGTGGCACAGGGCAAATGAAGCCTAATTCAAGGCTTGTACAAATGCTAAATGAATCTCTACAATGCCTCTCCCAAGTGTGTTTATTGGGGCCCGGCCTCCCTCATGTATCAGCACGATATCTGGACTGATGAATTATCTTGCATAAGCACTGGCCAAGTATAATGTACAAGTTACTTATGCCTCCAGTTTAGTGTTGCTCCCTCATGCACCATTCCTCCGCTTTGCAACAGAGCACATCACTGGTCTGGAGGCCTGATTGCTACAGGTGACAGTACTCATGCGTGTCACAAAGCAAAGAATTACTACAATAACCATCCAAGTCAGTGCAAACTTTGGACTACAGCCATGTGAAAGAGCAGTAATAATTTCACAAAAGCTGCACTTCATGTGAATATACATTTACTGGTATCCCATGACCTGTGAATAAGAGGACAATTGTTTGGGGCCCTTGCATAGTCCCCCTTTCACAAAGCATAACATTGCAGTGTAAAGTATATCATACCAAACACATACATTTATGTTATTCAGGAATAAACATCAACCAATCTACATCTGGGCAAAGACAGTTAGCAATATGTATATTTTATGGACTTACAGGTCTCTTATGGTGGCAGGTCATAGCATGCAATTTACCCTTACAGGCCTATTTACAGAAGATATCATTATGCACAAAAATCAAATGATGCCAATTTGTTCTTTTTTACTAAGGTTTTTTAAGCCACTTCGCACAAAACTTGCAAAACGTTTTCATTAGTATCACAATAAAGTTAGAGTGTGATGTTGATTTTCACCGATAGTGTTCAGTGAAGAATATGACAAATCTAATGATATTGTTCTGTGAATAACACCTGTGTATCGACGTTAACTTTGGTCTCCTACAAATGTACCAACGATGTCCCATTTCAGCAAGGAAGAAGATGCATCCAGCAAGTGATCGTTGTCTGTCCAGGTTCGCTTTCACACTTGTCTGTTATACCAGCAGCAAACACCGGCAGTAAACGCCACTGCCAGCAGCAGTAAACGCTACTAATTAGCAGGCAATGGCCCAGTGGCGCGCATCCTTGATTGTGCACCCATGTCTGGGAGTACTCTGCATATAATGTCATGACTACATAGTGGGCATGTGTACCATGTAGTCATGATATCATGCGAAAAGTGCTGGCGGGCACATGGTCAAGGATGGGTGCCATGGGGCAAGCACCTGCACACTACTCACTGACCTTGCCAACCCAGAAGTAGCTACATGGAGAACTGTTCACCAGTGAACAGTTGTGGCATCACTAACAGCCACTGATTAGCAGCTGCCACTATGCCAGCAGCAGTAATGGACACTCATTAGCAGATGTCTCTTTGACAGCAGCAGTACGAGAAAATCTCATACTGCACACGCACAGGACAATCCCAGCTATGGGAGCGTGATCGAGGACGCGTACGTCTAGGGCCCCACAGCCATTGACTGGCCCATTCGCCAAAATCGAAACTCAGCCAATGCAGGCGACCGGACAATCGTTCCATGATGGCACATGAACAGAGCGGCTGCAGGGAGCTGGTAGAAGCCACAGGTAAGTGAAACTATTTTTCTTCCTTTCAGTTCAGGTTCCCTTTAAGGCAGGGAGCACACGTGTCTGTGTCTGCGTGTGTTCTGCACAGGAAAACTAAGAACCAATGTTTTGTTTTTTTTTACTTTCAAAAGATGTTTATTGAGAAAATAAACAGAAACATCACAATGAATTATAACTGATAACAGCAACAGCAAATAGTGCAATAAACAAAACAATTGAGAGTCCCCATCATTCTTGCAGTCTTACACATAGTAATATTATGCTAGAATAGAGATATGAGTATAACCAAGGGCCCAATTCCATGAAGATGTCATAACCATATGTAGTAGTTTAAAGACAACACAAAACAAAACAGAACAAAGAACGAGGAACAGGTATACGTAGAAGTGAGAATTTGCATATCCAAAGATGTTGTAGACCTTACTTAGAGGAAGTATGGGAGATCATGTCCCCTATGTGAAAGCTTAATGCACTTTTCTTATCATACTCATGTCAGATTAACAATTACTCAAAATTGTTTGTATATGTTTGCCATAATCTGAGGTTAGCCAAGGTTCCCATATTGAAAGAAAAGGTGCTGTGTCTCCTATAGTCAGAGCCCATATAAATTTGTTTAAACAGATATAATTAATTTTTTGTATGACTTTGTCCCAGGACAGTTCATTGATTAGCCAAGCTTGGGCGATGTGGAGTCTAGTGGCCACCAATATTTTAGTGAATAAAGGGTTTTCTAACCGGGAAAGTTTGTCAATCTTTAGGTTCAGTAAAGCTGATAGAGGGTTAGGGGTAGCAGCTTTATCCCAAAATTCCCTTGACAGCTCAAAAATATTTGACCAGAGTGAATGTACCATAGGGCAAGACCACCTAGGGCTTAATTCACAAAAGAGTGCTAACTGTTAGCACAGCCGTTTTTGCGCAAATTTTTGCATTGTGCACGATCGCGAATTTTCGTGCGAAACGATAACGTTTTTGCGCGCAAACTCAAATTTTCCCGCGAAATCGATATCGTTTTCGCGTGAAACCGGTATCGTTTTGCGCGAAAATTTGCGATCACGCGCAATGCGAAAATTCGCGCGAAAACGGCCGTGCTAACAGTTAGCACTTTTTTGTGAATCAAGCCCCAAGTGTGAAAAGAGTCTCCAATGTCTAGACACCCTCAGAAACATAAATTAGAAATGTGAGGTTTATATTTATTAATTCTAGAAGGAGTTAAATATGTGCGAAACATAACAGAAGTTTCCGTCATTGATACATTATTTGAACATTTGGAAGTTCTTTCCCAGATTGTTGACCATTGAGAATCCGAGATTTCATGGCCTAGATCTTTCTCCCAGTTAATTTGATAAGGCCTCTTCGATGTGGGAGTTAATGTATTGAGAAGCTTGTATATTATTGAAATCGATTTTGTGAATTCATCTTCCCGGCTCATTATTTAGTGATTCTGATAATTTCCTTATTTGTTCAGGATTGGTTAACATGAAGGGTGGAACTCTCCATCTTGGGGTCCTATTAGAGTTATGTTGTGGTGTGAAAGTGGTACAGATGATTGAATGATCCGATAAATATGAATGGATGAATGTCGAACTCTTAATCCTAGTAGTAAGAATTTTTGTAGTAAATATATAATCAAGCCTTGAAGAGCTGAGATGGGGAAAAGAAGGTAAAATCTTTTTTTTTTTTCTTTTGGATGGGTCTCTCTCCATGTATCTGTATCTGCCTAATAAATGATATGGGGGCGGGGGTCTATCAGAAAGGGTCGAAGAGGATTGGTAATCCAGCTTTGGGTTTAGTGCTAACTTCATATTCCCTCCTATGATTATATTCTCATTTTGAAATTGATGGAGGGTGTCGATTATATAATTGTAGAATGCTCCATTTTTGGTTGAGGGTGCGTAAATATTGACTAACAATGTTGGTATGCCTGCTAATGAAATGTAGCGGCCCTCCTTATCAGTCACTTTGTTTCTTAAGATAAATGAAGTATTTTTGTGGAGAAGGATAGCAACTCCATTTCTCTTGGCTGTTGGGTGACTAGATAAATGAAATTCAGGGAAATTTTTATGGAAAAATCTTGGAAATGACATCCTAATAAAATGGGTCTCTTGTAGCATAACGATTGCAGGGTTTCTCGCATTATAATAGCGCATGCATTTAGCTCTTTTTGTAGGGCTGTTAAGACCTTGAGTATTATGTGAGAGTACTTTCATGAATCCGGAAGCCAGAGAACTGAAGTTGCTGTCACTCTCCTTATGCTGTATCTAAGGGCTCGTTTCCACTATCGTGAATCCGCATGCGTCCAACGCATGCGGATTCGCACATGTAATGCAAGTGGATGGGCCTGTTTCCACTGTAGCGTTTTTAGGGTGCGTTTTTTTTAAGCTGTGAAAAAACGCACAAAAGAGCCGCAGAATTCGCCTGCGAGTGGAATGCATGCGAATCGCATGCAATGTATTTAATAGGGAAGTCGCATGCGTTTTCCCCATGCGTTTTTTGCCGCGAATTCGCATAGGTACCAATGTAAATTCACACAGGCAGTGACATGGTTAAAATCGCATATACCCTCACCTATGCGAAATCGCATGCGAATTCGCGGCGAAAAACGCATGGGAATCGCATCCGCATGCAATTTCATCAGCGGTGGAATCCAGGCGATTCTGCACCGCAATAGTGGAAACGAGCCCCAACAAGCAATTTGTTTACCAAAATAATCCTATAGATCTCAACATCCCTTTTACATAGTAAAAATATTAGTAGTGAGGACTTGATCTCTCTCAAAAACACGAACACCCGTATTGCAGATCCGGTCTTATGGGTCACACTTCTATAACTAAAACTAATACAAAAAATATTTAAGATTACCGTACATTCAAATAAATATATATATTGAAACATGAACACACAAGCTATGAGAAAGCACATTTCAAATAACCAGGGAAATGTTGGAGCTGCAAATCACACAGCTGGACCGAAACTGCTGAGAGATACTTAAGTAATACTGCCTGAACCGCAGAAGCTACTAGGAGGTATAGCTTATTAATGTAAATCCTAGCCAGTAAGCAAGTTAAAGGCAAAGAGAGTGCCAAGATTGGCTAAGTCTGTATTATGTGAGCAAGTAAAGCTCTCTTTGTCCCCTTATGGATGATTAACCTGTGGGTCACTTACAGGAGTAAAGGAAGCCATCAGTCTTTATCGTTGCCCGACCTTAAAGCTCTTGGGATTTTAGAAGGAGTCAGGTGTTTTTCTTTGCTTCGTTTATAGGTAGAGTGGTGCGTTTCCTGCCAGCCTTTTATGCTTGTTAGAAGAGTCCATAGGCGATTCCTCTGTGATTTCCTGTACTCCATTTTCTCTGAGGGCTTTTAATCCTTCCTGCAGTGTATGGACTTGATATCTTTTGGGGCCAAAGTTGAATGCGAGTACAAAAGGAAATCCCACCGATATGGTATCGCTCTTTTTTGCAGGGCTGTAGTGACTGGTCTTAAAGATCTACGTTTTGCAAGTGTAATTGGTGACAGATCTGGAAATATGTGTACCTTATGGTCTCCTATTCCATTAGGACCCATTTCCCATGCAGCTCTCATCACCTCTTCTTTCGTTTCCGAGTAGTGCATTTTTAGTATAATGTCTCTTGATCACTCCGGGTTTTTGAGTGCTTTTAAAGCCCTATGAATCCTATCAAATCTGAACATCTCATCAGGGAGGTTAGGGAGAAGTGCTTAAATAACGCTGTCACATAAGCCTTGATGTCCGTCACAGAGTCTGGTACAGATCTGATCCTAATATTTTCCCTCCTACCACTATTATCCAGATCTTCCAATTTATTCTCCTGGTTTACCAGTTTTTCCTCCTGGGCTGCATTTTGGTTCTGTAATTCTGTAATAATGTCCACTGTGTCATCCATTCTGTATTCTAGTTTGCTCGTCCTGTCTCCCAGTTCTTCCATCTGGGCAGAGAGTGGCTCTGATCTCATTCGTGAAGGAGACCTTTAGATCCGTGAGAAGGTCTGTGATATCCTTCAGAGAGAAGTCAGTACGATGCAGAGATTCTCCTTCTTTCTCAGTAAGTGTATTAGTTGCCTGCAGCTTCTCGGCGGCCATCTTAGCTGCTGTCGCACCACGCGGCCTGAAGAAGTCCAGGGATCTGAGCACTAATTCTTTATCTTTACCCCGGGTTGAAGGCATATGAGGTGCGGGGGTAGTCTTCCGACCCTCTTCTTTGCCTATGTCGTCCGTTTTAAGTCCGCGGTTCAGAAGTTATGCCACTGTCTGTCCCCGCTATGATCGGAGCTCACGGAGCTTGCATCCGCCATACTCCGCACTGCGCCCCTACTAAGAACCAATGTTAATCAATGGGCTAGTTTATCCTTGAATGCGTTTTCGCATGCAGACAAAAATAATAATAATGAGAGCAGTACAGCACTGTGTGCATTTTCTCCAGCAATTACATTAGCATCTGTGAAAAAGCACACACGTTTACCCACCTACAGACACACATGGAGTGCAGAAAATGCATCCTAATAATCTTGCGTAGAAAATGACAGACAACAGGTGTACTCCCAGCCTAATGGCCTCTTATCCAGGGATGCTGGCAACAAGCACCATTCAGCTGTAATTACATGCAGCTGAGTGGAAGCGATCGGTAAACACATGTTTTTCACACGGTTGTGTTAAACAGTTTCATGCTGCATCTGAGCGCGGAAAGTGTCATGCTCAGATGAAACTACATGGGGGGACTGCCTGTGCAGAGCGCTAGCAAGCACCCAGCCAGTGGATGGGAGCAGCTGACAGGCAGTGAATTCACTGCCTTCAGCTGCTTGTGTAAAAGAAGCCTTAAGGTATCCATATATCTAGCGATTCTGATTCAGTCGACAAAGCAATCGCCTTTACTGGAGATCAACTTCAGTGTGGTTGATCGAAAGTCGATCGGCTAGTAGCCCACACAGTACAAGGGATAGCCTATGTGATTCACTTTCACAAATCAATCTGACCGATATTGTACCTCCATGCTCTGAATGCAAAAATCGATACAGCGTCAATCAAACGGTATGTGAAAAGTAGCCAATTCCTGTGTGAATGACCGAAATCTTGAATCCTGCTCAATTGACTAAGGTGGTCAACATGATATCAGCAACTTTTCATTGGTTAGATATACTGAAGCACATTTGATTTGATGAAATGACAGAATCAAAGCCGAATCACTAGATGTATGGCCACCTTTAGAGTCTGCTAAGAGGTAGAAAAATGAAGGCACCATCAGGACTAAATCCTATAGGCCGGTTCACACTGTACACAAAAACGGTCTGTTTTAGGAAGGTATCCCAACGGATGCGAACGGATCCTCAGTCTGTTTGAAAAAGATGTGATTAGTCCGTTCTGCTGATTGGATTGCAAATATAGGGAGTCAACTATTAATTCCAGATTGAGAAATGCATCGACCGATCGGTAATGGAATGGAAATCATGGATGAAAAACTGATGCCCAATAAAAATGATCTGTTTGATGGATCAGTTTTTCATCCATGCAGTGTACAGTGGCTCTTAGTGATGGCCAGGGTGTGTTTCTTTTGACTAACCTTCCATGTGAAGCCCCACTTCTGTGTATAACCACTCATTACATGTACATCAAATCACCTCCCACTCCACACGCAGTCCCCACGTCCGTATTAAACATTCAGCAACACCTATTTCTCTAGTTGTTTTGCATTAAAGTGTATAAAACAAATATGCATTGATGGAACCTAAGCAGTGTTTTCTACTTTTTAAGAAACAAAGTGTTAAAGTCCCACCTGTCCGCCGGCGCGACTCCTGGCCTCCTCCAGTGACCTCACCGCGAGCTCCTGTTCCTCGCCACACTGGTGTTTCTTTTTGATATCTGTCTGCAGTGAGTGGGCAGGCAATAGAATCCTTTCAGAACATATTCAATCTGAAATCAAGCAGAAGAGAAATCAGGCTGATGGTCGATTTGGTGGCAGATTGACATGTGTATGGGCACATTAACCACCTTAGCGGTATGGACGAGCTCAGCTCGTCCATTACCGCCAGAGGGTGCCGCTCAGGCCCTGCTGGGCCGATTTACATGAAATAAAGAGCAGCACACGCAGCCGGCACTTTGCCAGCCGCGTGTGCTGCCCGATCGCCGCCGCTCTGCGGCGATCCGCCGCGAGCAGCGGCGAAAGAGGGTCCCCCCAGCCGCCTGAGCCCTGCGCAGCCGGAACAAATAGTTCCGGCCAGCGCTAAGGGCTGGATCGGAGGCGGCAGACGTCAGGACGTCGGCTGACGTCCATGACGTCACTCCGCTCGTCGCTATGGCGACGATCTAAGCAAAACAAGGAAGGCCGCTCATTGCGGCCTTCCTTGTTTATTCTGGGCGCCGGAGGCGATCAGAAGAACGCCTCCGGAGCGCCATCTAGTGGGCTTTCATGCAGCCAACTTTCAGTTGGCTGCATGAAATATTTTTTTTTTTATTTAAAAAAAACCCTCATGCAGCTGCCCTGGCGATCTTAATAGAACGCCAGGGTGGTTAAAGTGAACCTTAACCGAGTAGAAGAAAAAAAGTTTAACTTACCTGGGGCTTCCACCAGCCCCCTGCAGAAGTCCTGTGCCCATGTCGGGACACACCAATCCTCTGGTACCCTGCAGCCTAAAACTAAACTCAACAGGGCGTGCGCAATTAATTGCATTAAGCAAGATGATGTGCATAAAGTTTTGCCGCAGGATTAGTAGAGCAGAATGCAATACATTACACGCAATGCATTAGTCACTACTAATCATGCAAAAACCTTAGGTATGAAATTCTGCTTAAAGCGAACCCAAACCAAACAATTTTCAATTTAAAATATTTAGTAGCACCACTCTAACACATACAAAGATAAATAAACACTCCTTCAAGCCTATGAGCATTTCAGTGCATGCTTTTCACCCTTCTCTTTTCATAACTAGGGTTATACAGGTGGCAGCCATTAGCAATTCCTCCTTTGTCGGACACCACCTACTCCACCAGTTTGCCGGATTCTGTCCTGGCAATATGAAACGAAGGGAGGGATCCTTCCAATAAATGTAAAATATTTTATATTTGTCATCATGCAGCCTTACTCATCTATTTGGCTGTAGTAGTATCTGAATATCACCTGAAACAAGCATGCAGCTAATCTTGTCAGATCTGACAATGTCAGAAACACCTGATCTGCTGCATGCTTGTTCAAGGTCAATGGCTAAATGTTATAGAGGCAGAGTATCAGGGAAATAAATATGTCAGCCTCCATATCACTCTCACCTCGGGTTTACTTTAAGGCTACTTGCACACTAAGACGTTGCGTTAGGTGCCACGTTAAGGTCGCATATTGTGCACCTAACGCAACGCCTGGTGCTCTTCTATGTGAACGTCAGAGTGAGCCGCGTTGTGCAGCTCACTCTGGCGTCCGTGATGCCGTGATGCGTACTCTTGTGCGCATGCGGCATCATGTGGTCCCGCCGGCCAATCACCTCACAGAGCGGCCGCTCCAGGAAGTAAACACTGCACGTCACAACGTGCAGTGAATATTAATTAGCCATGTGCCTGGCCGCTCTCCGCTCCTCCCCAACGTGACTGCGCATGTGCAGACAGTCTAATGCGGCTTAAGCCGCTCTAACGCCGTAGCATGCTGCACTTTCGGGAGAACGTGCAGCTTTACATGTAACGCAACGTGGGCTGTGTGAACAGTCCACTTGTGTTACATTGCTGTGCGTTGGGGGAGCGTTACAGGCGCACTAACGTGCGCCTGTAACGTCTTACTGTGTAAGCAGCCTAAAGGAGTTGTCCGGCAAAAATAAATAAAATAAGCGCTACTTACCGGGGGCTTCCTCCAGCCCCAACCTCCCAGCACGTCCCTCGCCGCAGCTCTCCCTTCAGCCATTTGCCGGAGCTTCGACCCGGTCCCCGGCGATGATGTCAGAGCGACCTAGAGGTCGCTCTGTACTGCACCTGCGCGATCGGCACTGTCAATCACCGTCACGTGGGCTGGAGCGGACTGCGCAGGGGCTGGAGGAAGCCCCCGGTAAGTAGCGCTGATTTTATTTATTTTTGCCGGACAACTCCTTTAAGGCCTCTTCTCCAGAACTTCAGCCAGGTGGTGAATTCCCCTCCTGTCAGCTGCTACTGTCCACCAGCCGGGTGCAAGCTAAAGCATGGCATATGCAGCAGACAGCCCTGAATAGCAATCGTGGGTGGTAGACAGGATGCTTAAGTACCAGACAAATGAGCAGTTCAGCCATCTGTGGAAAAGAGCCCTGTACTGGCAGCAAGTCACAAAAGCAGGCACTTTGGGCACCTGCATGGTGACAGGACCGTGATCACAAGCGGAAGTGTTACTTGGGGCTTCTGTTGGCCCTCCACAGCCGTCCTGTTCCCACGCCAGGACAAAAAGATACTCTAGTCTTCTGCTGCGGCTCACTTCCAGATTTTGCAATTTTAATGTCGCAAACTACTGTGCCTGCATGGCCCTGGTCGTGCGCGTCCTCACTCCCGCAGATGTCACCGGGAGCTTCCTGCGCAGTATGGTACTGCGCCGGAAGCTCCTGATGAAGACAGCGGGCGCGAGTATGCAGTAGTTTGCGACACTGAAGTCACAAAATTCGAAAGTGAGCCATGGCAGGAGACCAGAGGATCGCTTTATCCCGACGCAGGCACAGGACATCTGCGGGGGGGGGGGGGGCAGTAGAAGCCCCAGGTAAGTTAAATACTTTTTATTTTTTATTTTTACCCTTACAATACTCCTTTAAGCCCAGGGCCTTTTTTGAGAGGCAGACCCATCTACCCTTCAGCATCATGGGAGAAAAGGCGCCTCTTCTTAGGCAACACCCCACTATGCTTTTCATTCTAGCATTCATCAAGATGGGCTTTAATGTCAGCAGATGGTATTTCCTGTCCACAGACTGGACATAACACTGTGCTCTCCAGGGTACCACTGTCACATGTCCTGCAGCCACCACCTTGTGACATTTTTGGGGGGCTGTAGAAACTAGAAATTCTTAACTTTAAAACTGCGTGCTGCAAATAAAATAAGCTACTTCCAAATGCACCCACCCAAAAAATGGAAGTTTATCATTTAATTGTAAAATGCTGCTGCAGCACAAAGCAGTAACACATGAGCAGACATCAACACATTAAGTGTACATACTATAAAAATATACACAATTACAAGGACCGAGGGGAAAGGATAATAATTATGGCACCTTTGCGCTACTGCATTTACAAGTAGTGATGTTGCGAGCAGTTCTGCAAACTGCTCGCTGCAAAGCTATGGGCAGCCTGGCCCCTGTACTACTTCCAGGTCACAATGACCTGCAGTAGTACGTATGCCCTGGGCCGGGGATTCGTTCATTAGTACGCATGCTTGGTGAGCGTCCTAGATTGTGCGCCTGTGGCTGGGCATGCTCTGCGCATGAGCGTGGCATCACGAAGCGTACCTGGCAACAGGTGCACAATCAAGGCCAGGGCATGCGTACTAATGAACGTACTTTTACTCACAGTAATGACTTCCATTCTGTGCCTCCATCCTGCCATTCCCGCTACCAGCCACAAGGGGGTGCTCCGGGTATGATTACTGCTCGGAAAGCCGATCTCTTTCACTTCTGGTTAGTGGAGGTACGGGGCTGGAGTAGCTTCTATCCAGTCTACTGCCGAATCTGCGAGAAGTAGATCCTTGAGGTGACTATGATGTCTGACTATGACGTCATGTCATGGGCGTGTCACCGCTGGGTACAGCGCAAGCAGTGACAGGTGACCGCATGCAGGGCCGCTATTAGAAATTTTGGGGCCCCTCACACATCATCAGGCCTGGGGCCCCCTTCCCTGGGCCCACCCACTGGTTGCTGTGCCCACCCACTAGCCACCCCACCCCCGTGCATGAAGTGCGCTGCGCGAAAAAATGTTCATGGCTCAGACACTAAAGAAAGCGGCATGCACAGCAAGATGCGGGGGGACAGTGGGCGTGGCCATGGCATGTTGAGGGTGGAGTCAAATACTAGCAAAATACAGGTAGTCCCCAGTTAACAAATGAGACAGGGACTTGTAGGACCGTTATTATACTTTATCCATTCTCTTTTGTTCCCCTCTTTTCTTCCTGTGCCTCTTTTGTCAGTGCTGGAATGCAGTGTGCTGGTTAGTGAGCCACAGGCCCGCAGCCAGCATATGCGGCCCTTCCAGCGCTTGGGGGGGCCCAGGGCCCCCAGAAGCCCTGGGCCCCTCACTGCAGTGTCAGTTGTTCCCCCCTGATGGCTGCCCTGACCGCATGCAACCACACGTGACCACAACACAAATACCTTACCAATACCTTACCATGGAAGTGTATAGCTTTGGCCTATCATTAGTACCAGGGCTGTGGAGTCGGTCCAAAAATCCACCGACTCCGACTCCTCAGTTTAGGATTCCACCGACTCCGACTCCGACTCCACGACTCCTCTAATTTGCATATTACAATTTTGTTGATTAAAAGTATGTAACATGAAATTCGTCTCTTAACTGCCAACGCTTAGGAATTTTACAAGACAACTGAAGTGAGAAGGATATGTAGACTAATATATTTATTCCCTTTAGACTAAAACTAGTCCTTGGTAAGAGTGCTTGTAAAAGGTACAAACCGGAACAAAGAACATCTATCAGGCCCTAGGCAATGTAAGTGTGGGTACATGTAAGAATGATGTGCAGGTACTCTGCAGGGGAATGAGGAGATTGTAAACAGACAACACCTCTGTGTTCAATGTGCACAGCATTCTCAGTGGATTCCCTGCAGCTCTGTGGGGAGTGCATATGTAGAGTATAGTACTACTGTGTAACAAAGTAAACCTGAGACAGATGAAATTAAAGTTTTATACATACCTGGGGCTTCCTCCAGCCGCCTTCAGGATAATCAGTCCCTCGTTGTCCTCCTCCACCACCTGGATCTTCTGCTATGAGTCCAGGTACTTGAGCCAGTCAGGCGTAGTGCGCATGCACACACTCCGCCGCCAGGAGCATAATACACCTGTGCAGCACTATTGCGCAGGTGCAGAATGTTCCTGGCTGTGGGAGCGGCATGCGCCGGACAGCGCTGACTGGCTGAATTACCAGGACTCATAGCAGAAGATCCGGGTGGTGGAGGACAGCGAGGGACTGATTAGCCTGAAGGGGGCTGGAGGAAGCCCCAGGTATGTATAAAACTTTACTTTTCATCCGTCTCAGTTACCCTTTAATTTGTAGTCACCAAACCAAATTTTAATAACATATCACATTATTTGATTTCATCAGCAAAGGGAGTGCATACATTTGCATAAATCAGAATCGACGCAGAATTATTTCCATCTCGTTGACCATCTCTATTTGTGACACGGCTACACATCAGGCTTTATTCTTACAGCATAGATGTTATTTAGTATATATAAGAGATTCCTGTGTACACATCATATATACAGTCACAATCAGATATGTATATCTGACCTTAAAGATACAGGGACTGCTTTATTGAAGCAGCACAAGTAACTAATTTTGATTGGTTTATTTCATTTTTGTGGACTAAGCACAGCTATTACTGTATATATACTGTATATATACTGTATATATACATTATTTTTAATGACTATTATCTGAGAAATAGAACATTTTATCATATTTTCTATTTTAATTACAGTTACAAATTCATTAGGAAACGGAGTCGGTGCATTTTTTCCCGACTCCGACTCCAGGCACCCGAAATTGCCCGACTCCACGACTCCGACTCCACAGCCCTGATTAGTACCCCAGTATGTGCAGAAACTGCGCGCTGCAAATGAACTCCGCTACTTCCAAATGCACCAAAAAATGGCAGCTTATAATTTAATTGTAAAATGCAGCTGCAGCACAAAGCAGCAGCACGTGAGCAACATCAGCACATTCACTGCAAACACTATTAAATATATATATATATACAATGTATAGGCCAGAGGGTAAAGGATATTCAGGACACTTTTGCGTTGCTGCATTTACAAGATGGGTGTGGGACTGAGCTCTGGCTGTCTGTGCAGGGGTCATATGGTGGCCTATACTGGGGAGGGTGTGAATACATCCCGCTGCCTATACTGGGAGGGCGAGATTAGGGACCTGGGATAAATGTAACCCAAAACCTGCCCCGGTCAGAACTAGGTTCATTTTTACTCACAGAAATCTCCTTCAATGTTTTGTCTCCATCCTGCTATTGCCGCTACAGCCACAAGGGGGAGCTCCGGGTGTGATCAGTGTTCAGACAGCCGCTCTCTCCTTCTAGCTGCCAGCCACAAGGGGGAGCTCCGGGTGTGATCAGTGTTCAGACCCGCTCTCTCCTTCTAGCTGCCAGCCACAAGGGGGAGCTCCGGGTGTGATCAGACAGCCGCTCTCTCCTTCTAGTTAGTGGAATCGACGTATAGGGCTGAGGTAGCTGCCGTCTTAGCAACACGTCAGTCCTCTCTGCTACCGCCGCCGGCCGAGTGTGCGAGCTCGAGCTCTCTGCAACCGGCGCCGAGTCTGCGAGGAGCGGATCCTCGGGGAAGGTATGATGTCTGACGTCATACTGGGCACGTCACCGCTGAGGGCGGTGCATGCAGGCACACGTGACCAGAGCCCATTTACCTTACCATGCAGGTATATAGCTTTGGCCTATCATTAGTGCCCCAGTAGCTGCTGTGCACTATCGTTATTATTGGGGAAAACAGAGCATGGTGGAGGATGGATGTGAAACATTTATAGATAAGGAAGGAAGAAGCAGTCTGTGTGCTGCTGTACGTGTAGAGTATGTAGTAATGTCTGCCTATTGACTGTTCACATGCAAGGAGGCAGAGCCCTGGAATTGTGTACTGTATATGCATAATATGATTAGTGATGTATTAATATTTCTTGGGCAGGGGCGTAGCAATAGGGGTTGCAGAGGTAGCGACCGCATCGGGGCCCTTGGGCCAGAGGGGCCCCGAAGGGCCCTCCCTCAACTACAGTATTAGCTCTCTATTGGTCCTGTGCTCATAATAATCACTTCTATAGATACTTTGAATAGTGGTAATCCTTAACAAACTGTTTCCCATCCTTTTCTTGCACCTCTGACACTGTAGTTGCCATTGGCAGGTTTTGGTGCATCGTATCAATTGGTATGTATAGAGTGCTTGGGGGGGGGGCCCATTGTAAAACTTGCATTGGGGCCCACTGCTCCTTAGCTACGCCACTGTTCTTGGGGTTTGGTGTGTGTGGAGGTGGAGCTGACTGCAGGTGGCCATACATCTGTCAACTTGGCGGACAATCGACCATCCAATTTTGTTAATTATGTTTGAATTGGATAAAATCGGTGCCGCCAAGTGCATGACCAATCAACAGTACGACCAAATTGAGGCTGAAATTGGTTGAATGTATTGATTAGGCATGCAGGGAAATCTCGGGTCAACGTGGTTGATTCAGCAGTGTTCTCCCCAGGCTCTTTTAGCCGGGTGCTCCACCCGGCTAGTTTTGGTGAGCACCCAGCTATCATCGGCTCACCTCTTCCTATGCTATAAGCAGAGTTGTGCAAAGAAGCACCAGCCCAGCATTCTCTCATATTGCCCCACCCGGATACTTTTTCATGCCACCCAGCTACTATTTCATGCCACCCGGATGGAAAAACATTCTAGGGAGAACACTGTTCAGTGTGTGGCGGTAACAGAATGCGATAAACATGAATGACAAATGTGACAGAGACCCCCTGGCTGCTGTCCCTCCAAATGTTTTATGTACCCCCTGGTGCTCATACTTTACCTGTCCCCTCAGTGTCTGCACTGTACTTCCACAGATGTGCCCCACATGATTACCGGCATATAGACATGGGGTGTGTGTCACACATGTGCTAGACGCCGGGTAGTCATATGGCGCGCCAATGCAGGAATTCAGTGCTGACACTCGGAAGTATAAATGCACGGGGTAGGGGGGGGTCACATAAAACATTTGGTGGGGTGGCGAGGCAATGTCACAAGGCCATTTTCTAAAAGATTTCATGTGAAATCGATCAAGAATTGGCCTTTGGTGTATGGGAAGCCAACAGATCTCTATCTGATTATATTGGATCAGATAGAGATCTGTCTCTTGGTGGAATTTGCCCATCATTCCTAGATGTTTTGTGAGTGCTGGAGTGAAGGCAGGGACTTAAAGGGAACCAGAGACGAACAGCATTGAAAAAATGAAAAAGCTTTTATACGTACCTGGGGCTTCCTCCAGCCCCATAAGCCTGGATCGCTCCAACGCCGCCGTCCTATGCTGCCTCTATCGCCGCTACCGGGACGCGGCCAATTGTACGCAAGAGCAGGGACTCCCTCCATATCCTTACGCATGTGCCTGCGTAGTATGGAGGTACAATTGGCCGCGTCCGCCGGTAGTGACGCACTGCGCTTGCGTTGACTGGCCGAAAGTACGGGACCTGGTACCGGCGGATAGGGGCAGCGGAGGACGGCGGCATGGGAGCGATCCAGGCTTATGGGGCTGGAGGAAGCCCCAGGTATGTATAAAAGCTTTTTTGCAACGTCTCTGGTTCTCTTTAAAGGAGTCATCAGGGGAAAAATAGTAAAAGAAGTGGTACTTACCGGGGGCTTCCTCCAGCTCCAAGCTCCCAGGACGTCCCTCGCCGCAGCTCTGCCCGCAGCCGTTCGCCGCAGGTCTGTCCCGGTCCCCGGCTATGACGTCAGAGTGAACTCCAGGTCGCTCTGTACTGCGCCTGCGTGAGCGATGCTGTCGATCACCGCCACGTGGGCCGGAGCGGACTGCGAACGCGCAGTACTACTACGCCTGCGCAGTCCGCTCCCGCCCACGTGGCGGTGATCAACAGCGCCGCTCGCACAGGCGCAGTACAGAGCGACCTGGAGGTCGCTCTGACGTCATCGCCGGGGACCGGGACGGACCTGCGACGAATGGCTGCGGGCAGAGCTGCGGCGAGGGACGTCCTGGGAGCTTGGAGCTGGAGGAAGCCCCCGGCGGTAAGTACCACTTCTTTTACTATTTTTCCCCTGATGACTACTTTAAGCGGTGGAGGAAGGATTGTTTTGCTGCAGATTTTAACATTTTTCAGAAACGGCCCTGCATTGGTCAAGTAAATAAACCGTTTCCACTTTGATGCTATATTATTATTGGAGTCAGAACCACACTAAATATTTCACACTCAAGAATCCTATGTGCACTGCATATAATGCTTGGTACACATCATAATTTCCTTTCAGATAGATGGGTCAAATCAACTATTTCTGACAGGTACAATCGATTTTTCGATCATGTCTCTACAAAATTGATTACAAAAAAGAACGATCGGACCTGTCAGAAACAATCGATTTGACCGGTCTGTGTGACGGGAAATGGTGTGTATCAAGCATAAAATATTGTAATTTCCATTACCAGCCACAAGGGTGTAATTTAACCGGTTCAGCGCCGCAGTGCCGAAAATCTCATGCATCCGAGCAACGTTCACCTCCCATTCATTCGCCTATAACTTTATTGCTACTTATCACAATGAATTGATCTATATCTTGTTTTTTCCGCCACTAATTAGGCTTTCTTTGGGTACTACATTTTGCTAAGAATTATTTTTTTTTTAAATCCATTTTAACAGGAAGATTAAAGGGACTCCGAGCAGTGCAGAAACTATGGAAAGATGCATATCATTTTAAAGCTCTATTTCTCCTCTTTCCAATGATATATAAACCACCACCCTGAAATTGCCGCGACCGTGATTTCGATCGCGAAAATAGAGAAAACTAAAAGGTGTAGGGCAACGATTTAGGTGTCATCAGAAAGAGGAGAAAGAGAGCTTTAAAATGATATCCATCAAGCCATAGTTATATTGTATTACACAGGACGACACTTTCCCCAGTGTCAGCAGCTCCATTCTGCTGAATGCAGCTGCTGACTTTGACAAAAAGTCGCCCTGTGTAATACAATATAACTATGGCTTGATGGATATCATTTTAAAGCTCTCTTTCTCCTCTTTCTGACGACACCTAAATCGTTGCCCTACACCTTTTAGTTTTCTCTATTTTCGCGATCGAAATCACGGCCGCGGCAATTTCAATCGCGAAAATAGCGAAAACTAAAAGGCGTAGGGTGGCGGTTTATATATCATTGGAAAGAGGAGAAAGAGAGCTTTAAAATGATGTGCATCTTTCCATAGTTTCTGCACTGCTCGGAGTCCCTTTAAGAAAGAAATGAAAAAAATTCATTATTTCTCAGTTTTTGGCCATTATAGTTTGAAATTAATATACGCTACCGTAATTAAAACCCATGTATTTTATTTGCCCATCTGTCCCGTTAATGACACCATTTAAACGATGTCCCTATCACAATTTATACAATTTGTAGTGGGAGCACCTGGCGCTCAGAATGATGAGCCAAAATGATATAATGTAGATAGTCACAATATTAGATCAGTCGAGCATCAAATGCGGGGAAGCACTGTAGGGGCGGCAACGCCTTTCTCAACCCACAGTGAATTGCCCGTCTTACACAAGTCTCGTGACAGTACCTCTAGACTGGATCAAATACCCCAACCGAAGATGGTGCCTTTTCCTCCTGTAGTGTAATCCGTTCCGGAATAAGGAGGAAAGAGAAGGATCAATAGCGCAGCTAGGCTCAAAGCTCGCGCGGAGATACTCCGTCCTTCCCTCTCCACATCCGCCGGTAGTGACGTCGCCCTTTGCGTTTCACCGCTCTCCAACCAAGTGTCGGCTTACTTCAGGATGGATTCTTGATTTTATTGCATATAAAAATGTGTATCCCGATCCGGATTTCGGCCTCACGCCTTCATCAGGGGATACTTTGTACAAAATGAGCAGGATTTATATAGATGTACATAATTGAATGGATCCTCCTCCCACCACTCCCATTAATTAGCCGACAATACAGGAGGCAGGAAGGGACAAATGTGTGTCCTAAAGTTACAATATATGTACACTCAAATAAATACAGATGATACTACTATATCAAAGAAGCTATGATAATGCATAAAACATATGAAACATATTCAGCAGACTAAAACATATAAAAACTATAAGAATTGAAATATAATCATAAAATTGGTTATTCATCTCTAATAAAACAATTAAGATCAATATGGGCACAGACCGCAATTCTTATATTAGGTATGACAGCTGTCATTACCGTCCATGGCTCAGCAATGCCCCTAGAGGACAATTTTGCAGAGTCATGAGAAATTGCTCCTTTGAGTCTGACTATTGGGAGCAATCTCACATTATAGAAGAACGGTTTTTATCCAAGGGATACGACGCGAATAGTGTACGTAGGGACAGAGAAAAAGTCCTACAGGAGGGACGTCCAGCCAGATTATTAAAAAAACCCTCACAGGCCAGAGACAACTCCAAAAATGAGTTTTCCTTTATCACCACTTTTTCAAAAGACCACCATCACGTTAGACACGTTATGGAAAAAAATTGGGGTATTCTTAAACAGGACCCGATCCTGGGCCCCAATCTCCCCAAAAAACCCCGCATAATTTTTAGAAGGCCACCCAACATGAGTAGCAAATTGGTAAAAAATACCATTTCGATACAAAGGCCCCACATGTTCCCCAATTTGAAGGGTTTTTTTCCATGTAAAAAGAGTCATCTTTGCAAAATTTGTGAGTTTGGGGGGAGAGTCACAAAAACTTTCAATTCTCGGGTGAATGGGAAGGAGTTTAAAATTCACCAATTTCTTACTTGCACTACCAAATATGTAGTTTATTTGGTCATCTGTCCATGCGGTCTGCAATATGTGGGCCGCACGGGCAGAATGACCAAGAAACGCTTTTCGGAACACATTTATAATATTCAACATCCTGATGACAAATCACACAGTATTCCGGAGCATTTTGCTGAGTGTCATAATAAGTCCCCTGATGGCATAAGATGCTTTGCAATCGATTGTGTTAAACCTAATTGGAGGGGTGGAAACACTATTAAAACATTATCCCAATTAGAGACACGATGGATTTACCAGTTAGATACACTGAGACCAGGGGGTTTAAATGCCCATATTGATCTTAATTGTTTTATTAGAGATGAATAACCAATTTTATGATTATATTTCAATTCTTATAGTTTTTATATGTTTTAGTCTGCTGAATATGTTTCATATGTTTTATGCATTATCATAGCTTCTTTGATATAGTAGTATCATCTGTATTTATTTGAGTGTACATATATTGTAACTTTAGGACACACATTTGTCCCTTCCTGCCTCCTGTATTGTCGGCTAATTAATGGGAGTGGTGGGAGGAGGATCCATTCAATTATGTACATCTATATAAATCCTGCTCATTTTGTACAAAGTATCCCCTGATGAAGGCGTGAGGCCGAAATCCGGATCGGGATACACATTTTTATATGCAATAAAATCAAGAATCCATCCTGAAGTAAGCCGACACTTGGTTGGAGAGCGGTGAAACGCAAAGGGCGACGTCACTACCGGCGGATGTGGAGAGGGAAGGACGGAGTATCTCCGCGCGAGCTTTGAGCCTAGCTGCGCTATTGATCCTTCTCTTTCCTCCTTATTCCGGAACGGATTACACTACAGGAGGAAAAGGCACCATCTTCGGTTGGGGTATTTGATCCAGTCTAGAGGTACTGTCACGAGACTTGTGTAAGACGGGCAATTCACTGTGGGTTGAGAAAGGCGTTGCCGCCCCTACAGTGCTTCCCCGCATTTGATGCTCGACTGATCTAATATTGTGACTATCTACATTATATCATTTTGGCTCATAATTCTGAGCGCCAGGTGCTCCCACTACAAATTGTATTACTTTTCTTTAGGGGTTGAGGACTGACCCTGAGTACACCCAGGCTGCTCCATCCACTAGTGCGCGACTGTTTGCTCCTCCTTTTTACTATCACAATTTATGGTGCCGATATTTCATTTAGAAATAAAGGTGCATTTTTTCAATTTGTGTCCATCACTATTTATAAGCTTATAATTTTAAATAATATAATAGCATACTCTCTTGACATGTATATTTAAAAAGTTTAGACCCTTGGGTAACTATTTATGTTGTTGTTTTTTTTTGCTTGTATTTTTTTTTTTTTAATAAAAAATGTATGTGGGTAATTTTTGGTGTGGGACATTTCAACCTGGAATAAACCTCTCACAGATTTTGAAAACCTTATCATCAATGCATCTACCCCCAGACATCTGATATCTCTACAAAATCCTACTGTCGAAGCCAGGGGCGCCCAAATTAAGATTTCAGGTCCAATGGGAATCAGATCTTGGGATAACCATTGAAGACAGACAATGGGAAAAAATCTTTCTACTAAACCACAAGGGATCCCTTAACGTAAACACCCAAGAACTGGGATACAAGATCCTCACTCGGTGGTACAGAACACCCCTAAATCTGCATAAAATATTCCCCTCAGTCCCGGATAGCTGTTGGCGGTGTGGCTCAGATACCGGCACCATCCTTCATATCTTTTGGTCATGTCCAATGATTATACCCTTTTGGGGAAAAATTCATAGCTTAATGGAACAAATTCTCTGTGAAAAGATTGACTTTACACCCAGTGTCTTTTTACTCCATGACACCCAGGACTTGGCAAAGTCATACAAAAAATCTCTTACAGTACATTTAATAAACGCGGCAAGAGCCTTAATCCCACTCAACTGGAAATCCACAACACCACCCTCTCCCAAAGCCTGGGTGAGACGAGTGGAGGCAATTGAGGTCATGGAACGTAATATACTACTTTCCCAAGACAGATCTGAGCAATGTACTCTTACCTGGTCAACCTGGGGGGACTTTCAGCAATCCCAGGAATATAAGGATATTATACAATCATAAAAGTCGCAACTTATGCATACCTTGAACTCTTATTCCTCCCCTTTCTTATCCTTTACTCTACCTTGCTCTTTCCCACCTTCTCCTACTTACTACCCTGGATGCCACCGGGGGATAAGCGTTGGATTTTCTCTCCCTCTTTTTCCGACATAGTGAAAGCATTACTGCCTACTTCAAGAGTGCTAGATAGTCTGCATTACAGTACTCTACAACAAGGATGTATCTAGGAAGTTAATACGAAGTATTTTTCTGCTATCCTCTGCTTAGAGTACATAGTTTTCACCTATCATTGAAACAAGCGTGTATTTTTCTGTACTGAGCATGTACCACTATAGCTTTAATCAAAATGTTTGATATTGTTCAAATTTATTTTCTTGCTCAATAAAATCTTAATTGAAAAAAAAAAAATGTTTGGTGTGGGAGGGAAACTGCTTATTTTACATGTAAAATAAGCAAATTCTTTAATTAAAAATGTATGTGGGTGCAGTTTACTATTTGGCCACAAGATGGCCACAGTGAGAAAAGTCCTGGATGCGAACGATTTCGCATCCAGGAACCAACATTCAGAGGAGTTGTTTCCTGGGGGCAGAAATACCACGCTCTCTGGAGAGAAAGCGTCCGTATTTCTGCGGGGAAGTTAGATCGGTGAATGGGAATTATATTCCCATTCACTGATCGGGGGGCTAGCGGCGGGTGCGCGCGCGGGCGCGCGCCCGATCGCGCGCACCACGCATTGAAAGCAGCAGTGCCTTTCTGGACGAGAAAGCTCGTCCAGAAAGGCCGAACTGGTTAACGTGTACTTGTAGGGAATAAGAAGTGCCCCTACCAGATACTTACCTTGGTAAGGGTAAGCCTCTGGATTCTCCGTCCTCCACTGAGCTGTTCCAGCGCTGAGATCCCTGCAAAACCACTTGTGGACTGTTTGCGCATTGCACAGGAGCACCAGCCAGGCTCCAGCGGAAAAAAGCTAAGCACAGTCGGTTCTGTGCTACTGCGCAGGTGACGCGTGGCCACGCTTCAGGTCTCATCACTGGACCGGCCTGGCTGATGAAGATGAGGATCTTTCTAGAGGATCCAGAGGCTTCCCCCTCCCGTAGATCCGAAATAGGTTGTAGCAAACATTATAGGTTTGCTTTTAGGCTGGTTTTACTCTAGAAAAGTGTTTGCGGTGTGATGCGCACAAAATGCCTAACCTGTAACGATTGCTGTTTTCACCGTGGATTAGGCGGTGAGTATTTGGTAACGCCTGGGGGAGGAGCTGGGCTTCCTTCTTTGCATGCGAAGGGATTAGTTCCCCATCAGGTCCGCCGGTCCCTGCCTCTCTCTGATTGGCCGATATAGAGCAATGCTGATTGGTGGGCTGGGTAATGTTATACTATTTAAACTGTGATGTATTACATGTTGGTGTGATGACTTTGCTTCTTGGCTTGAAAAAGGGCTATACGCCCGAAACAGCGGAGCTGTCGCTGACAGATACTTGACATCATGCTTTTTAACCAATAAAAGAGCTATTTCTTACTGAAGACGGTGCTGACTCGTTTTGGACCTTGACTATTGATTTGGTCTGATGTGCACAGACCATAGGAGTCATAGCACGTTTGAACTATATCTCTCCCATTGGTGCTTGCTTTACACTGTGGTTCTAACCTGTAACCCTGCAGCAGAGTGCTCCGACAGGGTCATATGTATAGCGCCTTCCCCTCGCACGCCCGTCGCCCTGTGACGTACTCTGCTGGACAGGAAGTACGTCACTGGGATTCTCTTGTTTCCCTGTCGTATTCCAGTCATTCTGCGCATCCACATCGTCGACATTGCCCATTGACTTAATTGCTTCCACTGCCGCTGCGTAACTCTGTAATGTGCTGTTGACCCTGCGGTGGCTCGACGGTGGATCGGGCACTTCCTTCGCAAGCCAACATGGTAAGTGTGCTAGGCCCCATTTCCTTGCATTGCCCTTGTGTTACGATGCGGTTTGCACCTGCGCAGTAGAGTGGACCCGATGGGGCTCGACTATTTCCGCTAGAGCCAGAAGGGGAAGATGGTACTGTGCCTGTGCTGGATCCAAAAGGTAAATATCGCCGCGTGCCATAGGTGCTACTGAGCCTGCAGGCGGCCGTCAGTGGATTTTCAGGGGGAGCCAGTGCTGGATAGGAGCTACTGTGAAGGACAGGAAAAGCCTCATTAGGATCCAGAGGCTTCCCCCTCCTGAGGTTAGTACCTCCAGGGGCACTTTTTCAATTACAGACTCTCTTTAACAACAAGGGCATGTCAGTAATCTGATCAGGGCTGCACTCCTCTTCTGGCACAAGTGTGGCCGTGCTGCGCCTGTGTGAGTACGGCCGTGCTTGTGCAGTAGGCTGGAGCAGATACTGCACAGGTGAGGCCCTGCTCGCATGGCTGCAGAGGGAGATGGCTCCAAGCAGCACAAGGTTCCCGGCAAGCAGCGGAGGACACAGAGGGAAGCCTCTGTAGGATGCTGAGGCTTCCCTCTCCTTAGGTGATTGTGTTTCTGAACACAAGCTTCAGCTCAGGTTTTCCAGCCCAATATCCAGCTACTGCATAGATAAACATAAAAAAGGAGAAAAATCCCTACCATTACAGTGGTTCATGTGCATGTAAACCATTGCAATTTTGGGGATTTTTTTCTTTTTTCCTTTCAAATTATTTCAGACCATTGGAGTTGAGCTTAGGTACTCCTTTTTAGCAGAATATTGATGTGCTGTGTGTTTTAATATATTGAAATATGTGTGTGTGGAGCTTGTGTATGGAGTACTGTATCTGTATATTCACTAAATATGGGCAATGAGATTCATTTTCTGGAGTTCGGTGTGGGTGCGACTGTGTGTGAAGAGTGGCCATACATATGTCAATTTTGAATTTGATCTACCATTCTTATTATCTGATTGTATGAAAATCAGTATTATAATAAGCCTGCTTAATCAAGGATTTGACCGGTTGGACATCAACATCCAGGGGTGGCGAGGCGGCAACACGAGGCCGATTCTTGAGAGATTTCATGTTAAAATTGATCAGGAATCGGCCTGTGGTGTATGGACAGGCAACAGATATCTCTCTGATCTGAGATCTGTCTCTTGGTTGAATCTGCCCATACATTGCTAGATGTATGGGCCAGGGCTGTGGAGTCGGAGCAATTTTCGGGCACCTGGAGTCAGTCGGTTGTTTCATGAACTGAGGAGCTGGAGTTAAATGATTTTTCTACCCACTCCATGTTTCGGACTGGGCTGTGGAGTCAGAGTCGAGGAGTTGGAGCTATTTTGGTACCTGGAGTCGGAGGGTTTCATAACTGAGTTGTAGTCGGATGATTTTTTTTACCGACTCCACAGCCCTGGTATGGGCATCTTTAGGGAGGGCAAGATTAAAGGCAAGTCGACAAAGGCACTAACCTGGTGATGGCAGGGGGTCCGCATGATGTGGGGATATGAGGGTTTTATTTTTTCTGAATTACGGTATACATTTCACTTGCCTGTTTTTAGTTGAATTTTGTAAATGGAGCTTGAAAATGGCTTTGTGTTTCTGCATTTCAGGCCATAAAGCAATAAAATGTGAATATTTTGTTTTAATCAAATTCATGCAGGACACAGAGATGTTTCATTTGTACAGAAGTAATAAGACAAAGCTTGTGGCTGGTTGCTATTTCAGAGTGCTAACATCATAAGCAAACTGAAAAAATCTCTGGGTCACCCTAGCATACCTGCAAAAAAAAAAAAAATCACTGTCTCCAACTGTAATTAATAAAAAAAAACAGGACTATTCTGCAAATACGCATTAAAGCAGACCTTCAGCATAACTTAAAGGGCCCTGTCTTGTCACGCTGTCTGGTTACATGACGAGAGAGGGTGCTCTAATAATAGAGACAGGGACACCTGAAGAAGGTAGATCACTATTCTGCTTTGGGGGAGGGGTCACATCTGGCTACTTATTCTGGATGGCGCCTTTGGCCACCTACACTGAGTGCACCTACTTCTGGCTACCTAGTTCTTCTTTCTACCTTTATGGGGGGAGGCTACCTATACTGGGTTGCCCTTCGCTCTACCAATACTGAGGGGGCTACCTATACTGTGGGGCTACCTCTGGCTACCAATAAGGGATACTTCCTAATACTGGGGTCCCTTCTGACTATCTATACCGGGGGGCTACCTATACAGGAGAGCTACTTCTGGCTACCTGTACTGTTAAGGAGGGGGCTGCTTGTGGCTATCTAGACTGGGAGATGCTGCATAAATTTGGGCGATTACTTCGCACTTCCTATACACTGTGGAGGGTCTACGTGAAAAGGGCGCCGGTAAAAAAGGGCGCCTGGTGGAGCCCATATATACCAACTTCGGCTACAAAAAAGGCGCTTGGTGTAGCCCATATCAAAACTTCGGCTAGAAAAAAAACTCCGGGATGTGTTAATTACTATTCCCCCTCCATGCCGCCATGGATAGTGGGGGAATGAAATAATTCGGCTTACAGTGCTTGTAGCCCATATAATAACTTCGGCTACAAAAAATACTCCGGGATGTGTTAATTACTATTCCCCCTCCAGGCCGCCATGGATAGTGGGGGAATGAAATAATTCGGCTTCCAGCACTTGTAGCCCATATAAAAACTTCGGCTAGAAAAAAAGGCAATAATATGGGCTACAAAGGGGCACCTTACTGTAGCCGAAAACCTTGTAGCCGAAAAAAATACGGGCTACAAAGGGGAGCCCGCTTGTAGCCTATATCAAAACTCGGGCGTCCTTTTCTACACCTTGTAGCCCATATTTCCAGAAATAACATTGATGTCTATGGCGGCGCCCTTTTCATACAGGCAGCTTGGGCGCCCTTTTCAACCGATCCCACCAGGGCTGTGGAGTCGGTCCAAAAATCCACCGACTCCGACTCCTCAGTTTAGTATTCCACCGACTCCGACTCCTCTAATTTGCATATTACAATTTTGTTGATTAAAAGTATGTAACATGAAATTCGTCTCTTAACTGCCAACGCTTAGGATTTTTACAAGACAACTGAAGTGAGAAGGATATGTAGACTACTATATTTATTCCCTTTAGACTAAAACTAGTCCTTGGTAAGAGTACTTGTAAAAGGTACAAACCGGAACAAAGAACATCTATCAGGCCCTAGGCAATGTAAGTGTGGGTACATGTAAGAATGATGTGCAGGTACTCTGCAGGGGAATGAGGAGATTGTAAACAGACAACACCTCTGTGTTCAATGTGCACAGCATTCTCAGTGGATTCCCTGCAGCTCTGTGGGGAGTGCATATGTAGAGTATAGTACTACTGTGTAACAAAGTAAACCTGAGACAGATGAAATTAAAGTTTTATACATACCTGGGGCTTCCTCCAGCCGCCTTCAGGATAATCAGTCCCTCGTTGTCCTCCTCCACCACCTGGATCTTCTGCTATGAGTCCAGGTACTTGAGCCAGTCAGGCGTAGTGTGCATGCACACACTCCGCCGCCAGGAGCATACTACACCTGTGCAGCACTATTGCGCAGGTGCAGAATGTTCCTGGCTGTGGGAGCGGCATGCGGCCGGACAGCGCTGACTGGCTGAATTACCAGGACTCATAGCAGAAGATCCGGGTGGTGGAGGACAGTGAGGGACTGATTAGCCTGAAGGGGGCTGGTGGAAGCCCCAGGTATGTATAAAACTTTACTTCTCATCCGTCTCCGTTACCCTTTAATTTGTAGTCACCAAATTTTAATAACATATCAAATTATTTGATTTCATCAGCAAAGGGAGTGCATACATTTGCATAAATCAGCATCAATGCAGAATTATTTCTATCTCGTTGACCATCTCTATTAGTGACACAGCTACACAGCAGGCTTTATTCTTACAGCATAGATGTTATTTAGTATATATAAGAGATTCCTGTGTACACATCATATATACCGTCACAATCAGATATGTATATCTGACCTTAAAAATACGGGGACTGCTTTACTGAAGCAGCACAAGTAACTAATTTTGATTGGTTTATTTCATTTTTGTGGACCAAGCACAGCTATTACTGTATATATACTGTATATATACATTTTTTTAATGACTATTATCTGAGAAATAGAACATTTTATCATATTTTCTATTTTAATTACAGTTACAAATTCATAAGGAGTCGGAGTCGGTGCATTTTTTACCGACTCAGACTCTGACTCCAGGCACCCAAAATTGCCCGACTCCGACTCCACAGCCCTGCATCCCACTGTGGAGCTACCTGGGGCTATCTGATACTAGAGGGTACCCTCTGAATACCAATACTGAAGGACTGCTTAATACCAGAGGCAACTCGGGCTACTTAAAACTGGTGGTGGTGGTGGGGGGGGGGGGGGGGGGGCGGAGGGGGCACAGAGGTTTCTTACTAGCTGCACCCCTGGTACTGTGGTAAGAATGTTTTTGTTATTTCAGGATACAGATGTCAGATTTACTTGACTTCCATTATAAGTAGAGAAACCGTAATTAACCACTTCAGGACCACAGTCTTTTCGCCCCTTAAGGACCGGCCACTTTTTTTCCATTCAGACCACTGCAGCTTTCACGGTTTATTGCTCGCTCATACAACCTACCACCTAAATGAATTTTGGCTCCTTTTCTTGTCACTAATAAAGCTTTCTTTTGGTGCGATTTGATTGCTCCTGCGATTTTTACTTTTTATTATATTCAGCAAAAAAGACATGAATTTTGGCAAAAAAATGATTTTTTTAACTTTCTGTGCTGACATTTTTCAAATAAAGTAAAATTTCTGTATACATGCAGCGCGAAAAATGTGGACAAACATGTTTTTGATAAAAAAAAAAACATTCAGTGTATATTTATTGGTTTGGGTAAAAGTTATAGCGTTTACAAACTATGGTGCAAAAAGTGAATTTTCCCATTTTCAAGCATCTATGACTTTTCTGACCCCCTGTCATGTTTCATGAGGGGCTAGAATTCCAGGATAGTATAAATACCCCCCAAATGACCCCATTTTGGAAAGAAGACATCCCAAAGTATTCACTGAGAGGCATAGTGAGTTCATAGAAGATATTATTTTTTGTCACAAGTAAGCGGAAAATGACACTTTGTGACAAAAAAAAAAAAAAAAAAAAGTTTCCATTTCTGCTAACTTGCGACAAAAAAAAATGAAATCTGCCACGGACTCACTATGCTCCTCTCTGAATACCTTGAAGTGTCTACTTTCCAAAATGGGGTCATTTGTGGGGTGTGTTTACTGTCCTGACATTTTGGGGGGTGCTAAATTGTAAGCACCCCTGTAAAGCCTAAAGGTGCTCATTGGACTTTGGACCCCTTAGCGCAGTTAGGCTGCAAAAAAGTGCCACACATGTGGTATTGCCATACTCAGTAGAAGTACTATAATGTGTTTTGGGGTGTATTTTTACACATACCCATGCTGGGTGGGAGAAATATCTCTGTAAATGACAATGTTTTCACTTTTTTTACACACAATTGTCCATTTACAGAGTTATTTCTCCCACCCAGCATAGGTATGTGTAAAAATACACCCCAAAACACATTATACTACTTCTCCCGAGTACGGCGATACCACATGTGTGGCACTTTTTTGCACCCTAACTGCGCTAAAGGGCCCAAAGTCCAATGAGTACCTTTAGGATTTCACAGGTCATTTTGCGGAATTTGATTTCCAGACTACTCCTCACGGTTTAGGGCCCCTAAAATGCCAGGGCAGTATAGGAACCCCACAAATGACCCCATTTTAGAAAGAAGACACCCCAAGGTATTCCGTTAGGAGTATGGTGAGTTCATAGAAGATTTTATTTTTTGTCAAAAGTTAGCGGAAAATTGATTTTTATTGTTTTTTTCACAAAGTGTCATTTTCCACTAACTTGTGCCAAAAAATAAAATCTTCTATGAACTTACCATACTCCTAACGGAATACCTTGGGGTGTCTTCTTTCTAAAATGGGGTCATTTGTGGGGTTCCTATACTGCCCTGGCATTTTAGGGGCCCTAAACCGTGAGGAGTAGTCTGGAAATCAAATTCCGCAAAATGACCTGTGAAATCCTAAAGATACTCATTGGACTTTGGGCCCTTTAGCGCAGTTAGGGTGCAAAAAAGTGCCACACATGTGGTATCGCCGTACTCGGGAGAAGTAGTACAATGTGTTTTGGGGTGTATTTTTACACATACCCATGCTGGGTGGGAGAAATAACTCTGTAAATGGACAATTGTGTGTAAAAAAATCTAAAGATTGTCATTTACAGAGGTATTTCTCCCACCCAGCATGGGTATGTGTAAAAATACAACCCAAAACACATTATACTACTTCTCCCGAGTACGGCAATACCACATGTGTGGCACTTTTTTGCACCCTAACTGCGCTAAAGGGCCCAAAGTCCAATGAGTACCTTTAGGATTTCACAGGTCATTTTGCGGAATTTGATTTCCAGACTACTCCTCACGGTTTAGGGCCCCTAAAATGCCAGGGCAGTATAGGAACCCCACAAATGACCCCATTTTAGAAAGAAGACACCCCAAGGTATTCCGTTAGGAGTATGGTGAGTTCATAGAAGATTTTATTTTTTGGCACAAGTTAGTGGAAAATGACACTTTGTGGAAAAAAACAATAAAAATCAATTTTCCGCTAACTTTTGACAAAAAATAAAATCTTCTATGAACTTACCATACTCCTAACGGAATACCTTGGGGTGTCTTCTTTCTAAAATGGGGTCATTTGTGGGGTTCCTATACTGCCCTGGCATTTTAGGGGCCCTAAACCGTAAGGAGTAGTCTGGAAATCAAATTCCGCAAAATGACCTGTGAAATCCTAAAGATACTCATTGGACTTTGGGCCCTTTAGCGCAGTTAGGGTGCAAAAAAGTGCCACACATGTGGTATCGCCGTACTCGGGAGAAGTAGTACAATGTGTTTTGGGGTGTATTTTTACACATACCCATGCTGGGTGGGAGAAATAACTCTGTAAATGGACAATTGTGTGTAAAAAAATCAAAAGATTGTCATTTACAGAGGTATTTCTCCCACCCAGCATGGGTATGTGTAAAAATACACCCCAAAACACATTATACTACTTCTCCCGAGTTCGGCAATACCACATGTGTGGCACTTTTTTGCACCCTAACTGCGCTAAAGGGCCCAAAGTCCAATGAGTACCTTTAGGATTTCACAGGTCATTTTGCGGAATTTGATTTCCAGACTACTCCTCACGGTTTAGGGCCCCTAAAATGCCAGGGCAGTATAGGAACCCCACAAATGACCCCATTTTAGAAAGAAGACACCCCAAGGTATTCCGTTAGGAGTATGGTGAGTTCATAGAAGATTTTATTTTTTGTCACAAGTTAGTGGAAAATGACACTTTATGAAAAAAACAATAAAAATCAATTTTCCGCTAACTTTTGACAAAAAATAAAATCTTCTGTGAACTTACCATACTCCTAACGGAATACCTTGGGGTGTCTTCTTTCTAAAATGGGGTCATTTGTGGGGTTCCTATACTGCCCTGGCATTTTAGGGGCCCTAAACCGTAAGGAGTAGTCTGGAAATCAAATTCCGCAAAATGACCTGTGAAATCCTAAAGATACTCATTGGACTTTGGGCCCTTTAGCGCAGTTAGGGTGCAAAAAAGTGCCACACATGTGGTATCGCCGTACTCGGGAGAAGTAGTACAATGTGTTTTGGGGTGTATTTTTACACATACCCATGCTGGGTGGGAGAAATAACTCTGTAAATGGACAATTGTGTGTAAAAAAATCAAAAGATTGTCATTTACAGAGGTATTTCTCCCACCCAGCATGGGTATGTGTAAAAATACACCCCAAAACACATTATACTACTTCTCCCGAGTTCGGCAATACCACATGTGTGGCACTTTTTTGCACCCTAACTGCGCTAAAGGGCCCAAAGTCCAATGAGTACCTTTAGGATTTCACAGGTCATTTTGCGGAATTTGATTTCCAGACTACTCCTCACGGTTTAGGGCCCCTAAAATGCCAGGGCAGTATAGGAACCCCACAAATGACCCCATTTTAGAAAGAAGACACCCCAAGGTATTCCGTTAGGAGTATGGTGAGTTCATAGAAGATTTTATTTTTTGTCACAAGTTAGTGGAAAATGACACTTTGTGAAAAAAACAATAAAAATCAATTTTCCGCTAACTTTTGACAAAAAATAAAATCTTCTATGAACTCACCATACTCCTAACGGAATACCTTGGGGTGTCTTCTTTCTAAAATGGGGTCATTTGTGGGGTTCCTATACTGCCCTGGCATTTTAGGGGCCCTAAACCGTAAGGAGTAGTCTGGAAATCAAATTCCGCAAAATGACCTGTGAAATCCTAAAGATACTCATTGGACTTTGGGCCCTTTAGCGCAGTTAGGGTGCAAAAAAGTGCCACACATGTGGTATCGCCGTACTCGGGAAAAGTAGTACAATGTGTTTTGGGGTGTATTTTTACACATACCCATGCTGGGTGGGAGAAATAGCTCTGTAAATGGACAATTGTGTGTAAAAAAATCAAAAGATTGTCATTTACAGAGGTATTTCTCCCACCCAGCATGGGTATGTGTAAAAATACACCCCAAACCACATTATACTACTTCTCCCGAGTACGGCGATACCACATGTGTGGCACTTTTTTGCACCCTAACTGCGCTAAGGGGCCCAGAGTCCAATGAGTACCTTTAGGCTTTACAGGGGTGCTCAAAATTTAGCACCCCGCCCACTTGCCAGGACAGTTAACAAACCCCACAAATGACCCCATTTTGGAAAGAATACACGCTAAGGTATTCCATGAGGGCCATGGTGAGTTCATAGAAAATTTTATTTTTTGTCACAAGTTAGCGGAAAATGACATTTTGTGAAAAAAAACAAAAAACCACAATTTCTGCTAACTTGTGACAAAAAATAAAACATTCTATGAACTCACCATGCACCTCACGGAATACTTTGGGGTGTCCTCTTTCCAAAATGGCATCATTCGTGGGGTCTGTCCTGGCATTTTAGGGTCTCTGCAATCATTACATGTATGGCCAGTATTAGGAGTTTCTGCTATACTTCTTATATTGGGCATAAGGGTAATGCACTGTGGGCTGAAAGGAAAAATGAACGTCAAACAATCAATCAATGTGGATGAAAAAATATCTGCCAAAAAATTTGAAAAAAAAAAAAAAAAAGAGAGGAGGAAGGCGTCTGCCAGGACATAGGAGCTGCCGCCCCAAAAATCCAAACCCACCAGCTCGTATGCCCTGGCAAACCTGATTTATCCATTCACACCGATCGATGTGGATGAACAAATCATTGCCAGAGTTCTTTTTTGATACAAAGTGTTTGCCAAAGCATATGAATCCCCAACACCACTCCTCGGCCCATATGCCTCGGCAAACGTATCTTTTTGACTGCGGAGGAGAAATCTCGTCCTGCAGCGCTGCATGCACCGACTTGTGTGTAAGCTGACAGACGCGCAATGTTCTGTCAGGATGCACCATCAGTGCTGCAGCTGATTGGTCAGTCTGGATAGAAAAAAAGAGAGAAGAAAAAAAGACAAAACAATACAAAAAGGAGGGGAAGGCGTCTGCCAGGACATAGGAGCTGCCGCCCCAAAAATCCAAACCCACCAGCTCGTATGCCCTGGCAAACCTGATTTATCCATTCACACCGACCGATGTGGATGAACAAATCATTGCCAGAGTTCTTTTTTGATACAAAGTGTTTGCCAAAGCATATGAATCCCCAACACCACTCCTCGGCCCATATGCCTCGGCAAACGTATCTTTTTGACTGCGGAGGAGAAATCTCGTCCTGCAGCGCTGCATGCACCGACTTGTGTGTAAGCTGACAGACGCGCAATGTTCTGTCAGGATGCACCATCAGTGCTGCAGCTGATTGGTCAGTCTGGATAGAAAAAAAGAGAGAAGAAAAAAAGACAAAACAATACAAAAAGGAGGGGAAGGCGTCTGCCAGGACATAGGAGCTGCCGCCCCAAAAATCCAAACCCACCAGCTCGTATGCCCTGGCAAACCTGATTTATCCATTCACACCGATCGATGTGGATGAACAAATCATTGCCAGAGTTCTTTTTTGATACAAAGTGTTTGCCAAAGCATATGAATCCCCAACACCACTCCTCGGCCCATATGCCTCGGCAAACGTATCTTTTTGACTGCGGAGGAGAAATCTCGTCCTGCAGCGCTGCATGCACCGACTTGTGTGTAAGCTGACAGACGCGCAATGTTCTGTCAGGATGCACCATCAGTACTGCAGCTGGTTAGTCGTTCGCTTCGGTCCACCTGGAAGGTTATTGGATGGAAAAAGAGAAAAAAAAATACAAAAAAACCCAAAAAACAAGCAAGCAGCAAAGCAATTACTTCATTAACATTAATAACCTTTGAACTTTTTTACTTAAAAACTTAACATTGCAAACCAAACATTAACTTCTTTGCTTACCTGTTTTTTGTTTTTTTTTGTTTTTTTAACTTACCTCCCGAGGACAAACCTCTCCTCCCCCATGGAACAATGTGCGAAGTGCAAATCGCACAGAGTTGTGGCGAAATACATTACGCAATTTGTCCAAGTGAAAGGAGAGGTTTCTGGCAGCCCTGTGTATTAGGGTCCCTGGAAACCCGATGTTTGGTTTCACACTGCATATTGACATATCCGGTGGGTCGAGCCCGCCGCACCGTATCGTCCAAAACAGACCTTCAGACAATACCACAAGAGTAGCATTCGGCCTAGTAATGGACTGCGTCGCCCATAGACTAACATGACTTCCGGGCCGATCGATATTGCCACAGAAGCCACGCAGTAACGTAGGCATGCACTAGCGTTAAGTCAAGCACTTCCGGCGTAGGGGGGGACCGCAAAGTGTGACTTTTGCTAGGCATTTTGCCCCAACGCATCGCAGCAGTGTGAAATAGCACTGAGAGACCCTTGTGTGCCTACCGCTGTGTGTGGAGTTCCCTACTCTCTAATAGTGTACCTGCTCGTGGTACCTCTCAAAACACTCCCCTAGGCATAGGCCAGGCTGGTCAGGACAGGTGGGACAATAAGCGGTGGTGTCACGCCTTATTCCAGCCCTGCTGCAGACACGACAGCGTTTTCTTCGGATTCGTTGACCTGGGGTAGTCGGAATTGGATAGGCGTAATGCCTTCCATGCAGCCGGCTAGTTGCATCTTGGGGTTGGGCCACGGCACCTCCTGGATACAGGAGTTCCATCATGATCTGTTTATTAAATTGAATAAACGATCCAGTTCTCCCAGCCTTACTGTAGAGAACAAAGCTGTTGTAAATTGCCAATTGAATGAGGTAAAGAGACACTTTTTTATACCAGCGTCTTGTTTTTCGGGAAACTAAATAGGGCGCTAACCTCTGGTCATTGAAGTCCACCCCCTCCCATGTTAGTATTATACTCGTGGACGACAAGGGGTTTTTCAATGACCTCAGTTCGCCGTTGAATTTCAACTGTCGTGTCTGCGTGAATGGTGGACAGGAAGTAAACCTCCCTCTTGTCCTTCCATTTCACCGCGAGCAGGTCGTCAGCACACAAGGCGGCCCCTCTGCCCCCCGCTTAAGTCTGGTGGTAATGAGCCGTTGGGGGAAGCCCCGGCGACTAGGCCGCACGGTGCCACAGCATCGGATTTTTTCTATTTTTAAGTGCTGAAAGAGGGCCACACTTGTGTAATAATTGTCCACAAAAAGATGGTACCCCTTCTGGAACAAGGGTGACACCAAGTCCCACACAACCTTTCCACTGCTCCCCAGGTAGTCAGGGCATCCGACCGGCTCCAATTTGGAGTCTTTTCCCTCATAGACCCTAAAATAAGATGTATAGCCTGTGGCCCTTTCACAGAGCTTATACAGTTTCACCCCATACCGGGCGCGCTTGTTTGGGATGTACTGTTTGATGCGAAGGCGCCCGGTAAAGCGTATGAGGGACTCGTCTACGCAGATGTCCTGGTCAGGGGTATAAGCATCTGCAAATCTGGATGACAGGTGGTCTATGAGGGGTCGAATTTTGTGGAGCCGGTCAAAATCAGGGTGGTCCACTTCGATGACAGGTTTCGTTGTCATTGAAGTGCAGGAAGCGCAGGATGTTCTCAAATCGTGTCCTGGACATGGCAGCAGAGTACAGGGGAACATGATGTGCTGGGTCCGTAGACCAATAAGACCGCAACACATTCTGCTTTACTAGTCCCGTGTGAAGGAGAAGGCCCAAAAAAATTTTCATTTCGGAAACTTGGACTGGTTTCCACCGAAAAGGCTGGGCAAGGAACTTTTCCGGATTGGCGGTTATATATTGTGTGGCCTTACGGTTGGTCTCTGCCACAATTAAGTCCAAGAGATCCTGGGTGAAGAACAGATAGAAAAAGTCTAGGGCCGATCCTAGATTATCTGTCTCCACCTGGACTCCAGACTGGGCGGTGAAAGGGGGAAGTACGGGTGCGGCGGAATCAGGGGATTGCCAATTTGGGTTTGCCAGCACCTCTGGTAAATTAGGGGTAGTACGGGCCCGTCTTCTTGGTGGCTGCGACTGGGATCTTACTGCACGTGCCACCGAACCAGTTTCAACTTCCATGCTGGTGCTCGCCACTTCACCAGGGTCTACGGAAGTACTGGTGCTAGGTCCAGGAGATGTTGTGCTGCTGGTGCCTGCCCCACCATGAAATCTCAGACCAGCACGAACACCACTCTGCTGCCCTTGAGGCTGATCCTGCGCCACCTGCGGTCCAACAACATGGGGTGTGGTACGCCTGGCTTTAGCCGGGACCTCAACCTCATCATCACTATCGGTCAGTGAGCCACTGCTCAATTCAGGTTCAAACTCTGACCCGGAAGATTCATCAAATGAGGCGTCCAATCGTCCTCATCCGACTGGGCCATGTACCTGAGAACCTCATCATCGGAATACCCCTTTCTTGCCATGGTGGGCTGCTAAATTTAGGGGGTATTCCTCTGAGACTACCCAGAAAAAAAGAGCACCTACCTAGCAAAAGGGAGTATTTGAGAGGTAGAAAGCTGTGGTCACTGAGTTTTGATAAAAAAATAAATCAAAACTGAGGTTTACAGTGCCACAGCTATTGTACAGTGTTTTTTGCAGTGATCAGAAAAAAAAATTCTGTCACTGCGGTGGGGCGGGCTGAACGCAAGTGCAGGCGAACGATCAGGCCTGATCGGGCAAACACTGCGTTTTTTTTGTGGATCCTAGTGACCCTAATAGATCTGACTGCGATCAGTAATGATCACTTACAGATACTATATAGTACCAATGTTGATTAGCGACAGTGATGACGCTAATTAGTGACTGTGGTGCAGTGGGCTGAGCACTAACTGACACTTACAAAGGGGCCTAGCTAA